>NW_017728937.1:5855457-5888979 GCF_001723895.1 Crocodylus porosus | reverse complement strand
GGGGGGGGGGGCACGCACTCCCCAGCAGACCCAGAAGTGGACTGGAAATACTTCCATTCCACTTCTGGGTTCGCCACCAAGCACATTGAGGGCCCCCCGCACTCCTGTGGGACGCTCCATGGGCCCCAGCATCACAGTGTTCACATGCCGTGCTGGTATCTCGAGGTATGTACAAAAACCATTTAAACCTGTGTCTGTGTCTGTGTCTGTGTCTGAAATGCTGATTCTCTGAATCAGCATCAAATTTTCAGATTCGGATTCAGCCAAATCAAATCAGGGACAGCAATCCAAATCAACTAATCAAATCACTGTCCCCAGTTCGGGCCGAATCCAAATCCAAATCAAATAGGGCCTGCTTCACACACCCCTACTGATTAACTGTATCTTTGAAACAGCCCTTATTAGGTTTTAAGTACAAAAATATGTTCAGGCACAAAACAACTATGGTTCCCATATGCAGAAACTGATGAAAGTATTAAATACTGTTCTCCCTGGTCTGTGGTTTTCTCACTTTAATCCTTCACACATTTGCAGGATGCCTTTGTGGCTTTCCATCCTGACAAGGCACTGGTGAGAAAGTACATGACGCCATTGTTGATTGGGGAGCTGGCACCGGATCAACCCAGCATTGAGCCTCACAAAAATGTGAGTGTCCTGTAGCATGGATATAGGCCAGGGCCCCAAGGAGGCATGAGCAGGAGCTAACTATTATTCATATGGGTTTGTATTCATTTGCTGGCTTCCAGGACTCTCAGATGCAACACAGTTCCTTGCTTCTTGGTGTCATAGTCCCTGCTTTGGGAAAAGAGCCTTTGGGATTGTACTTTCCTCTACCTTGTAGCAAACTTGATTTAAAAGAATGGAGTAGTCATAGTGTAACTGTGACCCCTCTAAGTGAGCTAAATGCATCAGCCATGTCACCTAGTCAGAATCAGAAAGAATCCCTGGGAAACAAAATGGATCAGGTCTTCCCTTCCCACAGAGTATCTCTGAAGTCTCTAAGGTAAGCAGGGTATATAGGCTTATCTAATGGTAAATGTAGAAACCCTTTCTCCTGAAGGCTGCTGTGCTGTACAACCAGAGCAGAGAATATGGAATCATAAGACAATAAGAAAGTTGGGACTTCAAAAGTTCAGCTAGTCCGACTTCATTCTCAAGGCACTAGAGTTCTTGTCTCAACCATCCCAGATAAATATTTGCCTCGCCTGCACTTAAAAGTTTCTTATGATGAAGAGTCCACATCTTTAGGGGGTCTGTTCCAAAGCTCAATCAGTCTTACACTTAGAAAGTTAGTTAAAATCTTATCGAAATCTCCCTTATTGAAAAGCAACCATATTATTACTTCTGTCCCTTCTCATCACAGGGTACAACTGATTTCTGTCTTTTTTTAAACTCTTTTTGTATTACAGTTCAGTACAATGGGCTGTGAAATCCGTCTCATTTTTCTCTAAACTAAAACTCAGATCTTTCTTTCTTTCCTTGTATGTCATGTTTACTCCACTTCTAAGTAATTTTGTGGCTCTCTTCTCAATGTTTACAATTTCTCCACAACTTTCTTGAATCTAGTGTCTAAAATTGGATACAATACTTCAGGTGAGGCCTCCATCAGTGCTACTTGGAGTGGAAAAATCACTTCTATTGATACATCCCAGTAGACAATTACCTACCTACAAGGCATGTCTACATGAGAAGCTGACTGCACAGTAACCTGATACTGCATAATAACATCACATGGCAAAACCAGTGACACAATGCTACTGTGCAGTAGTATTAGGCTACTGAGCAATAGTGTCACAAAAAAGGCGATTGTCGGTGATGCTGCACAGTAACTTGGGTTACTGCATATTTATCTAGTAGTTGTTTATACAAGTGCTAAAGAAATGTGCAATAACCACTGCGCAGTAACGTCTCATGTAGATGCAGCTATAGTGTTGCCCTTCTGAGTCTCATCCAGCCTTCAATTCATTTAATGCCCACAGACTTTTTCAGACAAGGTTATTTGGATAAATGTGATATCTTTTATTAAGCCAGCTGAATAGTTGGAAAAATTGTTCTTTGCAAGCTTTCAGGCACAGGACAGGCACCCTTCTTCAGGCATAGGGAGAGTCTGCTGGTGCTCTCTCTAGGGTTAAATAGAAGCTTAATCCAATATGCAAAATGCAGATCTGTGAAAACGTGAAGTCAGAGGATTGGGGAGGTTCAGTCCTCTGGGAATGATGTTGTGTTTCTTGCATAGGCTTAAAAATTATGTCACTGCTGAGTTTGTCTTCTTTCTTCTTCATGTCAATATGGCTGCAACCGACACCCCCAAAACATGGAAGATATCAAATTTTGCCATTTGAAATGGAAACTTCACAACATGAAGAAGAAAGAAGCCAAACTCAACACTGACATATATATTTTCTATGTTACCCTTTTTGCTCACTGTACTAGTCTTATTAGCTTTCCCTCTCTAGTCAGTATGGGAGTCCCATCACCCACAGTCCATGCCCCATCCAGTTTTCATCATTTATGGAAGGTTTATAATACATGAGACACCCAAACAGTGATTCAGTAGGTAATCAAGGAATGAGGTGTGCAGGATATGATGATCCAGGAGCCATGTCAGAGCAACTGAGCCTGCTCAGTACCTGGAAACTAAAAATATCACAAACCACCAAAACACAGAGAAGGAACTCCCCCTGAATGCAATTTCCCCCTTGCCATTTTCTGCCCTGTTTAATGGCTGCTGATACCATTTTATCTCAATACTGTTTCTCCCCACAGAAATTGCTGGTACAAGATTTCCGAGAGCTGCGTGCCACCGTTGAGAAGATGGGACTTCTAAAACCCAATGGTCTTTTCTTCTTCCTGTATTTTTTGCACATTCTGCTGCTTGAAGCTGTCAGCTGGATCATCCTCTGGTACTTTGGAGTGTCCCCAGTGCCTTTCATCATCTCAGCAGTGCTGACAGCAACTGCCATGGTAAAGTTCACAGTATATTGTACATTGCTAGTGGCTAACCTTTTCTGCCACCCTATTAGGATCAGTATTACAATCCTACTCCTTTTGCTGATGGCTTTCCTACAGCCATGTACTTCCTGTGTTGCAATCACACTGTTAGAGTGGTTCCAGTAAAAGAACGTAAGTCAAAGTCATTGTAGTGACATCTCCCTTTAGCCCTTACCGTCTAAGAAAAATAGTAGTTAGCCATGCCAAAACTTGGACTCATGCCCTCCCTGAGTGCCACTCTGACCCCCTTCACTTGCCCGATCTACTGTCCTGCTCCCTGTCCGCTCTGCTGGTATGATTTCTGCTTCCTGCCCTATGTTTCCTGCATGATCTACTGCTATATTTTCTGCTTCTCCTCTATATGCTGCTATGCTGCCTTTCCCCTCCCTTATCTGTCACGTGCCACATACAGAGGCTGCCTGCGGGCCACCCCTGAACTAGGGGGATGGTGGTTAGGGAGGGTGGAAGAAGGAGGCTGAGACAGCACCATGGGAGAAGAGCCACCATGACTATGTTGAAAATAGACATCTCTCTAAATTGTCATTTTATTTTATAACTCTTATTTTTTATTGATGATTCCTTTTCTTTTCCAGGTCCAAAATGGTTTTCTGCAGCATGATTTGGGGCACCTCTCAGTTTTCAGCAAGCCCAAATGGAACCATTTGGGTAGCCACTTTGTGATGGGCTTTCTGCAGGTAAGTACCTGAACCAGAGAGTGTTCCCTGGAGCTTCAAGGACTGATTAAAAGGGGGAGGGGTCACTTGGGAGTCAGAAATGTCTTCTTGAGGGACTTCAACTGAATACACCAGGGAGGTGAGGAGGGTGTAACTCTCATGGGGAGACAAACCATGATGCCTGAAAGTGTTCTCTTCAGGCAGCTCTGTTTGTAACCTCTGGTCTCCCTTCTTGCAGGGGGGATCAACCAGCTGGTGGAAACATCTGCACAACCAGCATCACGCTAAGCCAAACTGCTTCCGCAAGGACCCTGATCTCAACATGCATCCCCTCTTGTTCGCTTTGGGAAAGAAGCTTTCCGTGGAGGTGAGCAGGGGAAGCTGCAGGAAACAACTTGGACTTCGGGGAGAATCCAAAGTTAGGAAGTTATTGATGGTCAGGTACCGAACTCTAGTAATTAAAACATGAGAGAAACTGTTGCATCTGTATATCAGATATGTTGGGAAAGGTCCAGTGGGTAGATGGACTTGATATTTAAGATCTCACTGAATCTTGGATGACACAGGGAGATGAGATGAAGAAAGACTGGAAAGGATTGGGTGGAGATCAATAAAGGAAAACATTAGGAAGCGAAAAGAAAAACAGCTGTTAATTTTATATGGCCGAGCAATAATATCTGTACTAAAGATATAATACTATTTCAGTTGACATGTCCAAATAGCACTTTTCCAGTTACATGAATGCTGTTCTGGGAACTTAATGACATTTAAAAATCTTATTACTGGGCCTGATGCTCCGCTGAGCAAACTTGCAGATAACACAAAACTGGGAAGGATTACAAAAACATTGGATGGACAGGAGCACAATTAAAAAAAATTCTGATAAATTGGGAAGCTGGGCTGGGGTCAGTAGGATGGAATTCAGTGCTGACAAGTGCAAAGTGCTACACCTCAGGAAGAATAATCAAAAACACTAATACAAAATGGATGAAAACTGACTGAATGGCAGCACTGCAGAGAAGAATCTAACAGTCCTGGTGCATTACATATACAACATGAACCTGTGGTCTGATGCAGCTGTAAAAAAGGCAAATGTAGTTTTGAGTGACATCAACAAGAGCTTTAGATGTAAGACTGTAACAGCACAGGGTGCTCTCTTACCTACAGCGGCCTAGGCAGCAGCCAGGCAGCCTACAGCTGGCTGTAATCCCAATCAGGCACTGATGCCTGATTGGGGAACAGGGCCCACCTGGAGTATATAAGGGCTGGGTGCCTGAACTACAAGGCAGCAGTTTGCTGCTACCAGCTGAGGAGGCAACATCTGGTTGGGCTGCTTCCTGGAACACCTTGGGGGTAAGGGCTGGGGCTATGGGGAAGGAGGAGGCCACATGGTCCTGGGTGTGACCTAAAACTGCACCCTGATGGGGAAGGGAGGTGTGGTAGTGCTACCTGTGGTGGGGTAGCTCCCCAAAAATGCAAGACCAGTTACCTCCCTGATGAAAGGCAAGTAGGGGCATCTGAAAACCCCAGCCCCCACATCCCTGGTGAGTGAGACCTGAGACAGGGGGAGACCAGGCTCACTGCAAGCAGTGAGGCAGGGCCCAGGCCAGGTGGATTGACCTGTGGCAGCACCCAGTTTCACAGCAGACCCTGAGCACATTATGGAGTGAGGTGTTAGGCTCGAGGAGAGATGGGGCTTGTAGCCCTAGTCCCATTGTGGGGGGTTTGGAGCCCAGTGTGGGGGTCTGGGGCCCAAAGATATACAGAGTGGGTGATGCCCCGGGATGGGGCTTGGAGCCTGGGGACAGGGCTTGGATCTGGGAGAGGTCTGTGGCCTGGGAATGGGGGCTGAAGCATGAGGACGAGGCGTGGAGGCAGAGGACTGGGAGCTCAGTATATGTAGAGATGATGATGAGGCAGGGTGTTAGGCCAGGAAACACCTGTGAGGCATGGGACATGTCAAAGGGAGGTTGGTGAGTGTACAGAGGCCCTTGTCACCAGGGCAGGTAAAAGGCAGCTTTCTGCCTGATTAATATCAGATAATTAGAACATCAAGGCGTGGCAGGCGAGAGATGGGCAGGTGGTTAGCCCAGAAACCAGTGGGTGAGCCTGTATTGAGATTGGTCCCAAGACACCCACTTGTTACAAAGACACAGGAGGTGATAATCCCTCATTAATTAGCACTAATTAGGCCTAATCAAGAATACTGTGCACAGTTTTGGCTTCCACACTTTATAAAAGATATGAAGAAATTAATGAGAGGCCAAAGGCAGGCAACAGAAATCCTGAAGGGCTTGGAAGGCAAGCAATATAGATAAAGACTTACAGAAATTATGATTTTGCAGATTTTACAAAATCCAGCATTGCCTGCAAAAGTGAGCAATACCTGTGAAATCCACAGGAGAAAAAATAGAAAACTCACTGGAAATAAAATGCTGACGCCCCAAAGGAAGCCAGCAATCCTCAAGGTGTCGCAGCAGCTCACTGGGGTGGGGAAAGGGGACTGCCCACTTGAAAGGCTGCTGCCAATATGGCTGCTGCCCCTGCCCCTTGCCCCTGGTTGTTTGCTAGGGCTGCTTGCCATTTGGTTCTGTCCCTCTCCACCAATCAGCAATGAGGGACAGCCAGCTCTCACTAGCCAATCAGTGATGAGGGGTGAGGGCCAGTGAGGGGGCCTCAGCCAGAGGCATGAAGGGCCCCACAATGCTCCACCCACAAAATGGCTGCCAGGTCTTGCAATCTGTGCACAAAATCAGCAGACAGCCACTGTGAATTAAGTAGATTCCCACATATAAGAAGCTGAAAGAAATAGGCATGTTTATCATGCAGAAAAGGCAATTAAGAGGGAATATGATAGCAGTCTTCAAATATCTGAAGGTCTGTCGTGAAGAGTGAGTACACCTCTTTCTCTGTCATTGCAGAAAATAGGATGCATAGTGATGGTCTAAAATTGTGACAAAGTAGGATTAGGCTGGACATCAGGAAAAAAAAAATCTTCATTGTTCATAACAGCGAGGCAGTGGATTAGACTGCCTAGGGATGTGGCAGAATATCCTTCATGTGAGATTTTCAAGAAGAGTTTAGAAAAACATTGACCATGGATGATCTCAGGGTAAGAATATCTGGTGTGTTCTCTGAAGAGCAACTGTTGGAAGTCCAGGATCCCTCATATGGATTACTAGGAGATCAGAAGAAGGGTTCTGCTGTCTAGAGCTGGTGGAAATTGGAAAGACCTATACTCAACAGCAGGAGAATGAAGCGGAGCTCACAGCTGACTTAGTTATGAAAGATTGAAAGAGTTGGGATAAGTTAATGGAGAGATAGTATGACAGAACAGAGAGTGCTGGCTCTCCAGTTAAGGTGATTTCATAGATTTCACAGACATTAGGGCTGGAAGGGACCTCGGGAGATCATCGAGTCCAGCCCCCTGCCCCAGGAACAAGAAGTCAGCTGGGGTCAAAGGATCCCAGCAAGATAAACATCCAAATGTCTCTTAAAGGAGTCCAGAGTAGGTGCTTGCACCACCTCCGATGGCAGGCTGTTCCAGGCCTTGGGGGCTCAGACTGTAAAGAAGTTCTTCCTTATGTCCAGCCTGAAATGGTCTTGGAGAAGTTTGTGACTGTTTGACCTTTTCATCCCTTGGGACGCTCTGGTGAACAGACATTCCCCCAGATCCTAATGTACACCCCTTATATACTTATAGGCAACCACCAGGTCCCCCCTGAGCCTGCAGGCTGAAGAGTCCCATGGCTCTCAACCTCTCATCATAAGGCCTGCTCTCCTGCCCTCTGATCATACACATGGGTCTTCTCTGGACTCTCTCAAGCTTCTCCACACCCTCTTTTAAATTGTGGAGCCCAGAATTGGACACAGTACTCCAGCTGCAGCCTCACTAAGGCCAAGTACAAGGAAACAATGGCATCCTGGAATTTGCTTGAGAAGCATCTACGGATGCAAGCCAGAGTTTTTTGCTTGCGTTACCAGCTGCAGCATCACATTGGTGGCTCATGTTCATCTGGTGGTCAGTCATGATCCCCAAGTCCATTTTGGCTGTGGTGCTAGCAAGTGTAGCACTGCTGAGCCTATAAGTACGCTGCAGGTTTTTCTTCCCAAGGTGTAGTAACTTGCATTTTCCGGTGTTGAATGCCATCAGGTTTTCGTCCGCCCATTTTCTGAACCTGTCAGGGTTGGCCTGGATCACCATCCTGTCCTCGGGTGTGGACGCTTTACCCCAAAGTTTGGTGTCATCATCAGTCCATAGACTTCTTGAGTCAGAGCTCATCCACGCATATGAGGAAGCTTTGTGACCATTCAGATTTGGCTGAGTGCTCTTCCCATGAGATGTCTGGGTAGTTGAAGTCTCCCATGACAACCATGCACCGGAAGCATGCAACCTCAGCCAGTTTCTTGGTGAACTCCTGGTCGAGCTCTTGATCTTGGCTAGGAGATCTGTAGTAGATTCCTACTATTGTGTCCCCTGTGCCATGTTCATCATGGATTTTAATCCAGAGAGTCTCCAGTTGTCTACTCTGGGTGCCAATGTCAGCTTGCAGGGACGTGTAACTTTTCTTGACATAGAGAGAGAAACACTCGCCCCTTTTGTCTACACAATCTCTCCTGTACTAGGTATAGCCATCTATACCTGTGGACCAGTCATAGGTGGAGTTATCCTTATGATGTCATAGTCATTCTTGTTTAGCAGGAAGACCAGTTCCTGCTGGTTATTCCCCAAGCTCCTGGCATTGGTGTACAGGCATGTAAGCATCCCACTGGGGGCCCTTGTTTTCCCTACACATCATTCTGGGGCTGGGTTCCCTTGAGTGCCTTAGCCTGCTGATGAATATATGGAGCTATATTTGATGTCCCTGGGTTGCAGTATAGAGTGGAGACTTCTTTTTTCCCATGTTTCTGGGCTCTGCTGGGGCCTGGAAGGAATTTTTTCCCCTTCTGTTTCTAATGGTGTCTGGAACTTTTTCACCTTCCTCAAAAGTATTAGGGGCAGCCAAGACGGGATTTTTGACTGAGGTGTGCCAGTACCCTTGGTGAGATTTAAAACCCTCTGCAGTTCCTAGTTACAGGATCTTTCTCCTCTAGCATGAACCATGTGGTTTCTAGCATGAACCATGTAGTTTTTGCCTTTCTCTGTTGTGGGGGCATGGTCCTCTTGGATTGCTTGATTCTATATTTAGCAGCTACATCCCGTCCTTACAGCAGCAGGACACTGACAGTGTCTTGGCTATTTTAGACACTGCCTGGCAGTTGTGTGATAGGACTGTTTGTGTAGTTTGAAGAATAGGTTAGAAAAACACTTTCATAGGATAGTTTAGACAGGGATGATTCTGCCTTGGGCAGATGATTGAACTATATGACTGCCCTACTTTTCTATGATTATATGATTCTGTTCAATGTGGCTGAACAAACACACATGGTTATTGAGCACACTTGGTCAGCTTCACTCTGTCTTTACAGGTACGTAGCTCCACACATACATACCTGAGCATAAGCCCTGAAATTGTAAACCAGGAAAAAATAGAAGGAAAAGGGCCTTGAATCTGCACCTTCTAGGCACATTTCCTTGAACCACAGGTTAAGTCTTAGTGGGCACATCTACATGTGGGCTTTAATGCACAATAGCCTATTCTACTGCACATTAAAGTGGTGCATTGAAAACCATGCTAATGTGCAGTAGAATACACTACTGTGTATTGTTACCTAAAAAGTATGCACTTACACCATAAATGCACATAAAGCTGCACTAATGTGTAATTTAGTACCTCATATTGGAGGTACTCAATTTAATGAGCATTACTAAAAGTGTATTAATACACATGTAGATGCGCCCAGTTGGAGCCATCTCCAGGCCTCTTGTTGAAGCTGAGCCACTGCATCTTGCATTTAATAGTAATTGAAAAAAAAATGGATGAAAAGAAGGGAGCAAGTGACCAAGTAAAACTAAGGGTCACTTACATTCTAAGTCGTACATGCTCAATAACCATGTAAATGCTTCTGTTTGCACACTGAGCATGGAACAGAACCACAAGATCCTTCTGAATTGTATCAAAGTACCTTTTGGGCACCTAAAGGGAAACAGGATTCTACCATAATACTTGGGTCCCCACTCTCTTTCCATTTGAAGAGCTTATTGAAATGGCTTATAACCTTCTTAGCTGCATGCCCCAAAATAAATTTATCCAGTGCAGTCTTTGTTCAAAGGTAACTATTTTCAGAAAGTTTTACGAAATAAAAATAATTTGTCCTTGTCTGCAACAAAGTCTTCATGTGGGTGAGTTCCATGCTCGTCCATCTGTCATGACCAAATGGGGGAGAAAGGTATGGCCTGAATTGCTTCTATGTCCACTCCTTTGGTAGCTCCGGCAAGGATTAGCATCTCCCTTAAACAGGTGACAGCCAATGCATTTTATACCCTTTCTTCTTGCCTCTGCATTGTCTAGCACTCCTCTGTCTACATCTCCACAAGGCTAAGATTTTTTCTCTTAAGGAAAAGTTGCACATTACACTTGGACCATACTAACTCTGGAATGTTAAGCTATGCTAAAGTTAGTTAGATGTTTTGTTTTTAGTATACAATTTGTTTTTAATAAATTATTCATTAAAGTAACTTCTGAAAGACTTTGTGCATGCTGCCCTCAACAGCTCAGCAAAAACTTGTTTAAATGGCCTGCCAACCGAAAGAAATGTCAACCAATGTGTTGAGAATTAATCTGTTTCTTGCCTGCACTGCTCTGACTTGCCACTAGATGGCTGGTGAGTAGCGGTACCACTAGCTGCCAGGACACCTGGGCTCTATTGCTGGTTGCATCTCCCTGAAGTTAGCTTGTGGTAGGGTAAGTAGCACAGCTCAGAGTTTTAACACTTGCATGAAGGAGTGTCACACTGAGATGCTAAGTGGGCACTTAACACAAGTCAACAAGCTTTAATGTGACAATGCTCATGCTTTAAGATGCTCATGCTTTAAGTGTCCTTAGTATGGTCACTTAAAACATGTTTAAGATGCTCATGCTTTAAGATGCTCATGTTTAAGATGCTTATGCTTTAAGTATCTTTAGTATGGTCACTTAAAGCATGTTTAAGATGCTCATGCCTCAAGATGCTCATGTTTACGATGCTCATGCTCTAAGTGTCCTTAGTATGGTCTAAGTGCAATGTATAACTCCAGTCTTGGAGCTCTCCAGGCAAAGCTCTAGTCTTTGTGTGGAATTAATTTGAAGGACTTTATGGAAGGGCTAGAAATAAGAGATAGGGTAGAAAATTTGTCCATTGATGCCTCTGGCAAGAAGTGGGAGGACAGATGAGAGAAACTAATAAATGAATATAAGATTAAACTCCACAAAGACCTAAGGCCACTGCCCTGAGCAAGTACACATTGCACTCTATGTATCAGTTTGAAGAAACCTCTTGTTTCTGATACGGGACCAACAAGGTGATTGGAATTAGAACCGGGAGGTAGTTGAGAGGGTCACTGGAGCAGTGCTGTAAAGTGCATGTTGGGTGGCTCTAGCCCTGCTGACCAACCATCTTCCCCTCTTCTTTCACAGCTTGGAAGGAAGAAGAAAAAATTCATGCCTTATAACCACCAGCACAAGTACTACTTCATCAGTGAGTATCTCTGCTTCCCCAGTTACCTCAGCTTCCCAAATTAATTCCTCCTAGTAGGCAGGAGCCAAAGACAGAATTTCCCTTTCCCTGGAAAACTTTGTGCCACTGCTATCTGTCCCTGGGCACACCCCTGCACATGTGTTCTGGCACATGGCAAAGTGACCTGGGTGCAATAGGAGAGGCTGGGGCCAGCACCTGCGATGGCCCCAACAACCTTACCTGAGGTCCTAGGGGCCTCCCAGAGTGGCAGCAGTGCTGAGCCAACCACTCAGAGCCTCACCAGCAGCCATTGTGTAGATGAGAGAAGAGCTGCTGTGCCCACAGTAGGGCATATAGTGGCTGGCCAAGCTATTGTCTGCACAAGGGAATATTGCAGGATAAAAGTGAATGCTACATATGCCAGTTAAATGGTATGACAGGACCAGCCCCTGCAGGTAGCAATATTGACACTAGTAGTCCCACCAGTCCTGCCCCACTCCAGCTTCTTGGTGTATTTCATTTAACATGCCTTGATGTAAGGGTTTTCAAAGCTAGGCAGCTTCTCCTAAGCCCTAGAGCAGTTGTGGCCTTCAGCCTTCCCCATAGCCACACCCATACCTCCATGGTCTTACTCTGGCTTCATTCACTGATCTCTCTGGCTCTGTCCATTTGTCAGTTCACTCAGCCTGCAAAGCCTCTGGCCCTAGTAAAGTTTTACCTATTCCTTAGGCCACTGGTCCCATCTTAGCTTCAGCCTCTCTGCCCAGGCTCTAGCCTCTTGGCCTTATCCTGTTTCTGGGCCTCCAGCACAGTCTTGGCTTCAGCCCTTTTGCCCAGGCCTTAAACCTCTCTGCACTCCTCCCCAGCACCCTGCTGTGTGGCCTCTGAAGCACCCCTGTACCACAATCCAAATCTCCAGTAAGAAAAAAGAAACACCAGCAAACTGTCTCAAAATAAAACACTTAAACCCCACTCTGGGTCACTGCGCTGCTGCAGAAGTCTTGTCCAATTTAGTGGTCCCCTCCCAGCCTTTGCTGTTGCTAGTTTGATGGCATCTGGCCCTGTTTCAGCTGCCCACTGATTGCAGCCTCCACTGTGCTGACCATTCACTCACTCACTCACAGTAACAGGGTCCAATGATCACTGTTACAGATGGTTCTAGGCTCTAATAGACTACTAAATCACAGGATCACAGAAAATTAGGGTTGGAAGGGATCTCAGAGGTCATCTAGTCCAACCCCCTGCTCAAAGCAGGACCAGCCCCCACTACACCATCCCAGCCAAAGCTTTGTCTAGCCAGGTCTTAAAAACCTCCAAGGATGGAGATTCCACCACCTCTGTGGATGAGGACAGCTTATTGTCCACTGTAATCCTCAGGTCCTTTTTTACAAGAGCTGCTGCCCAGTCAGTCAGCCCCCAGCCTGTACTGGTGCATGGGATTGTTGCATCCTAAGTGCAGGACTTTGCACTTGTCCTTGTTGAACCTCAGGAGATTCCTTTTGGCCCAATCCTCCAATTAAATAAGTCAGTGTCTTCGAATAGCAAATAGGGAGCACCACAGCTTTAGCTTCCATCAGCTTTCACTAGTAACTGTAACTGAGGAAAAGCAAACTAGACTAAACTTGTCTAACTAGGAAGATTTTTACTCATTCCTGTGGCATGCTCTCTGTCTCTCTCTCTGGTTACTGTCATTTCTTCCTCAAGGGGATTTACTTGCTGGCTTCATCATGCCTTGCAGAGAGTAATAAATGCAACAGAGTAGGAACTGTTTCATTTCCAGTGAGTTCTGTCCTAAACACGGTGCAGTCCCAAGCCCAGCTTGGACTTTTAGGAGCTACCACAGTCTTGATTTCTAATGACATTGCCTATATCTGTGTCTTGTTGCTACCTCCTTCCTGGCACAACTTTGTCCCCTTGAAGGGCCTGTAGAAAACAGAGGCAAGAGTTTTCTGGCCTTTCCAAGGAAAGGCAGAAGCAAGTCTAGTGAGTAATAATTATACCAAAAACTTTCTCCCATGGGCTTTTTTTCTTAAGGCTGCTTCACAGGCTCCTATCTCATGCACTAACTAGAATCCCTGACCTTCCAAAGCATTCTTCCCCAGTCCCTTTCAAACCCAGCCATTTGGCCACTCAGATTTCCCCTTTAAAGGTGGAGTATATGATCCAAAGATGTAACAAGTACCTGTTTCCTATTTTTTTCATGTCCTCTTCCAGCAATGCCTCCATTCCTGATTCCTGTCTATGTCACATTTCATATTGTGTTCAAGGCAATCCAGAGAAAACAGTGGGTGGTAAGTACTGAATATCACAAGTTAAGATGCTCAAGAAGCTTTAAAAAAGATGGAAGCATATGAGGACTATTGCCCTGAAAACATTCTTTTGACAGTGGCTACCTAATTTGTGAACTTGGGATAAAGCTAATCTATAAAAACCTGTATTCACCTGAGACTCACCTGAAGACCAATATCCCACCCTAAGTAGCTACTAGAGACTGGGGCTGGGATCTCCAAGACATGGTTCTGGCCTGGGTGATGCATGCTGCATATATACTATGACTGCTACATAAATACAGGGTTTTAATTCCTCCATGAGAAAAATGCATTTGATCGTGCTTTCTGGTCACTATATCCACTGGACAAGCACCATGTCCCTAACTTAGATCCTGTGATGATATCACCCTATTATAAACTTTTCTCCAAACTGCTCCTTTGAGCATCCAGACTATTTTAATAAACACTCACAAGTAACAGTGCTGGGAGTGAGTTGTACAGAAGGGAAGGATAAAGGGGAACTGCAGTGAGAGGTACATTGGTTGATTTCTGGGAGGCTGGTATTCATGAGGATGAATGGGCATTGCATTTTGTAGCCTGTAAGAATTGTGGGAAATGTTTCCTTGAGATGGAGAAGAATTATCTTTATTAGGTGGTTTAGCATTCATTTCCTTGCTTTTGTCTCAGGAGAGGTGTGGGTATGTGTGCACCGGTCTTCTTGGTGTTATAACAAAGTATTTTGAGCATTAATTAATGCTTGTTTAGTACTGTGAAGAGGTATATTATGACAGGTTGGTCATTTCCACTCAGTGGATGCCTTGGTCAGCTTTCAGTTTCAAGCAAATGTGAATGAAACCTACACAAAATGTTGGTATGCAAAATATATGCATTCTTCCCAGTTGTACTTTTTAGCGTAGTACTGGGGATTCAGAGTTGGGGCAACAACTGCAACAGCAAGTGATTTGCACAAATGACTATCAAGGGTTTGCTCTCTTTTAGTTGTTGTATGGTACTCATGGTGATGGGCACAATTTTACTAAATACAGCAGGTACAGAGTGAATGACCTCTAATGTGCATGCTGATACAGGATAGTGTTTGGCAGCTGAAGCGCTGCAATGCAGAATTGTCCAGCTTGTAAACACAATCCTCAATGGTGTTGAAACTGGGGGCCCTCTGGATCCAACCTCAAGCGCCAGATGCAAAGGAAAATGTCAGCAGAATCCAGCAGACTCTAAGACCCAGGAGGAAAAAAGGGAGAATGACTAAATGTTACTTTTCTCCATCTCCTCTTTGGCAGGACCTGGCCTTTTCGCTGAGCTTTGTCATCCGATTCATTCTCATGTACAAGCCCATACTGGGGGTGATGGGTCTCCTTATGTTTCATGAGCTGGTCAGGTAACATTTCTTGACACACCAACCCTGGCTCTGCCAGCTTCTTTTCCATGTTCTGCTTTGTCTGTTTATCTGCTTCTCCCTCCCCCTTTTTACTCTGGCCTTCCTCCTCCCCTGTATGGCCACCCAATCTGACTAATTTTCCCCATCTACTTCCTTTTCCTCTACTGAGAGTAGCCTCTGTAGCATTCAGCAGACACTTCTGTGATTTGCTGTGCTATGAGTAGTGTGGGAACTGCAGCTTCTCCATTTGTCATGAAAACAGTTCCATTCACACTAAAAGAAGTTTGGATTTAAGGATGTTGTCATCAATCAAGGTGATGCTTGTCATTCGTCAACAACTGATGCTGCCAAAGCACATGGCCAGCAGAGACCAGCAGCATCATTAAAGCCATTTGTGGGATTAGGAGAGGTATGTGCACGTTTTATCAGCTTGGGCAGGCTCTGGATCAGTGACTGTTTTGTGTGTTTGTTTGTACAGAGTCCTGCAGAGTACCTGGTTTACTTGGGTCTCACAAATGAACCACATCCCCATGAACATTGATTACGATAAGAACATGGACTGGTTCACTACCCAGGTACAGCTTATCTCCTCTCTGGCCACAACCTCACAGATGGTTCTGTCCGTGATTGTTGTTGGATAGCAAGGCTGTTGGATTGGGACTGACATGAAGACTGTAGCAGGCCCAAGGAAAGTATTTTGGATCAAATCCTCTTCCATATCTAATTTTTTTTTATGGCCACAGGAAAAATGACACCTGCAGCCAGAGGACAGCAATCCTAATCTACCCAAGATTACAGAGTTCTCTTAGGATATAAACAGACTGTGCCCTGGCACAGCTGATCTTTTCCATTGGATGAAACACACGTTGCCCATTGTCCCACAGGGTTGGGCACTTACCACTTCCGGGAGCAGCCATTTGCCTGATCCTGTGGGACAACACTTAGGGCATGCTTCTGCAAATGGGGGAACCCAAGGTTTCCCTGCTAGCAGAAGCACACCTAGGGAATCTCTGAGCATGCTTCTGCTAGGTGGGAAACCCAGGGTTCCCCCATGTGTAGAGATGCATCCTAAATCAGATTCACCAGTTATGTATCTGCAAACAAGGGAACCTGGTAAGGCATTCCCGGGGCTTCAAGGGCCCAATTCTGCATGGCCCATGATGGGAATTTCCAGGGAATGTGGGATTGGGCCCCTGAAGTCTTGGGACTACTTTCCTGGGGCAACTAGAGACCACAGGGAGGTCTGGGCTGCCTGTGCTCTCCTGCCTTAAGGAAAATTGATGTCTGCTGCAACATTGCAGTTAAAACCATGCCACATATGTTGCAGCCACAAATTATGGATTTGTAGGGCAACAAGGGACATGTCTACTAGAAGTAGATCCATTTTCTTGGCCTTTGTGTCACCATAAAGATTGTTATGGTGGCACCAAGACAGTGTCTGTTTATACCCTGAATTTCATAACGGGCAATCCTGCTGACTATCAGCAAAGAGAGCCCTGCAATGAGATGAAGGAGATCTGGAATCTGGCCTCTCCTTCCAGCCCGTATTCCCAGTTACATTTGTCTATTTTGTATTGCTAGTCATTGGATAAGAGCAAAAGCAACATTAAGACAACATGTTCTGAAAGAGTAGCAAAATCAGGGCTTCTACTTTCCCAGGGCAACCCCATCTTTTTCTATACACAGAGTGGATATTCCTCTTATGCTCTGTACTTCAGGTCCTCTTGACAGACCAGTGGTTCAGATTCAACAGGAGGGTTGAAGCTTGCTTTCAGCAATGCCTAGCCCTTTCCCTGACACGTAGAGGATATTGCTGGGCAATGGAAGATTTAGTACTGATCCCCTGTCGTTGGGTAACCAATAACCCAACTCCTATTTCTTGCACAAGTGCACTAACCTTGGATGTTTGTGATTTCCTTTCATGTAAAACAGTTGATTGTCATGAATATTCTGCAGCTAACAATTTGGGAATTTACAAAGAGCACTTTTCAGATGGATTCAGGTTGAACAGAGTATAAGTGGAGCTGCATGCCTCAGTGGAACAGTTCACAGCATACTTACAAAGATAAAGAAAATACAAATAAGGAATCTGTACATTCTAGTGGCTTGATAACTGCTGCACAGCACGGAATGAGACTGCGCAGTGGTTAAAATCCCTAAATACTTTGTAAATACCACTTAGTAGATCGATACTTGGCCATTAGAAACGGCTGATGAAAAAATATTTGGAAAAAAAAAAGCCTGATCTGAGGCATCCTTGCATAGTTCCCTTTACTCACAGATCCCTTATAACTAGTGCAGGACAGAAGACTGAGAACCCTGGGGGAGAGGTAGAAACTGGATTACCAGTATTGACACTAACATTTACAATATTGCTCTTACTTTACTCTCTTCGATTTCCAGCTCCAGGGAACATGCAATGTGCATCCATCCCCATTCAATGACTGGTTCACTGGACATCTGAACTTCCAAATTGAGCATCAGTAAGTATGGGACCCAGGAATTGGGCAGGAAAGGGGTAGGTCCCAGTGAGAAGGTTGCAATCTTTAGAGAGAACTAGTTGAGGTGGCCTTGTGCAGAAATGAGATTTTCCTTGTAGTCCCTGTGAATACAGATCTTGGAGGAGGAGCTAAAATAAAATGGGGGACCAGTTTATGTTCCTGGAGAAGGGAGAGATCCCTGTGAGCCTGAAAGAAAAACCAAGGTCCCAATGAAACTTTCTCTCTTTCTCTACTCCCAGCCTTTTCCCTACAATGCCTAGACACAATTACTGGAAGGTGGTTCCCTTGGTGAAGTCCCTATGTACTAAACATGGCATTGAGTACCAGTGCAAGTCCCTGATCACTGCCTTTGCAGACATTGTGCGGTAAGAACTGATTGGAAGATTCATTACACTATTAGATGGGCAGCAGCAACAGTACAGTAAATGGGAGTCAAGGTGGACAGCTGGAGAGAGGGCGAAGATGAGCTGGATGCAGTGGATGGAATGGGACTGTATGTTTGAGGGAACAAGGAGTATTACGTAGAGCCTTTCATATCTCACTCACCACCTACAGTCTAGTAGTTCTTAGCTTACAAAACCTACATATGGAATTGGCAGTTTGCTGAAATATGCCAGTAGCTCAGATGTGTTCAGTTTAACCAAGAACACAGGGTAGTTTGAGAAACCTAACGGAGATAGGTAAAGGAGCACCAAAAGAGAAGTGAAATACAGTGTTGAGATTTGCAAGATAATGTATGACTGAAGGAAACATTGATATACAGTTTTAGGGATTCCAAATTAACTGTGCCAGCTCAAGAAAAGACCTGTATATCCTTGTGGATGGCCCACTGAAAGGTCATGCTGGGTGCCCACAAGCAGTCAGGAAACAACCAACTGTCCGTATGTATGAGGTATGAGACAGAGAGGATAATAGTAACAATACTAAAATGCCATTATTTAAATCCCAGGGATGCCCTTCATTTAATTTGTTTGCTGCTGGTAAATGTTATCTCAGAGTTACGTTTTAAAATATACTTCATAAAATGGATGTTCTGGTTGCAAAGTCAAGCACATAAAAGTTAAGACTACAGCAGTGTAGCTCTGCCTTTGTGTAAGACCATAATTTTATAATTTTAATTACTTGGTCTGCTTCTCTCTTTCTCTCTCTCTTGCAGCTCTCTGAAGGAGTCAGGGGAGCTCTGGCTAGATGCCTATCTGCATAAATAACAGTGGTATCATGTAAGGGAACTTCATATAAAGGAGCTGCTAGAAACAAAAGGAATCCTGTCTTGTTAGCTACCACCACAGTACAAACCAAATGTCTTGACTAGTGGAACAGGTTTGCTGAAGAAGTTTGGTCCCAGGAATAAAAGTTGTCTTTTTTTTTAATATATTTTCCTTCCCATGCTTCTGCCTTTTATTTCCTTTCCAGCTCAGCAATCAGGGCTGTCTTCTTGTTCTCCATTTGTATAGCACCTGGTACAAAGGCATACTGCTGTCTGAATGGGATTCCGGGCATGCTGTAGGAATCAAGATAATACTACAGGGCAAAAAGACACTATTGTGTGTCTTTGTGCACATTTGTGCAGCAGTAAAGTAGATGTCAGATGTACCAGGGAGAAGGGGGTTGGGGCCTGGACCTGCAGGTTTGCTTATGTATTTAATTCTCACTTTCCAAACCATAAATTGTTGTCCTAGCTCCTTTGGTCTCTTTTACTCTAGAAACTCTTTGTAGTAGGGAATGGGCCTTAGCAGACTGCCTTAATAAAATATTTCATTTGTCATATTTGTGGAAACTTGCCAGTTCCATCCCTCCATGAAGGAGCCTTGCATGGCTTTGTCTTCATGCAGGAGTTATGTCACCTTTGACTAGCACAATTCAGTGCATCCTCCCTTGGCATATGTAAACCACTTCCTTCACTGAGCTCACAGTTTGACCCTGCCTTGCTCTCAAACCAAGTCCACAGCAGTTTCATTCAGCAGTACTATTGCAGGCAGCTGAGTTTTAGGGGAAATTCTGAGAGACCTCACTTATCTGGCTTGTAGAGTGGGAAGATTTTCTGCACCCTACAGTGTCCCTGGTGTCCACTTTGATGGATTCCTGGCTGGTCAAGGTAATGGGAAAAGACATCTACTGTGGGCTAGATCTTATTCCATCTGTTACGTATCTAAGTGGGTTGATGATGAAGCTTTATAGTTTGAATATAGCTATTAATTAACCACTACTAAGTCCTTGTTAAGATAGTAAAAGAAAAGCAAAGGTGATTTGGAGGACAGTGATAGCAACTGAGGGAAGCAGCAAAGGAAAAGACTAATTTCCAGCCCTTGTTTTGCCTAATATTCCAAAAACCAAAAGAATCCGAGAAAGCACCCCTCGGGGGATCACCAACAAATATGCCAATACTCACTGACAATAATTTTGGAAAACACCTGACTGGAAAGAGAATTTTTGAAGAATAAGGAGAATGTTTGAAGTTGGTTACCAAAGGAAAATTAGACACCGATAAGTTTTCACATGCTTCTGACTGAAAAAGCAGCCAAAGGTTTTCCAATTAGGTTTAATAGATTCATAGATATTTGGGTCAGAAGGGACCTTAGCAGATCGTTCAGTCCAACCCTGTGCCCTGGGCAGCAAAGATCATTGGGATCAGATGACGCCAGCCAGATGCGTGTCTAGTAGGGCTGTACAAAATGGCACAATTCTGTTTCAACAGAACATTTCATTTTGAATTTCATTTAGATTCAAAACTGCTGTTCTGTTTCATTTCATCAAAACAGTTTTGCTGTTTTGACATTTCCCCCATGGACTATAATGGGGAAGCTCAAAACAGCTTATAACTTTGTCATTTCTGGCTTCATTTGGATTAAACTTGCAGGAATGGTAGCCCCTTCTGAGGGCATAAAGTCTGCCAAGTTTGAAAAAGATGGGTGCAGGGGTTTCAGGGAGACTACACCTCAAAGTCTTGAAAGCAAAAAACTCATGTCACATGTATGTGTTAAGCCACAGCGGAGTCAAAACCGCAGACATGCTATCCCCTGCTGAGGCAACGAAGCCTGCCAAGTTTCAAGGAGATAGGTGCAGGGGTTTGGGGAAACTGCACCTCAAGCAGCAGACATGCAAAACTTGTGATATGGGTGACACTGTGTGTGTTAAGGCACAGCAGGGTGAAAGCTGCAGGGGTGGTAGCCCCTGCTGCAGCCACAAAGCCTTCTAGCTTGCAAGCCCTGCACCTCTAGCTGCTCACAGGCAACACTTGTGACATGGGTTGGTGACTTCTATGTGTGTTAAGGTGTGCCCTCACTCAACTGACACCAAGGCAAGAAGGAGGGCAGTTTAAACAATGCTGCCGTTTATGCAGTTTTTCCATCCCTCCCCCGGAGTACTGGGATTGGAAGGGACCTCAGGAAAGGATGACAGTCACTGGGCAGCTGCACAGTCAATAATGAGAGCACTCCTCCTCCCCCTACCCCTTACCTTAGTTTCTGTTTCCCTGCAGGCAAGCCCAGCTTGAGCTTTGAAACTTGAAACGTTTTGAAAGTTTCAAAATGTTTCAACTTTCCTTGTTTTGTTTCGAGGCTGTTTTGAAGCTCTCTGTTTCATTTTGCTGTTTCAGCTCAAAACAAGTCAAAACAGCACTGAAACAAAACTGCCAGTGAAATTTCACACAGCCCTAGTAAGCAGTTCCATAGACATTAGGGCTGGAAGGGACCTCAAAGATCATCAAATCCAGCCCCCTGCTCCAGGGGCAGGAAGTTCAGCTGGGGTCAAAGGATCCCATCAAGATAAGCATCCAAATGCTTCTTGAATGAGTCCAGAGTAGGTGCCTGCACCACTTCTGGAGGGAGTCTATTCCAGGTCTCGGGGGCTCGGACAGTCAAGAAATTTTTCCTTACGTCCAGCCTAAAATGGTTTTGGAGGAATTTATGACCATTGCTCCTTGTTTTAGTTTGAGGCGCTCTGGTGAACAGATGTTCTCCCAGATCCTGAAGTACACCCCTTATATACGTATAAGAAGCCAGCAGGTCCCCCCTGAGCCTGCACTTTTTTAGGCTGAAGAGTCCCATGGCTCTCAGCCTCTCTTTATAAGGCCTATTCTCCTGCCCTCTGATCATGCATGTGGCTTTTCTCTGGACTCTCTCAAGCTTCTCGACATCCTTGTTGAATTGCGGAGCCCAGAATTGAATGCAGTACTCCAGCTACGGCATCACCAAGGACAAGCACAGCGGGAGGATGACATTCTGAGATTTACTTGAAAAGCATCTATGGATGCAAGTCAGAGTATTGTTTGCTTTGCCAGCTGCGACATTGCATTGGTGGCTCATGTTCATATTGTGGTCAGTCATGACCTCCAAGTCTCTTTCAGCCATAGTGCTAGCAAGCGTAGGACTGCCAAGCCTATAAGTATGCTGTGGGTTTTTTCTCCTAAGGTGGAGTACCTTACATTTATCAATATTGAACATCACCAGATTTGTTCATTTACTAAGTTTATCCAAGTCAGCCAGGATTGCTAGCCTGTCTTCAGATATGGACACTATGCCCCAAAGTTTAGGTGTCATCAGCGAACTTAGCCAGTCTGTTTCTGACTGTCTCTGTGGAAGAAATCAAACTTCACGTTGTGGTTGAATCAGAACTGACAGAGCCAGCTTTTCTTTATTTAGAGCTATACTGTGATCACAGGGAGAATTCCATATAGCAAGGGGAATCACCCACTTGTCTGTTTCAAAGGATTTCTCACACTAAGTTTACAAGCATATTTATACTTAGTGATAGAGAAAGAGATAAAAAAAATGACCTTGGAGAAACAAAACAATAGTAAATTACACAAAAATTTAGGGAGTTGACTTAAACAAACCATCTGTGCACAGGATAATATATCAAGATAACCTAAGGATAACCCAAGGCATGCAAGATTTCTTAGCTCAGAACATTTAAATGAAATAAGCAGTATCAGCACCTCTGGTCTCTGTCTGTTTTTCTAGTCAAATAGGTCAGAAGCCAACTAAATTTACTCCTACATTCCCTAATTTTTTTTCACAAGTTAGATATTTATAGCCATTAGAAAACTAAGCACCATTTATCTTAAATTCTACCTCGCACTTACTGACTCCTACTGCAACACAATCCATTACAGGTACAACAGAACTTTCCAGGGGTGGCATATGCTAATCATACACAGACCAGTTGCAACTTACATTCTGCCAAGTTTCATTTCTATGAAAATCTGAATAGTTAAGGGCTAACATCTGAGTTGCATTCAAGGGTACCGGTATCATGGGTATTCCTCCAGTAGAATAGATAGGGACATGACTACATATCTAACAACAAGAGACGTTTAAATCTATCACAATTTGATTAACTAAAGACAAGAACATATTTTCATGAAATGATCTTCTTTGTCGGTGCAGAAGTGTAGTTTGGTTTACAGAGTTTCTTATAACTGATGAGTCAAGTTCATATACGATGGCTCAAAAAGAAATACTGAGAACTACCCAAATCACAACTAACCAACTCCACTTTGGGAACCAGGAACTAGGTAGAGGCCTTTTTCCTGTCCTGAAGGGCATAGTGGTATCATTGGGGCATATCCTCTTTGCTCTGTGGTGGCAAATCCTCTTCGCTTGTAGGCACTTGGCTTACTACTGGTCTGGAGCTCTCCTGCTGGCAGGCGCTAGGCTCACTACCAGTCTGTGGAGGCTGATGTTTTCTTACTGTGTGAAGAGTGGATCCATGTCTGGAGTCCTTAACACTTTATTGCAGTGTTGATGGTCAGGAATACCTTTCCAGCGAGGTTCCAGTGATGACTTTTGTTGATGGACTTTTATACGGACCCAATCTCCAGGCAGGATAGAATGGCACGGCTCATCTGGTTCTTCGGGGAGAGCTGCCTGTACCTGGGAATGAAAAGCCTTAACACACTTCATTAGTGCTTTACAATAGTCCAGAATGGTATCATCAAGTGAATGTAGAGCGCAAAAGTGGGAGGCAACAGGTGGTGAGGAAGGGAGCCTCATGGGTCTTCCCATTAGAATTTCATGTGGGCTAAGCCCAGTCTTTCAGTTGGCAGTAGGTCTCATACTCATAAGAGCTATGGAAAGTGCATCTGACCATTTTAGGTGAGTCTTAGCACAAATTTTGGCCAGTTTATTTTTCAGAATGCCATTTTGGCATTCTACTTGGCCTGAGGCCTGTGGATGGTATGGGAAACGAAAGTTCTGTTGGATCTACAGGACTTTGCAGACTTCTTTCATTATCTGTCCAGTAAAATGAGTTCCTCTATCAGAGTTTAGACATAAAGGAATACCAAACCTTGGAATAAAGTGTCAGCTTTTGCATATGGGTAGACTTCTACCCATCTAGAAAACATACATACAATAACAAGAACATATTCAAAAGAACAACATTTCTGCATTTGAATAAAATCTATTTGTAAATTTACAAACAGTCTCTAAGGTGGGGGATGTGCTGCCTTCTTTGTTTTTACAGGCTTTAACGGAGGTAGATGCCAAGAGCAAATCATCAACATATTGCACAAGCACATAATTTTTCTTTAAATATTATATCATCTAGATCTTTCTTTAGAATTTGAGAAAAAAGAGAAGGGGATTCAGTATAGGCCTGGGGCAATCACATCCAGGTATAATGAAGTCCTTGATAGGTAAATGCAATGAGAAACTGGCTATCAGGATGTATAAGAATAGAGAAAAATGCAGAACACAAGTTAACAACAGTAAAATAACAAGCATTAGGAGGAATACAGGACAAGATAGTAGCTGGATTTGGTACAACAGGAAAAGTAGGTAAAACTGCAGAATTTACTGCACGAAGGTCTTATACAAAAGGATAGGTATTTTTCCAGGAAGAATAGGCATTATTACAAGGGCTCTCAGTCAGGACAATGATACCTTGCTTTAAAAGGGCAGTTATAACAGGGCGTATCCCTTCTTCAGCTTCTGGACATAAAGGGTATTTCGCAACTTTGGGTAAAGGCTTAGCTGGGTTTAATCTAATTTTTACAGGCTGGGCAGTATGGATTTATCCTATTTCATTAGCATGCTGGGACCAAAGAAATGGAGGGACAGCTTTTATGATTTCTTCTTGCAACACAGAAAGGTTAGGGAACTCAGACACAGGAGGTGAGCTAGCTAAAACGGCAAGTACTGCTATTTCATTATCACATGGGACAGCTAAATAAACACCATTAGGAGAGCAATAAATAGTACAACTGAGTTTACAAAGCAAATCTCTGCCTAACAAATTAACAGGAGAACAAGGACTAAGGGGAAAGGCATGTTGATCAGAAACAGGACTAAGAGAAACATGTAATGGTTGGGAAACAGGATGAGGAACTACTTGATTTGAAATTCCTACAGCGTTTACAACAGCAGAGGAGAGGAGAGTTGTGGAAAATTCTTCAGCTCAAAAAGTAGAGCAGCTTGCACCAGTGTCTACTAAACATTTTGTAGAGATGCCATTTATCACACAGGAAATGAAGGGATCTTCTTGATTAAGTGGGAGAAGCAGGGCTGCGATGATGTTACTATTTCTCAGGCTGGCCTAACAGGAGGCTCCCTGATTCAGGACAGAGAATTGGGTGAGAGAAGGTGGTAGCGAGTTAAACATCATCCCCAGGTGGCCGGGCCGGTGGGGACATTGAGCCTTCCAGTGTCCTGGTTGGCCACAATAATGACAACTGTCATTATTTTGGGACTGAAATCCTCCTTGTCCCATCCTACGAACACGTCCCATGCCTCTGAACTGTCCTTGATGGAAACTTCTGCTTCTGCCCCTGTCTCAAGTCTGTAATTGTAATGACATTAGCTTAGTTTCTGTGGATTCCTTTTTCTTTTCCTGGCAGGTTGTACAATGATTTGCATTGGTGACTAGATCTGCAAGTGGCTTAGTCTGCCAACCTACAGCAAGTGTGCACAACTGTTCCTGGACTTTAGAAAGAAGTCCATGGACAAAGGCGGAAGCAACTGCTTCTGGGGCAGTTTCAGCTGCATTTTCAATACCAGAATGTCTTTCAAATACTAGTTTTAAGTGGTCCATGTAGTCTGCTGGGGATTCTCCTTTAGTTTGTTTACAGTTATGTATTTTTGGCCCAGTCAGTTTTTCTGGGGCAAATTTTAAACACAGCCTCAAGGAGGCATCTTTGGGCATCTGTTAAGTGATCTCCAATTCCGGGATCTTGAGTAGGCCAAGTAGCCTGTACAATGAAGCGGTTGTGGACCTCAGAGGGCAGAACACTTCTCATTAATTTGTTCATATTTGCCCATGTTGGATCAGAACAATGGATTACAGTGTCTAATTCATCTTTAAATTTCTGGGGTTCCTCCCTGATGTTGGGAAATTGTTTAACAAGGTTTAGGAGATCTCCTGGGGTCCAGGGGACAGGGACTGTGATTGTAGTTTCCCCATTTGGACCTTGCCCTGGAAGTTGGTGTAAAGGCATAAGCTGAGCCTTTTCAGATTTTAAAGAAGGGGCTGGACCATACTGGGTACCAGACCTTAGACAAGAGGAGGGGGTTGAGATTTCAGGAAACAGATGCCATGTCTTCGGTGGACATGGGCATACCCTGGGGGCAGGTGACAGTTGTTGAGTGATAGTTTCCTGGTGAGGTGGGGTAATCCTGCCGGAAGAGCCTATCTGGTTACTTTGGACTTTTTTTAGGTTCAGATTGTCGCGCCCCGAAGACCGGTGTACCCTTGACTTGCGAGCCTTGGTCGGCATGACCGGCTTGGCGCGAAAGGGATCAGTGATTGGACAGGTGGGTGTTAACGGCGAGTAGGAGTCAGGTGATTTAAAGCGTATTGGTTACACAGAAAGTTTATTTTACTTATGCTACTGATGGTTGCAGCGTAGGCAGAAGAGCTGATTTATTCAGTTACAGCATGCAGATATCATGTTACCCAGCATTTATAGGGTGGGTAAGAGGCTTGTTACAGGTTCCGAGCGATTCACACAAGCTGTCACGGTCTGCAGACTACCGAGAGCTCTTGACGAGAAAGACAGACGAGCCGGCACAGACAGGGGTACGCCAGAGAAAAAACCAGGGGGCGGAGAGATGTTGTTTGTGAACGGCCTTTTTACAAACTGTACTTTCTTAGTGTGTACGCAGTTCTCCACTTTGGGCGGAAGTTCTTTCAAAGTTATACTCGGCAGGGTGGCCAATTACTACACACCAGGCATGAATAATTAACGGGCTGGCAATTGTGCTTTCTTTGTCCGCTCAGGTTTCAGAAAAGTGGGGGTTAATTTTTTGCTTGGGTGGTACTGAGCCTATTTGGTCACAAGAGGGCAAGGATAGCACATTATTTTAATTTTATAATTTCATTAAAGTCAGCTAATCTCATTACTATAGGTATGGTATCTTTCATGCTGAGTTGTCAAGGCTAGTTTCTCTTGTGTAGGGAGCTTGAGTGATTTGAAATGAGGCACAAACAGGGGTGTGTGCATACAGCACTGTTAATACAAAGGGATAGACTACAATTACAGAGTTTGCTGTGTTAGCCTCTGACCTGTTGCCATCAGCATCCGAAATCAAAGACTTTGATCTTTGACACAGATTGTGCCTGGAACTGATATGGGGGTGGCACATTAAGAAAATCAATTATATCTTCTGCAGATTCATTCTGAGTTATTTGTGGATAAAGTTGTTTTGGTGCTGATGGTACTGTTGATGGGGGGCCCCCTTTTGGTGCATCTTCTGTTTTAATTTCTTTATCTGAGATTTCAGTTTCTCTTGGGAGTCCTTAAGACTCCGAACTTGAGATTCTTGACATCTTTTGAAAGCTTCTTCATACCAATCAAAAAATGTGTCCCACTGAGTCTGTGGTATATTACTACCTCTTAACTCAAGGTCTCTGCAGAGATGAACAATTTCACTTAAATCAAATGTTCCCCCCAGGGAAAACTGCCGGCTAAAATCATCTCTGGTATACCAATTCCATTTGTCTAGAAACTTACAACTTTTATGGCCATAGTGTGTGTACATGTACAATGCTGGAGTCCCTTTTGGCGGAGCCGGTATATCTTTAGACTCTCCGCTCCCCATATCTTTAAACTCAACTCACATAGGTCTTTCATACAGGAATGGCTTATTCAGGGTGTCTGGTCAGGTTGTGAGATTTGCTAGCAGCACAGAGATGCTGTGCCTAATGTCCAAAGACAAGACTCCACTGCAATAACAGCACACAATGCAGTTACTCATGGTTAGACACGGCTCATTTATGAGGGTGGGGAAAGGGTAAACCTGTCCACTGGGTCATGAGGTTCCAGTTGGGCCCCCTTTCATTCAAAACTGCCCTTCCAGACAGCCTTGGGGCAGCTGAACCCAACCTTAGTCCCAGACCTGGTCAGTGGCTCATATTTCTCCGTTCATACTCTCAATTCACACAAAGGAATTTCTGCATTGAGGCATGAGGTTCAAGAGCATTTCTTTAGTCTCAGCCTTGGTCAACGCTTCTCGTGGAAAACACTCACACTCTAAGAGTTTTCACCTTGCACTCTTGCTTTTGTAGAGCACACAGAACAAATCTGTTGTCTTCAGGGTGGCTGCACAAGGTTTCTATTCCTGGCCTCAGAGAGACCTCATAGTTCTTTACAGAACTTAACTCAATTCACACGGGGAAATACTTTCATTGGCAACAGCAATACAGTCTTTAACCTTAACTCTTTCTACTCACAGTTACTACTTACGCAGTGGGTCTGACAGTTCTGGCAGAAAAAAGAAGTTCGGATAGGGTGAGCCTCAAGCAGTGAATCAGGAAGACACAGAGACCGCCTCTCACTGAAATGCCCCAATAGAAATTTCAAAAGGTCTCTTACCTTGTTTGGCGCCAGGGCTTCAGTGAAGAGAAGTCTGTGTCCCAACTGATCACTCCAGGCGTCTCTACCCAAGTCACGGCACCAAATTGCAAATCAAACTTTGCATTGTGGTTGAATCAGAACTGACAGAGCCAGCTTTTCTTTATTTAGGGCTATACTGTGATCACAGGGAGAATTCCATACAGCAAGGGGAATCATCCACTTGTCTGTTCCAAAGGATTTCTCGCACTTTCTAAGTTTACAAGCTTATTTATACTTAAGACAGAGAAAGAGATAAAAAATACGACCTTGGAGAAACAAAACAATAGTAAATTCCACAGGAATTTAGGAAGTTTACTTAAACCATCTGTGCACAGGGTAATATATCAAGATAACCTAAGGATAACCCAAGGTATGCAGGATTTCTTAGAACATTTACCTGAAATAAGCAGTATAAGCACTTCTGGTCTCTGTCTGTTTTTCTAGTCAAATAGGTCAGAAGCCAACTAAATTTACTCCTACAGTCCACATCATTGATAAAGATGTTAAAAAGAAGCGGTCGAAGGACAGAGCCTTGGGGGACACCACTGGTCACAGAGTGCCATGATGATTCACTTCCATCATCTACTACTCTCTGGGTCCGACTTCAGAGCCATTTACCCAGCCATCGGACTGTG
Source organism: Crocodylus porosus (assembly GCF_001723895.1). NCBI lineage: Eukaryota > Metazoa > Chordata > Crocodylia > Crocodylidae > Crocodylus > Crocodylus porosus. The sequence continues at coordinate 5,860,085 of NW_017728937.1, read as the reverse complement.
GTGAAGCCAAGGTCACAGTTGGCCAATTTTTCTGTGAGGAGGTCACAAGATCAAAAGCTTTTTAAAAGTCCAGATACATGACATCCATCTCCTCTCCCTTGTCCAGGTGATATGTCACCTGGTCATAGAAGGAGATGAGATTGGTCAGGCAAAACCTACCCGTGACAAACCCATGCTGGCTGTCCCTGAGGATGTTGCCTTTGGCCAGCTTATCCAGAAGGGTCTTCTTGATAATTTTCTCCAGAATCTTACCAGGGATTGAGGTCAAGCTGATTGGCCTGTAATTCCTGGGATCTACTTTCCACCCTTTCTTGAAGATGGGTACCACATTGGCCTTCTTCCAGTCTTCAGGTACTTTACCTGAGCACCACAAGTTTTTGAATATTTTTGCCAATGGTTGGACTATGACACCTGCCAACTCCTTGAGTACTCCAGGGTGTAATCTGTCAGGACCAGCTGACTTGAAGGTGTCCAGCCTCTCGAGGTGATCCTTTACTACATCAGCACCAATGGTGAGTATAAATATGCCCTCACCCCAACTGTCCCACGTCTTGCTAGACAGGGCAGTCCCATTGGACTAATGAAAGACTGATGTGAAGTATCCATTGAGCAGATTGGCCTTTTCCTGAGTGTCAGTTATCAGCTATCCCATTTGGTTCAGCAGGGGTCCAATATTAACCTCGCTTCTTTTCTGACTCCCTACATATCTGAAAAAGGACTTTATTATCCTTGATACGTGTAGCCAGATGGAGCTCAGTTGCAGCCTTGGCTATCCTGATCCGCTCCCTGCAGGAATGGACCAGTGCTGAGTACTCCTCCTTAGTGGTAATTCCAGCCTTCCATCCTATAAGTCTCTCTTTTGAGGCGTAGGAGGTCCTCAAGTTCCCTGCTGAGCCAAGGGAGTTGCTGCACCCTTTTGCTACCCTTCCTCTGAGATGGGATGGCCATCCCTTGTGCTGTCGGGATTGCTCCCTTGAGGAGCAACCACTCCTCTTGGACTCCTCTGCCTGTCGAGTTGTGGTCCCTTAAGGCCTTGACAAAGAGCCTCCTGAGCTTGTCAAAGTCAGCTTTCCTGAAGTCAAGGACTTCTGTATTGCTGACTAATTTGCCAGCTTTGGATAGTAAAGGTGATCAGCTCATGGTCATTGTCACCCAGCTTTCCATCAGTTCTTAGGTCACTGACTAGATCATCCCCTCTGGCCAGTACTAGGTCCAGCAACGCTTTAGCTGTCATCGGCCCATAGACTTCTTTGGTCAAGTAGAGCTCATCCACGCAAGTGAGGAAGTTTTGCAACCAATCAGATTTGGCCGAGCACTCTTCCCATGAGATGTACGGGTAGTTAAAGTCTCCTATGACAACCATGCACCAAGAGCATGACACCTCAGCAAGTTCCCTGGCAAATTCCTAGTCCAGCTCTTGTTTCTGGTTAGGATATCTGTAGTAGCTTCCTATCATGATGTCCTGTGTGCCACATTCCCCACATATTTTAACCCAGAGAGACTCCAGTCATCCTTTCTGGATGCCAATGTCAATTTGCAGGGACGTGTAGCTGTCCTTGACATAGAGAGCTACACCTCCACCCCTTTTATCTGCAAGATCATGCCTGTACAGGGTATAGCCATCTATACCTGTGGCCCAGTCATAGGTAGAGTTTCACCAGGTTTCCGTTATCCCTATGATGTCATCGTCTTTTTTTTTTTTTTTAGGGCATTGGTATACAGGCAGACAAGTGTCCCATTGAGGGCTCTTGCCTTGCCCACAGATTGTTCCAGGGCTAGAGTAGGGGTGGGTTCCCTTGAGTGCCTTAGCCTGCTGGATTTACAAAGGTTGCCCAGTGGGCTTGAAGTGGCAGTAACCCCTGCAACCCCCAACAGGGTCAGTTTAAAGCCGCCAGTCTGGCTAAGAGCCTCCTTCCCAGCAGCATGAGGTGGAAGCCATCTCTCCCCAGCAGACCACCGCCTCTCTCACCAAAGAGCGGACTGTGATAGTGGAAGCCAAAGCCTTCACGATGATACTAGCACCGCAGTCTTTGTTTGACTATATTGACCTGTCTCTCCCTCCTCAGCCCAGTTATTGCTTCAGGTCTTCAGCTGCCTGTTCTTGCAGCCAACTCACCCTAGGCAAAGAGCTCCTGGCTAACAGCATGTGCAACCACTTACCCTGATGGGCCTCTCTCCTGCCTGGGCACCAGGGCTTTGCTATTACCTGGCCTCTCTAGCTGCAGTTGTTCTTCTTAAACAGCAGCCTCCAGCTCTCTATTACATGAGGGATTTCATGGAAGAGTACATTGCAAACAAGAATCTTAAATCACTGATAGGTGAACAGCAAGCAGAAGTCTTCAAGGTTGGTTGGTTGTAATTAAAAGTAACCAGTTTAGATATCAAACTAAGCTAACTTAAAACTTAGAAGTTAGACCACAGGTTTGATCTTCTTCAATTCCTAATTTAAATTCAGCACTTAAATGGAACTGAGAAAGGTAAAACAAAAATGATAGAATAGTAAGGCTGGCAGGAACATTAGGAGATAATCTAGTTCAATATTGTGCTCTGGGCAGGATCATCCCTGGCTAAGCCATCCCAGTCAAGTGTTTGACTGCTTGAAAGTCAATCTATACATTCAAATCTGCTAATCTAAAGGAAAACTCAAGAAAATAAAACTCCTCTTAAAGAAGAAAACTAAATTTTTAAGGCTAAAATATTTAAATAAAAAATGCAGGTAGAAGTCTAGAAGCAGTGTGGGAGCTACCCATTTTATTTTTATTGCACCAAGTGCAGCATTGTATAACTACATGCCCCAGGGAAGGTTTCATGTGTATGTGCCTGCTGTGATGTTTTCCTGGCCATGAGAGAACCAGTGCACTCTCTCAAAGGTGGGGTGGCTGAACTGAAGCAAATAAGGGAGGCAGACAGTTTCACAGATGAGGCTTTCAGGGATACTGTAAAGCAGGTCCACCTCCATTGTAGCAGCCCCTATTCTGCTAAGAAGGAAGCGAGTCTCTGAGAAAGAAGGCATCAAGATGAGGAGAATAGAAGTGATCACTTAAATGGAACTCACTATTGAGTTGATGTTATAGTATCTTCTTGTACTGAGGATAGTCCACTGGAAAGGACCTCACAAAACAGAAACAGGTGATAGTAATAGGGAATTCAGTCTTTATGTGTATAGGTATCTGTGATGATGTCATCCAGGAGGACCTCATAGTGACATAGAGCCAAGTACAAAGTCAGGGACTTCACAAGATGTATAGATAGGATTCAAGGGGTGCTGGAAAGGAGCCAGTAAACATGGTCTGTGTGGGTATCAGTGACATAGGGAAACCATAAGAGAGAATTCCTGGAGTCTGCCACATAGGAGAGTTCTGCCAAGAGTTCCTGGAGTCTGTCAGCCTAAAATTTAGACTGCCGCATAGGAGATTAAGGACCTCCATGGTAGCATTCTCTGAAATGCTACCAGTTACTGCCCAGGGCCTTAGTTGATAGGCAGAGACAATGGTGTAGAAAGGAGAGGTTTAGGTTTATTAGAAACCGGGGAACATTTTAAGACAGGAGGAGCCTATTTAGAAAGGATTGGCTCCACCTGAGCCAAAATAGAATCAGACTTCTGGCACCAAAGTCTTGAAAAGGTTATAGAAGAATTTTAAAACTAAAATCTGGAAAAGATGGAAAGTATAGAAGAGCACATGGTTCAGAGTAATGTAAACCTCAAGGGGGACATCATATTAATTTTGGACCCCTTTGAAAAGAATAGGAAGGAAATAGAAAATGCAAGTGCTGGTGATAATGAGGCTAGTCCGAACATTCAGCATCCCAGTCAAATAGCACACAAAAAAACTCAACCAAGCAAAAACAACATTTACAAGCACTTCTGTACAAATGCAAGAAGCCTAAAAAATAAGATGCATGAACTAGATTCTTGACATTTAAGCTGCTGACATGGGAAAAAAAATAAAAACACAAGCCTCCATGGCTCAGCAAAAGCATCCAAGACTGTCTCCTTGCTAAAAAGGAGGCGTATACCAAATGGAAAGAAGGGGTCATCACCAGGGATGACTATTCTGCAGTGGCTCGGGGATGTAGAGGGGAGTTAGGAAGGCCAAGGTTGAGATGCAATTAGGACTAGCTTCTCAGATTAAGGACAATAAGAAGTCCTTTTTTAAATACATAGGGGGCAAAAAGAAGGTCCTGGGTAACATGGGGCCCCTGCAGGATGCGTTGGGAAATTTGGTCATCACACCAGACAAAAAAGCTAACGTGTTTAACGATTTCTTTGCCTCCGTCTTCCTAAGTAGGGACCAGAACAGCCACCTCCCTGCTGGGCCCCCCTCGGGCCCAGGGGAGGCACACCTGGGCCAAAGGTTAGCGAGGATTTAGTTAGGGAGCTTCTGGAGAGGCTGGACGTGTTCAAGTCAGCCGGCCCAGATGATCTCCACCCTAGAGTCCTAAAGGAATTGGCCGAGGTCATTGCAGGACCCCTGGCATGGCTTTATGAGCGCTTGTGGTGCTTTGGTGTGGTCCCAGAGGACTGGAATCCCATCTTCAAAAAGGGGAGGAAGGAGGACCTAGGAAACTATAGGCCAGTTAGTCTTACCCTGATCCTAGGCAAGCTGTTTGAGAAAATTATGCTGGCA
>NW_017728937.1:5836711-5855357 GCF_001723895.1 Crocodylus porosus | reverse complement strand
GGACTGCATGCTTAGGGGCGACCAACATGGGTTCATCAGTGGCAGGTCCTGTCAGACCAACCTGGTGGCCTTCTATGATCATATTACCAGATCATTAGATGCAGGGGTAACTTCCCTTATGCTTTTACATTTGACCTGCCAGAGGTTGCATTTTCCTGTTTTCTTTATTTGAGGATGCCTTGTTTTTCTTTTTTTAAAAAAAATATTTATTTATTTGAATTATGTCTTTTTGCCTCCTTAACTCTGCTATTAAACCTGGTAATGACCCCTTCTTTCCAGTTGAGTGATGGCAGCAGGAATGCAGCTGTTTTTTTCAGAGCATCCCAATCATTTCTGTGCTCCTGGATCAAAAAAGTGATAAAGAAGTTGGTCTCCAATCTGAGTTTATGGTTTGAGCCCTAGTCTCGTCCCATCCCTAGTCTCTTCCAGCCCAGCCCCGCCTTCCTAAGGTATTTTTTCTGGAACCAGCTTCCTAGGGAAGTGGTGCTGGCCTCTACCCTGGGGATCTTTAAGAAGAGGCTTCATGCCTACCTGGCTGGACTCATTTGAGTCCAGTCTTTTCTCCCACCCAGGCGGGGGGTCGGACTTGAAGATCTACAAGGTCCCTTCCGACCCTACTTCTATGATTCTATGATTAGATGTGGTCATCTTCGCTTGCCAAGGATGAACAACATTCTGTAAAAAGGTGGTAAAGTCTGCAGATATCAGACCAGAGAAGTTTGAATCGTTTGAATAAGGTAAAGAATAATGTTGAAAATATGATGGTGTCATTATTTTTAAATCATTGGAAGGCCCTTATCTTGAAAAGTGCACCACAGAAATAAACTGTGCTAAAAAACACGAGACATTTTTATTTCTCCTGTTTACCATGAAGAAAGATTAAAAAAGTAAGATTTACCTTAAAGAGAAGACAGAGAAGGGCCATCAGAAAAATATATGGAGAATTATCAGCCAGGCTGCCATGAAGTCCTTTTACTGTGTAACATTAGCATTGCTAGTTGTGCAAACACCTACACAATTCACTAGATAAACCCCAAGTTTCAAATAGGAATCCAGTGTCAAAATTTTTTTTTTGACCTATTGTGGTCTTTCTGAATTCTTTGCAACAGAAAAAAAATGGCTGCATTAGTTTTTCCATAATCAAAGAACAAGGGAAACCTAAGATCTAGCATTTTCTGAGGGGGGAATCTTGTGTCTAACAAGGGATATCAAGCAGCAGTGCTCAACCTTCTGAGCCTACAGGTGCAGGGCTGGTTCACAGGCCAGATTAGGCACCATGCCAGGATTGGACCTCGTGCCTGGCCCCTGGAGGCACAGGTTGGGCCCTGGGGCTCCACACCGTCTCTGCTCAGACACTGCACACCAGGATCAGGCCCTGGAGTTCTACACCTGGCCGTGCATGTCAAGATTGGACCACATATCACCCTGCACGCCCAATCCAGCGCTCAGGACTATGCTATCTAACCTCCAGGGCTCCCCACAGGTCTAGAAATTTGACAAGAGGGCACCAGTATCACTGCTCCACCACCAAACTTTCAGACCCATGGAAAGTGCTCTACAGGCTGGATGATGCAGCTTCACAGGCAAGATCTGGCCCACATGCCAGAGTTTGAGCACCCCTGCCTTAGAGCAATCACAGCTATTCCTGCATACTCTGTGGTAGTTGTACCTCAGGATGTGGTTGGGATTGGTCTGACGCAAGAAATTTGTGTTTCCTGTGACTTTTCTCTTTATATGAAAATAATGAGAAGACAGAACTGGCTGCTTAGGTGAATCTCTTCAACTCTGCCATGAGGGTGGGAAAAAGATACAAAGGCACATACAGAAAAAAACCCTTGAAAACTAGCTATTAATCTGGAACTGAAAGCAGGATTATAAGAGGACAAAATCATTCTTCAGGTGATGTGGGGAGTCATGGATCCAAGCCTTCCCAGCAACCTGATGGAAACTCATGCTTCACTCTGCCCTAAAATAGCAAGAGATACTTAACATAACACAACCCAACCCACAATGAGGCAATAGATCTCTATGCTTATCACTCAGCTTGTGGGAGTGATGCATAAAGAAGCATTTAGTGCACCACCTGGTGTTTCTTATTACACAGAGTACATTATGCAAAGATTTCTGCAATTACACCATCCAGAATTGAAATGCAAAACACTCTGGGCACTACAGCAATGGCTTCCAACACACAGTGCAGCCCCTATTACAGGTATAGAAGACAAAATTAGCCCCACATGTCTTTACTATGCATATTATAGGTAAGTTTCACTTAGTGTGGGAAACCTTTTTCAATGTCTTGACTTACGAGTATTTAAAATATAATTGTTGGTAATACATTATAAAGCAGGAAAGTGTAAAAGGAGAGGACCAAAGCAAGACCTGCAAGGCGGAGGTGGCTAGTTCCCTACCGAATGTGGAAATTAGGCTAGAAGGCAGATTTAACTTTACCTGTCATTTGAACCATGCTGGGGATAAAGAGCATAAACAGTTGTGATTCCTCTATTTATTGCTTTTAAGACAGAGGAACATCTTTTTCATAACCTATACTATTTCTGCCGTACTACTGCAATTAAATATTCAATTACTCCCAGGTCTGAGTGTGAACTGAGACTTTAAATACTCCTAGGCTGAGTGAAGGCTAATCTTTACTAAGTGCAGTTGCCTGCTTCTTAGACACAAGCACCATCACGTGGCCAATTTTTGTCACTTGAATTTGATTTAAACTTTTTGCTAAGATGAATCTCACTTATGGCAATTAATAAAACAGATGATCACAATTTTATTTAAGGAAACATCCAATAATAAAGCTAGATTCTGACCTTGTTTTGCTTACCAGAACATTTTGGAGAATATAAATCCTAAGAAATGTCTACAGCCCAGTTTCTATACTACACTTTCTTGTTACTAAATCTTTTCTATGTTAGACTCAAGGCCCTTTGTCATTTTGAAATTGGGACTCGTGTTTCTTAGGCACAAAAGCACTTTTGAAAATTTGACTCTGTCTCAGCTATTTGAAATAATCTTGTCATAGCAATACAGATACAGGAATCCTAAAAGATGATGTGACATCAGTCCCTATTTTATCCAACTATGTAATGTATGCAATATATGTATGAGTATATGCATGCATTTTATTTCACGTACATAGCTTTGAGACACTTTTTGGAAAATTGCTATAACTTAGCAAGGCATTTGTGAGAGAATTCTGCCTCCTGCTTCCCTTGATATGAACATTATAACACCTAAGAGACAATTGTTTACATGTTTAAAAACATCCTGAAAAGCTGCTTGTCCTAGAAAGGTCAAATGCCCTGCGTTTGGCAGCCTTCAACAGGTCCTAGCAATTTTGGGCACATTTACACAAGATGCTATGGCACAGTAGCAACAAGCTAATGCGCCGTAGCTGGTTGCTATGGCACAGTAGCATTGCCAGGCACTAACCATGTGGTGATGATACTGTGCAGTAACTCATTGCTACGGAGCAGCAGAGATGGGAAAAAAACATGCAGCGATAGTACTGTGCAATAAAGCCAGTTACTGTGCAGTAATTTAGTACTGGCTTATGCAAGTACTAAATGACTAAGCCATAACAACTGCACAGTCCACCATGTGTGTAGACAGTCACTGAGTTGGACTTGTGCTAAGGTAAAATTGCACTGTTTGACACAGACACACAGCAAACTGGAGGATACTACAGGGGGCAAAACAAGAAATGAAACAGACCACTGTATCAAATAATCAAGATGTCAGAACTCAGGAGACTGACTTCTTACTTTGACATACCAGTGACCACAATAATTCTGCTGTCAGGAGTATGTTTCATCACAAGAGCTCAAAATACAATGCATTTAAGTAATTCAGTCTTACAGTTCCTTTGTAAAATCACTGTCATCACCAAAATGGGCAGAACCAAGATTCACAAGACTTGTAAACCAAGAGACACAAGAGCCAACACAACAGTATCAGAACTAGGTCTAACATCCAGTCCCATGCTTGCATGCTACATCTGCGATCTTAGTCATGAAAGTCACTTTACCTTTACCAATAATTTCTGCATTTGCCATACAGGCAGCCCTCAGACTTTAGACACAATTGGTTCCTGAAAACCTCATCTTAAGTCAAAACGTAACTCGGAACCAATTTTCCCTTAGGAAACTGTTATAAATGGGGGATTGGTTCCTGAACCAAGGCCCAATACCCTATTCCCACCAAAAATAACCCAGAATGTTGTACTCAATCAATTATAGATGAGTATTATAGCTACATTAATGTATTTATATCGTAAATAGCAATCATACTGATTTGGAAGGACTTCTTTGAGGTGTCTTTGCTGGACTTTTTGAAGTGTTCTTGGCTGGAGCCTTCTCAGGAATCTTGGCTGCAGGTTTTTCTGGAGTCTTGTCTGCTTTCTTAAAGAAAGTGTCCAAGGAAGTTTGGACAGATGCTCTCCAGGGAGATGAGTGACGCAGCAAACTTGTTCGCTGGCATGGCATCGGCTCAAACATTGTAAAGTCGAAATTGAGGTCAGAAAGTTGAAACAGGGTGTCTATTTATAAACGTTGTAAGTGCAAAACATTGTAACTCGAAACATTGTAAGTTGAGGACTGCCTGTAATGGGGCTAATGTTAAACTGCCTCACAGGTTAGACTGTTAGACCATATTTGTATGATGGAAATACAAACTGTATTAAGCAGCCTATAAAGCTTAGAAGAAGCAGCAGCATAAGGAAAAATCAAACACCTTTTCATATACCATAGCTCTTTCACGGACAGCCTAGAAGTCAAAAAGAAAACTGGGAGCAAGGATGATGGTCAAGATTATTCATATACAACTTTTATTCCAATTTAGCAAATTTTTCCTCTCTATTTCTTAGTTATGAGCTTGCATGAAACACCCATTTTCCACATGAATCAACAACTGAACAGTTTTTCATTCTCAGGTTTATTTAAAGTTGACATCAAAAATTAAAAAAATAAAACCTAGTGACAAGAATCAAGCTTGGAAAGTCGCCATTCATTCTTAGATCCTCCTGGTTTATACACTGGGACCAAACCAACAATACTGGAATCTGGAGTGTAATCAAAATAATCTGCACCAAGGCTTTAAACTTCAGTCATTTTTATAGGAGAAAAGTGTTAAATTTCTCATTTCTTCGAGTAATCAATTAATTAGCTGCATAGTTAATACTGACAACTGAGAAGTCCATATACAATCCCCACAGAAACTAGACATTTTGCTTTTTCTCTAGCTCTAATTTGCGTTTCAAGCATTTCTTCTCCCATGTTCTGTTTCAATCTTCATCCCTCCCATGCTAGTTCTTTGGGTGAAGTTCTGGGCTTTCTGAAGAGAAAGCCTCTTTCCTACATTTAGATTTGGTTTGCTTTCTTGTTAGTCAACACTACTTTTTCAGCGTGACTGGAGATCAAGGCTGTATACCGCTTCCCTACAGGTTCCAAGTGCATGCTCTATGCAGCATTCCCACTGCCTGTGGGCCTCAAGACTAAGTCAGTTTAAAAGTAATGAACATTGTTACTGAATTATTAGTGAAGCTCACTCAGCCCTGGTTTGTCCTATGTTCACACTTTTAATTCCTCCCAGTTTCCCATTTATTTCATCCACCCTTCCATCAGAATTTTGGCCACACTGCTGCTTGTTAGAGGACTCTTAATCTAATTTGCTAATCTAGTCCTGATGGGGAATCACTATGTACAGGAACAGAAGCACAGGCATCATCAATCCCCACCCCCTCCTCCCCCCTTCCCACTTGCAGGGCATAATTTAGAGCAGCACACACAAGGATTTTCTACCAAATTTAAAACTTATGGAGAACACGGAAGCAGAAAAGAGCAAGCAGAGTTTTGGAAAGTCCAGCTATTTCCTCTTTCTGAACTTTGCTGCAGCTGCAGCATTGCCCTTTGCTTTCTTTTTGGTTGGTCCCTTGGGCTCTGGCTCCTTCCGCTTTGCTGAAGTAATGGAGCCAGTCACCTTGAAGAAGTCATCCAATCGACCCTGAGTGCTACCTTGGCGGCTCTTGCTCAACCTCTTGATCCCATTGCGGATCCGTTCTTCATTGAACTGCTTCTCCCCACACATAAACTGGACAAGACCATCTTCATCAGGCTCACCCCACTTTAACTCCACAGCCTCAGGGTCTACCACATCAGGCTGCAAAAAGAGGTGTTGGGCTTCCTTGTGCAGCCAGTTCTCAGGAACAGGGTACTTCTTGGTGTCTATGTGCTCCATGATCTTCTCAATGGTTTTATGTTGCTTGATGAGCTCAATGGCACGCTTGGGCCCAATACCACGGATGCTCTCACAGTAGTCACAGCCCAGGAGAATGCACAGGTCCACAAACTGCTCCCATGTCAGGTCCAGCTCCTGCAGGATGCGGTTCAGGTAGAATTCCTGGATAGGCAGTTTCTTGGCCTCGCTAGCTGTGAGGTGTCGCATGAGCACTGGACTGCCAAAGGTCAGGCAGTCCATATCCTCAGTGGCAGCTGCATAGACTTTGCCAGCTTTCACCAAGGCGGCACAGCTGGCTTCAGCCTCACCCGGTGCTTCCACATAAGGGATGCCCATCAATGAGAGCAGCTTCTTGCATTCATCATTATGCTGCTTGGTTACCTTGACCAATCTCTTGCTGAACTTCTCAACCTTCTCCTCCTCGCCTGCCTCCTGGGCCTCCTGCAGCTGCTTCTCCGCCTCAGCACGGCGCTCACTCCGCTTGGCCAGTTCCCCTGACTTCAGCTGGGGGGGCTTGCCATCGAAGACGTAGACAGGCTTGATGCCATTCTCCACCATGCGGATGGTGCGATAGAACATGCCCATCAGGTGGCTGGTGGTCTCGCCCTCCTCATTGTGCAGCACATCAGCCCCCTGGCGCACAGCAATCAAGAACTGGTAGATGCTCATGGAGGCGTCAATGGCCACCTTCCGCCCAAAGTAGCTCTTGATGTCATTCTCCCGGATGGCACTGGGAACCATGTCCGCAATCAGCTTGGCCAGGCCATGGATTCCCATCCTGGCAACAAGAAATGAGGAAGTGAGGACAGGAGCAGCCCTGGGGTCACATTAAGTTTCTGAGGACCACAGGCTTGCGTGGGACAAATGGAGTAAGCCAGGCCGCACCACATGAGCACTGCTGCCATAGCAGAGGTGCTTCACTTGCACCAGTAACCTGGTATGCCAGGAGCAGATGGAGGAGAGGGGCTAGACAAGGAAACTTGTCCTGCCCCCTTCAATCCCTCCTTGCAGGAACACAGGGAGGACCCATATAGGAGAGGAAGCCTCATCACCAAGTGCTGGGTTAGCCCTTCCCCACCTCTGCCCCCGCCAGTTACTGGCCTCAGAGCAGTGTTTCTCACCCTTTTTTGCTCCAGGACCCATTTGTAAACAATGAAGGGCAGTTCCAACACAGTGCCCCTCCTGCCCCCCAGCAGCTGCTGGCAGGCCAGACCTCTGCCAGCCTGCAAGGGAAAAGCCCCAACTTTCCATGTTTTTCTCTGTTACAGGCAAGTCCATTTGTAAAGCCCATCCGCACCCCTTTCATATGTTCCTGCGACCCACTTTTGGGTCACGGCTAGGGTGGCCATCATAGAGGACGTCCCTGTTTTCTGCTACTCTGTCCTCTATCAACACCACACCCGACCCCCTCTATTTTTCTCTTCCAACAGGAAGAGACAGGGCGGAGGGCAACTGGACTGTCCTCTACGATGGCCGCCCTAGCTACGACCCACGGGTTGAGAAACGCTGCCCTGGGAAGCGTCGCTGTCCTCACAGAAATGGGGCGGCTGCCGAGAGGAGGAAGTGGCAACCCGGGCCCCCTCCAAGCTCGGCAGCGTCCTGCCCCCACCCCGCATCCCAGCCTTCCTGCATGCCCCGCGCCCCGCCCGGCGCCGCTGAGGCGGGCAGTCGGGCACGCGGGAGTGACGGTTAGGACAGTTAGCGCGCGCCGAGCGTTCGGAGGGGGGCAGGGAGGGACTGTTACCTGCTGTCCCAGACCCAAGGCCGCCGCTGCCTCAGCGCCCGCGATCCGAATCCCCGCGCACCGGTCACGTGGGCGCCGCACCACCCCTCCCCCCAGCCACCCGGCTGCGCGCGCGCGGGAACGAAGACAGCTGCTGCCGGACCACACCTCCCGACAGCCCCGCGCGCCCCTTTCCGCAGCCGCCTCTTCCTGCTCCGGGGTCAGAGGTGACGAGCGACGTGTCCTTCCGTTGCCGGGGAGCGGGGCGGCGGCAGCGGCGACATGGTGAGTGGGGGGCAGCGGCGGGAGTTGTGGAGGAGGGGAAAGGCAGGACCTCCAGCGTCTCACCCGCCTTCTTCCCCTGTCCTCCCCTCCAATTGCAGGAGCTGGAGGCGATGAGCCGCTACACGAGCCCGGTGAACCCGGCCGTGTTCCCGCACCTCACCGTGGTGCTGCTGGCCATCGGCATGTTCTTCACCGCCTGGTTCTTCGTGCATCCGCCTCGGCCCGTGGGTGGGGAGGGGAGGGCAGAGCAGAGGAGTGGGCAGCGCTGCCAGGGCCTCCGTAGGAAATGATCGTATTGGAAGCTCAAAACTACCGTACACGGTGAAAAAAATAGGTATATAAGTATGCAAATGAGCCTTCTTGTTTACTTTATATTGCCCAGTGTAAGTGAGGAGTGACTGAGAGAGACCTGGGGCATCAAAGTTAGAGCATTTCTTTATTTCAAGGCAAGCTGCCATAAGAAAGTGCTGGCAGCAATCCCAAAAGTCGCTTGCGACTCTCTGAGAATAACTAGGGTTTTGCATGTGCTGCCTCAAAAACGACGGTATGTTTTGCAGACAAGGTACTCCGGGTGAACCGTGTCTGCCTATGTCCATACACCAACACGGCTACAACCCACATCCCAGTCATATGTTTTGAGCACTTTTACTGTTATTGCTCATATATTGTGCAAAAGATGAAACTGTTATACGGATATGATAGTTATCGTACACCGGGGAACACTGAAGGGGAATAAACATCCACAGAAACCTGGGGAGGGGACAGAGGCACTTAGACCCCGTCCCTGACTGCCCCAGCCCCAAGTGTGTGTTGGGGTTGAACCTAAAGGAGAAGAGCTGGGGCAGGCTTGGGCTTTTTCATTAGGCTCCCTGAGAGGCCTAGGGGTGCAGTGGGCAAGGCTGTTTCTCCTCCTGCCCCGCAGCCAGGGTCTTAGGCTGCATAGGACATGCCTCCCAACCCCTGCAGCTGCCCCCCTGCCTTGCTGGCTGGGAGGATTTGCCTTCCCATGTCCCACAGTTCCAGCCATTGCCTTAACTAGCACCTGCAGCTACGAAGTGACCTCCACCAAGTACACACGGGACATCTACAAGGAGCTACTCATTTCCCTGGTGGCTTCGCTCTTCATGGGCTTCGGAGTCCTTTTCCTGCTGCTCTGGGTCGGGATCTACGTGTGAGGCTCAGCCAGGGGACGTGCCAGGTAAGGCTTAGAGGACCTCCCCCAGTGACCACTGGCCTTCGAACAAGTCCAAGGAGCCAGTGGACACTACCCAGTGAAACTGTCTAGAGGTGTGCACAGGTGAGAGACAGGAACACACCAAGGGATCCTCCTGGCCAGAGCCTGTTTCTCATCAGCTAGATGGCCAGCCTAACTAGGGCCAGGAGGAAGGGTACAGAGCAGGAAACAGAATATTGCCATGCTACCGTAGAATCATCTAAATTAGGGTTGGAAAGGATCTCGGGGGGTCATCTAGCCCAACCCCCTACTCAAAGCAGGACCATCCCCACCAAAGCTTTGTCTAGCCAGGTCTTAAAAACCTCCAAAGATGGAGATTCCACCACCTCTTTGGGTAACCTGTTCTAGTGTTTTACTACTGTCCTAGTCAGAAAGTTCTTCCTAATATCTAACCTGAACTGCAAACTTGAGACCATTTTTCCTGTTCTGTCATCTGCCACTAATGAGAACAGTCTAGTTCCATTCTCCATCCTCTTTTGAACCTTCTGCTCCTATAGGAAGAGCTGCTACTGGCTAATGCTCCTACAGACTGTAATAAAGTCTGTAGCTTTTCTGGAGGCAGAGCCTTCTGGAGCCTGTCCCTACAGATGTGAAGCCCTTTAACAGTGTTCCCAACAAGGGCACTTAAAGGAAGGCAGCTGAGCAGCATACTCTCAGCCTTCTAAGTTAGTTACCTTACAAGTGTGTTATTTAAGGAATCAGTTTTAATGATGTAAACTGGGATTTCAAGGCATTGTATTTCAGTCAGGTATTGTCTGTTTTCATTCTCACGCTCTAGTACCAGTTGATAGCAGCAGGAATGCAGCTGTTTTTTGCAGAGCATCCCAATCATTTCTGTGCTCCTGGATCAAAGAAGTGATAAAGAAGTTGGTTTCCAATCTGAGTTTATGGTTTGAGCCCTAGTCTTTTCCTGCCAAAAATTCCTAAGGTATTTTTTCTGGAACCAGCTTCCAAGGGAAGTGGTGCTGGCTCCTGCCCTGGGGGCCTTTAAGAGGAGGCTGGATAGTTACCTAGCTGGGGTCATATTAGCTCAGTATTCTCTCCTGCCCAGGGTAAGGGGTCAGACTTGAAGATCTACTTAGGTCCCTTCCAACCCTACATCTATGAATCTATGAATCCATCTGGGGGCCATGTGATTGGAAGCAATTTTGCTTACAGCGGGAGGTTTGTAGCAGACTCTGTTTTTCTGGAAAGGCGTCTGATCAGCCTCCTAACTCTTATTTCATATTCCAGATGGGACACCCCACAGAAGCTACACCTTTTCTATTTTTGTACTTTAAGGATATGGCCCATTGCAGACCTGGACTGTGCTCCTGTCAGATGATTGCAGCCAATGCAACACCTCAAGCCTGAATAAAACAAGTTCTGTGATGTACCAAATTCTGGGCTCCTGATTTGTTTCAGGTGCTCTTTATCTGACTCTTTCAAACTTACTCAGAACATATCACACAGTTAGCATGCTCCAGAGTAACTCCTACGTTGTGTGCAGAAACCGAATGTCCTTTTCACAATTTCCCGTAAGCAGCAGCCAAACTGAGAGAAACTTAGCAGAGTCTTGACTTGGGCCTGCTCATCTCTTCAGTGAAACTGCAGGGCTAGTTTTCCGGTTGTCCCTGACAGATGTACAGTAACCGATCATCATGGAGTGAAAGTTCAGTGTTGAAGGTGAATTTCAAACAAAAAATTCTTTACAGCATCTAGCAGGAATATAAGCATATTATAAAAAGGGTTTTTTTTAAAAAAAAGGAATTCTTTTGCAGTGAGCACTGGACCAAGTAGCTGTTTAACAGTTATTTATCTTCCCTAGAGGCTGTGCTTCTCTGTTAGGTACCTGGAGACAACCGTTAGGTTCAACTGCACAATTTTGCATCATAATGAAGCTAGCACAGAAATGCGAAGAAAACTGGAACTTTTGTACAGGTTTAATGCAGTGAACATTGCTTTCCCTTAGCTAGAATTTAGTCAGCAGAATTGTTAGAGGCATAAATCACTTATATTGTTAAAATTTGCTTTGCACTGCTATTCTGACGTCAGTTATTTCCCCCAAGATGTATATGGCTTTGGGTTAGGAATGGAACACAGATTAACCCAGTCATCCTGAGATATTTGGGAAGCGGAAGACCTGAAGGAAGAACAAGTAGGAGGGGGAAACAGGGGAGGTGCTCTCATACTTCCTGAGAAATCAGGGCAATCAACTAGTTGTCTCAGGTGACTATACACCTGAGCCTAGGAAACAAGCAGGAAGAAACAGAAGTCCTTGCACAGTCATGAAACTGACATGATTGGAATAACAGAGACTTGGTGGGACAGCTTTCATGACTGGAGCGCTGTCATGGATGAGTACAAACTGTTCAGGAAGGACAGGCAGGGGAGAGGAGGAGTTGCACTTTATGGAAAAGCTGTATGATTGCTTAGAGCTCCAGTAAGAAACTAGAGATAGGCCTGTTGAGAGTCTCTGGATTATGGTCAGAGGGGAGAGCAACAAAGGTGATGTGGGGGTCTGCTGTAGACTACCAGACCAGGAGGAAGTGGGTGGTGGATGAGGCTTTCATAGAATCATAGAATAACAGGTGTGATCAGGCAACTTCTGCTACCTGTCTGAAGAATAATCATTCTTCAGACAGGTAGCTGAAGTTGCCTGATCACAGGCCTTGGTTCTCATGGGGGATTTCAGTCACTCTGATCTGCTGGGAGGGCAATACAGCAGTACACAGACAATCCAGGAAGTTTTTGGAGAGTGTTGGGGACAACTTCTTGAAGCAAGTGCTGGAGTGGCCAATTTGGGGCTATGCTATGTTGACCTGCTGCTCACAAATGGATGCACTGGTGGAGAATGTAGTAAGTGGATGGCAGCTTGGGCAGCAGTGACCATGAGATGATTCAGTTCAGGATCCTGAGGAAAAGAAGGAAGGAGAGCACCAAAGTAAGGACCCTGGACTTCAGAAAAGCAGACTTTGACTTGCTAAGGGAACGCATGGGCAGGATCCCATAGGAAGCCAGTCTAAGGGGGAGAGAAGACCAAGAGAGGTGGCTACTTTCAAGAAATCTTACTGAGGGTTCAGGAACAAACTGTCCCAATGGTCAGGAAGAGTAGCAAGCTCTGCAGAAGTTCAGCTTGGCTTAGGGAACTCTTCACTAAACTAAATCACAAAAAGGAATCTTATAAGACGTGGAAACTTGGATAAATAACATGGGAAGAATATAAGAGCATTGCTCAGGCAGTCAGGATAGCCAAAGCACAATTGGAACTAGCAATGGATATAAAGGTTAACAAGAAAGGTTTCTACAAGTATGTTGGTAGCAAGAGGATGATCAGGGAAAGTATGGGTCCATTACTGAATGGGGGAGGCAGCCTAGTGACAGGATGCAGAAAGGGCTGAAGTGCTCAGTGCCTTTTTTGCCTCCATCTTCACAGGCAAGGTCAGCTCCCAGACTACTGCACCAGGCAGCACAGTTTGGAAAGGAGGTGAGCAGCCCAGAGCAGTGAAATAATAGGTCAGGACCTATTTATAAAAGCTGGACATGTACAAGTCCATGGGGCTAGATGGGATGCACCTGAGGGTGCTGAAGGAGTTGGCTGATGAGACTGTATAGCCACTGGCCATCTTTGAAAACGCCTAGTGATCAGGACAGGTCCTGGATGATTGGAAAAGGGCAAATGTAATGCCCATATATAAGAAAGGGAAAAAGGAGAATCCAGGGAACTACAAGTGAGTCAGCCTCACCTCAGTTCCTGGAAAAATCATGGAGCAGATCCTCAAGAAATCCATTTCTAAGCATTTGGAGGAGAAGAAGGTGATTAGGAACAGTCAGCATGGATTCACCCAGGACATGTCATGGCTGACCAACCTGATTGCCTTCTATGACTAGGTGTCTGGCTCTGGGTGCAGGGAGACCAGTGGATGTGGTATATCTTGACTTTAACAAGGCTTTTGATATGGTCTCCCACAATGTTTTCGCAGCCAAGCTAAGGAAATGTGGGCTGGATGAATGAACTGTAAGGTGGATAGAAAACTGGCTGGAGCATCAGGCTCAGAGAGTAGTAATCAATGGCTCAATGTCTAGTTGGCAGCTAGTATCACCTGAAGTGCCTCAGGACTGACCCCAGTTTTGTTCAATGCCTTCATCAAAGACCTGGAAGATGACTTAGAGTGCACCCTCAGCAAGTCTGCAGATAACATTAAGCAGTGGGGAGTGGTAAATATGCTAGAGGGTAGAGCTAGGATTCAGAGCGACTTAGAGAAGTTGAAGGATTGGGCCAAAAGAAATCTCATATGATTCAACAAGGACAAATACAGAGTCCTGCACTTGGAACAGAACAATCCCATTCATCAGTATAGGCTGATGGCTGACTTGCTGGGCAGCAGCTCTGTAGAAAAGGGCCTGGGTGTTTATGAATGAGCCAGCAGTGTGCCCTTGTTGCCAAGAAGGCTAATGGCATACTGGGCTGCATTAGTAGGAGTGTAGCCAGCAGGTCAAGGGAAGTTATTATTTCCCTCTATTCAGCATTTGAAGTAATGTGTTGAGTTTTGTCCCCCACAGAAAGGACGTGGACAAATTAGAGAGAGTCCAGGGGAGGGCAACAAAAATGGTGATGGGGCTGAGGCATGTGAGTTATGAGGAGAGGCTAAGGGAAGTGGGCTTATTTAATCTAGAGAAGAGAAAACTGAGGGGGATTTAATAGCAGCCTTCAACTACCTGAAGCAGGGTTTGAAAGGATGGAACTAGGCTGTTCTCAGTGGTGGCAGATGACAGAGCAAGAAGCAACTGTCTCATGTTGCAGCAGGGGAAGTTTAGGTTAGATATTAGGAAGAGCTTTCTCACTAGAAAGATAGTAAATGCTTGAACAGGTAACCCAGGGAGGTGGTGGAAGCTCCATCCTTGGTGGTTTTCAAGCCTTGTCTACACAAAGCTTTGGCTGGGATGATGTAGTTGGGGATGGTCCTACTTTGAGCAGGGGTTTGGACTAGATGACCTCCTGAGGTCCCTTCAAATCCTGATTTTCTATGATAACCTCATGGATCCTGATCTGTAGTTTGGACCACTGGATCTT
Organism: Crocodylus porosus; assembly: GCF_001723895.1. NCBI lineage: Eukaryota > Metazoa > Chordata > Crocodylia > Crocodylidae > Crocodylus > Crocodylus porosus. Next base: position 5,840,816 of record NW_017728937.1, on the reverse strand, counting down.
TCACTGTAGTCAGTATAATCCAGATCCTCTTCTTGGTCACCATGTTCCTCACCATCTCAGCAGCAGTCAACCACTACTGATGGATGTTACTAATTTGCTCACATGATCCAACTCAGGCAGTTGTACTAACACTACAATGGTACCCATCATCCATTACTCAACAGAATCCAGATATGATGAGCAGATGTTCTTCCAAGCTCTCACCTGCATTCTCTTGAGGATCTAGCATGTTTCCCTTCTTTTATAGTATCTCCCTTAGGCCACTGCAGAGACAGAAATCCATCACAGGCCCTAAAGAGCCAAGGGCACTTACATAATGTTGGGAAGAAAGGATAGGAAGTGTCACAGAAGAGCAACCTGACCAAACACTTCATTGAATTGAAACTCAGCAAGGAAAGGTTAAATCAAGGACAGTAAGAGACCAGGGATGGGCAATTATTTTGACTAGAAAGCCAATGAATAAGTTTTGTTGAGCTATTGAGGGCTGTGGGGGAAGAGGTGCAGCGAGAGATGCCAATTGATCCTATCCTGCCTGCCAGCAGGAGCCTGAGGAGGGAGGGTTGTGCCCCACACTGCTTTGCCGTGCTGCACCTGGGACCAGAGCCAGGGCCAGGCTGTGCAGTGCAGCATGTAGACTCCTCCACATCCCAGCAATCCACCTCCCACCCAGCTTCTTGTTAGTGCTTCACAGGGCCCACATGGGACAGGTTGCAATGCAGCACACCAAGTAGCCATACTATCTGCCTACTGTGATAAGACATTGCTGTTACACTGCACCACCAGAAAAGTCAGGAGCGGCTGCCCCAGGCTGAGTCCTTCCCATGGCCAGCACAAACTCATTTAGCAGCGCTGTGATGGCAGCAGCTCATTGCAGCAAGTGAGCAGGACAGCTACTCGGTGCAGTACATCTCACCCTGTCCCATGCAGGCTTGGCTACCAGTGGCTGTGGTGCTAGAACTGTATAGCAGTGCAAACAAGAAGCCAGGTGGGAGGTGCAGTAGTGGAGAAGTCCACATGCTGAGCAGCCTGGCTCACCCCTGGTTAAGGCGGAGTAGAGCTGCACAGGGTGCAGCCCTCCTTTAGGTTTCCAGTGGCAGCTGGTGGGCTGGATAGAAGCAACTAGCAGGCTGGACATGGCCCGCAGGCCGTATTTTGCCCACCCCTGTAATAGACTGTTCTGTTGCTGCAGGTGACAGGACAAGGAGTAACATTCTTAAATTACAGCAGGGGAGATTTAGGTTGGATATTAGGAAGAACTTTCTATGAGGATGGTTAAGCCTTGGAACAAACTACTTGGAGAGGTTGTGGAATCTCCATTCTTTGACGTTAGTAAGAGCAAATTACACTAATGCTTTGACTGGCATAATTTAGACATAAATGAACCTACCTTGAGCCAAGGGGTTGGACTAGATCCTGAGGTCCATTCCAGCCTCACGTTTTTATTATATTATTTTCCCATCTTTTTCTAATGACCTCAGAAAACAGTGCCACCAGGGTGAAGAGCAGCTGGTGGAACAAGGACAAAACTGAACAACTGAAGGAGAGAATAACAGAGGCTGGTGATCCACCTAGTTCTGTTTATCAGTTGGTTCAAAGCTTCATAGTTCTATCCAAATCATTACTATACCAGGATAACCTCTGAAGTTCTTCTATAAATTGGTAAATAAAAGCAACACACACATATGCTTTTCAGCTTGCTAGGAAACATGGTGCCTTTTGCCCTTGTAAGGAGCTGGCCAATAGTAGAGTTGCTTTTTGTCTAAATTGGATTGTCAAACTCAGTTGCTAAAAATGAAGAATACAAAACAGAAGAGCCAGCTTGTGCAGAATGTTATGTCACATCCACTATCTCAACAAGAAAGGATTCCATGAGCATGTATGCCTCATGGGCACTATTCTCACCTGCAGCTCCCAGTTAAAGGCAAGGGCTCAAGAGGTAATCTCATCTATGTATATGATCCACACCAAGACCTCTTGGAGAGAAAAACTCACAAAACACAAAACAAAACAAAGAACCAGTGTGACAAAAAACTTCTGGTTCAGGGAGTTTGATTATACAGTGAACTTCCACTGTAAATTTAATCAATTCTGTATTTCAGCTACTTGGCAATACTGTATATAAAAAACTATATATGAACACATCCAAGTAAAATGTAACTCCATGAAGCCCAACAGACACCAACCGTACTGACCTAAATTTTACTCTGCAGCACAAAGGGATCAAGTCAAAAGGGACTTGGGGATTGTAACATCCAATGTTGCAAAGTAGAAATTGCAAAGTGAACCAAAATAGAATCCAGAAACATGAGTTAGATGCCTGGACTCCCTACCTATTGCACAGAAGAAGTTACAGTGGGATTCAGAATAACTTCTAGTGAGCTGAATGCTGAAGACAGTCATGCATGTCACAGACTCGTTCAGGGCTGCAGTGGGGTGCCTGCCTCCTAGAGTTCGTAATGAATGTAGACTAAAGTCCTTTCTTTCCCAAAATAAGCAGAAATCACTCTCTTCTTTTAAACACCTTACTGGAGCAAGAACCCCTATTATACAACATTTGGGTTGTTTGAGCTCTCACCTCATCACTAGGGTATAGATCAGGCTCCCTCTTAGTCCAGCAAATCTGGACTTCTTTTCTGACTGGTAACCCTATTTCAATAGGTGCCGGGGGGGGGGGAGTGGCCCCATCCTAGAATAGCAAATAGCTTGGTGGGTAGGCACTCTCCACCAGGAGATGCTAGTCTGAATCCCCTTAGAGGAAAGAGCAAATACTGGTACTTCCTAGGTAAGGGCTCCTCCCATTGGCTATAGAAAGGATTGTGGTGTGTTAAGGCACTTCACTCTTGGCTCATTATGGAAGGCAAGATTGGAGAAAGCCTGTTGAACCAAGCTGCCCAGGGGAGATAGGGAGAGGAACATCTAGCTTTTGGATCCTGGGCAGTCTTAAACACCACTCAACCCTGGCAAGACACAATTACAGGATTTTATGGTGGCAAGATGCCACAGGTTGTGGTAGCAGTAGAATGTGCCAGGGCAGATTTCAAAACTGATTTTGTACCTAGGCCCAGCTAAGTGTTTTTTGTGACTGTGTCCTTGAGATAGCATAATAACAGGCATTACAGAAAAATAATATGGTAGAGATAAGACAGCTGAGAAGACCCAATACCAAAAATACAGTAAGTGTGCTAATAATTAGATAATGCTGCATGCTGTAAGATTTTCATAGTTTGGTCTGTTGTTCATCACAGTGGACAATGCAGGATCCAAGCAACAAAGGCTTAGGAGCTGGGTGAGTAGCAGGGAATTGAGAGGAAGTCTCACAGGTAGCAAGTCACAAAACAAAGTACACAGTGCTCTCAGAAACCTGGAAGTCCTCATTCCTACCTACTAGCTACAGAAAGGGGCCTCCAAATCTTTCATTCTGTTAATCGTTGTAAAAAAAAAAACATGATTGTTACAGACAATAGCCCTTCACCATGGCCCTCTGAAATTTTTAGTGCTCATTTGGAGCTGCAGGCAAGTGTATCCTGTGCCTACAATGCTAAATGGGCACTACCAAAGAGAGGCCAAGGCAGGCAGCGGAGTTATTGGAGGGAGAGAGTTATGATGGCTGAGTCACTTCTGAAGTTACAGTGCTAACAGTTCAGCCCCTCTGCCTGTGGCACCCAGTGGGTCCTATCCAGGGGCAACTGCTATATCACTGATGGCAAAGTATACAACAGTAGCTTATATGATGTAACAGTGGAAATCTGGGTTAGCATCCTATAGCATTGCTACAAGCTCAGGTACGGAGCTGGATTCCAGCTTTTTTCACCACCTAAGCAACAAAACATGCAGCCTTCTAGGGCAAGTAGAAAGGAATGTATTTTCTTGGCTCTGACTTGCTCTGTGGTCCTGGTTTAACTATTGATTTTATCACACCACCCATAAAAGGAGTTAGGAAGGCTTATCCACTTCATAGTTTCATAGTTTCTAGGGTCGGAAAGGACCTGAGCAGATCACCTAGTCCAACGCCCTGCCATGGCATGAAAGAATACTGGGGTCAAATGACCCCAGCAAGATGTTCATCTAACCTCCTCTTAAACACCCCCAGGGTAGGAGCCTGCAC
>NW_017728937.1:5811276-5835857 GCF_001723895.1 Crocodylus porosus | reverse complement strand
GTCTCCTTAAGGAGCGACCACTCTCCTTGGACACCTCACTGGCATAGTGTGACTATGTTGCTCCAGTGAAGCAAGGCCCTACATTTACCTTCAATATTCATCTGCTGGTAATGTCAGTTTCTGGAAGTTGTATCCAGTCAGTTGCAAAGTATGTTCTAGGTATCAGTGGATGGGATCCTATTAATTTTGTAGGAAATTACATATAAAAAGCACCTGATTTCCACCAAAAAAATTGTTATGCTTTTTGTGGGGGGGCTGATGATGAATCAGAGCCCTGAAAGCTTCCTCTGCCTGCACCAAAGGGGCATTATGTGAGCCTGATTTTTTTGGAACTTAGGTTGCATGAACCCTCTTGCCTCACCTTTTCAGCTAGGTTTTCTCCATCTCTCATTCTGATAGCACCCCTTTTTTCTTCCTTTGATGCTTATGGAGCAACTACTTGGTACATCAGTGTTTTTCCTCTGCTACTGGCTGTTGTGAAAAGAAATCTCTTCTTGTGAGTCGTGAGACCTTTGGAGCATTAAGGCAGTACAGAGAAGCGGTATGGTCTTGACTCTGACTTCACATGTGGCTTTTGGCTAATGGCTGATTTGTTGCTCCACTTACTAAAGCAAGAATAATGATTACTGTCTTGCAGATATGGTATAACCATTTGTCAACTGCTTTGAAAATTAGGAAGGCCACAAATATGAAAGCACAGTAAGCACTGCAGCAAGGTCTTGATTACTGTTCTACAGCGTGCTCCGGAACTGCTCCATTTGATACCTGATATTAAACACTATTTAAAATATAGCCACTAGAATGGGCAGAATTTAATTTGACTTCTCAAAATTTGAGCACTTTTAGAAAACTAACAGCATTTGGGGAAATCTGTTGCTGCTAGTCTCAAGGTACTCTGTGAAAAGCAGAAGTTATAGTATGATTTGCAAATGTCTATTTTTCCACTGTAATGGAGGAAAGCAGGCAGGAGCCAATGTTGGGTACAAAGCAGTATTTATATATTTATTTATATCGGTATATTTACCTCCAGCATAAAACATAAGTCTAGATAAGCCAAACAAAAAGTTGGGGAGTCCTGAGAACCAGCACCCCAAAATTCAGCAAAATATAAATACAAATCAAAGAGAAAAGAGGGAAGCCAGGCTTTCCTCCAGAGCAAAAAAAACCAAATAATCATTAATAACATCTGCTAAGAATGTAACTCTACAAATCTGCTGGCAATATACAGTGATTAAAGCTGTGACAGCAACACTTAAACCAAACAAATTAGTGCTTTACTTTTTCCTTAATCTGTGCAGTGGTGGCAGCGCAATTTCTATTTACAGGCTTTTAAGCTTTAACAGGAGCCCAAAAGGCTTATGAATTTGCTTTTGAAACAAACTCCAAAACAGCCAAACTTCAGAAAGTGGCTCTGTGTTCACACTTGTCTTCCTCCCAGCCAAGGATGTCTAGACAGATGGAGCTTCAGGTTTCCAGAAACAGAGAGAAAGGAGCTCCCTGCTTGCAAGGCTGGAAACAGTAGCTCAGAGCTCCCTCTGTCTCATGCAGGGAAAGGCCTGATTGTTAATTCTTGCTGTTACTATTTTCAAAGGGGTAAAAACATCTCTTGCTGCAGGTGAGTAAAGCAGAGACAACTTTCTCTGGTAGTCTCTACAGAGCACAATCATTTCTACGAACTGATGCCATCATGTGACATTTTACCTGCTAACAAATGTACTGCACTCCTGTGAGACTCTGGTTCCTGCTTAACTGACATACCATTCTGTCATGGCTGACAAGATCTGTGTGTAGTTTGTAAATTACTTTTAGGATGAAAGGTGCTATAGAAATGTAAGAAATCATAAAAGCACATTTGGAATCTGTTTTTATTGCATCTTGGAAATACCTAAGATGTTAGCTAGCCACTGCCATTTTTGCTTTAAAATGGTTTGGAGTGAGTAGGACTCACCCCTAGATTTTAATTATTGCCTTGACCTTTGGAAGGGGAAGTGAACACAGTACTGAGAAACTAACCAGCCATCCTTGTTGAGCCATCCCAGAGCATGTGTTACACATCTCACCTGCCATCCCTGCATATAGGTCATGTTGACAGGAAAAGGTGCTAGAGAAGTTACTGCAAGCGTTCAAAACTGGCATTGGATGAAAGTACTGACTGATTCTATGCTGGAGCACCAGGGGATACTGGCACTGCATCAGCACACTTCCACTAGCATGCAGCTTTCCACCACTGATATTCAGCTTCCAGTGATTGCCCCCCCAGCGGGTGCCTTCTTTTGTAGAGATGTGAAATGCACCTATGGATCCTCCTAACTGCTATCAGCCATTCCCTCTGAGAACACCACTGGGGGGAAGGGAGGGGATTGTTTGGTGGTGATTGCAGTGTCTTCAACCCTGGTCCCGACAGCTCTGCCTTTATTTAAAGTACAGGCATTCAATTCCACTCTGTTCAAAACAGAGAGGAAAAATACTGGCTGAACACGATAGTGTTAACCCTCAATTGAGAGGTCCCAGCAGGATATATGAGATTACTCACTTGAGCAGGTGTTTGCAAGATTGGGGCCACTGATTGCCAAACAGTGAACAAAAGCTGCCATATAAGAAATTTCCCAGCTTAAGGCCAGCAGAGTTCAAGGCAAGCAGGGAAATCAATGTAAAAGCATCAAGTGTCTTTTCCAGAGTTGCATTGGAGAACTTCGTAAGCTGTTGACAGGATCACAGAGTCCTATTAAGAATGGAGCAGTGACTGTGGGCATATAGGGGCCTTTTGTTCTTCTCTACTGTGATGCCTGGAGTAGCACAGGCCTGCCCTAGTTGCCACATATTCAATACTGACTCTCATGTTCCTCCCTGCCAGTGTTTAAGTGCATTTTAGTAAATAGATCATTACTATACGGTTAACAGAATTCTGCTTTCAGGACCAGAGTGGGAATTGAAAGCCAGGGCTGACCCTTAGGAGAGTTGCCCTCTGACTCCCACTGAAGTAGTCAGGCATTGCAGACTTGGAGAGAAACAACTGGATCTCCTGCTTGTTTCTTATCCCTCAAATAAACTAATGGCTGCATCCCCCTGTTTTATCTGTATTAAGTTAGAGGGTATTTATGATGTTTTGGGCATTATGCCTGGTTGGTTGTGTGAGAATTTGTTCCTGAAGATGTTAGTTCTTGTTTAGGCTGATTAGAAAAGGATGATCCTGCCTTGAGTAGGTGGTGGGACTCCTGAGGTCCTTGGCAGCCTAACTTGTCTACGATTCTCAGCTGGGGTGAGAGAGTGGGGAGGTTCCTGGAGTCCATATAGGAACCATTTCTACATTTGGCCAAAAAGTGTGCAGCTGTTTTCCTGCAGCAACAGTGCCAGCTGGTGGTGAACCAAAGTAATTTGAAAACATGCATTCTTTCCAGAGGTGTGACCTGAGTCAGCAGTTGGATGGCTGAGTTTGTCTTCACTAAAGGCAAGGCATGGTAATCACGGCTCCTGCCTTAGTACCTGACCCCTGACACAGGTGCCCATCCCCAGTTTGGTTAAAGCTGCCTATATCAGGTGATGAGACTGTGCCACGGGTAAGACTGTTTCTCCTAGAGGAGTTTTCTAGTCTGGTTGAGGATGGAAGAATGGTGTTTCCTCCCCAGTTGCCTTAATTCCCCTCTTGAAGTAGCAGCCTGGGATGGCTCCTGACTCCAGAAAGGCAGAAACTTCCTCCCTGTGACAGAGCGGGGGAAAAGGGAAAGGAGCAGCCAGGAACTGGCTGTATTTGTCAAAGTCTGACAAGCCCTACTGCCACAGCACCAGGACAGTTCTCAGGCTTCCAGACAGGGTAAAGCACCAGCCCCCTTTGGTTTCCTATGTAAGACGAAAATAGGTCAATAATGACGAGTAAGAGGCCTATTTTTATACTGCTTTAAAAAGTCAGTAGTTTAGCAAGTTAAGACCTTGTAACAGTAAAACACCCAGCACACTTGGCAGGCCAATGGGCAACAGGGCCTACAGTCACTTTTGCTGGCCCCTCCTGGAGGAAATCCTCAGGGTAGGAGAATGGATTTGGCAGAGACCCCCTTGGGGAGCAGCTCTGGATGCACCAGAAGATACTGTAAACCCAGCCCACCTGGGTGTCTAGCAGCCTTTCCCCCGTTCTGCATTGCTGTCTTCACTGTTGGAACAGGACAGCCTCCACATCCATCCAATGACTGAAATAAGTGCAGGCTCCAGTAAGGAGCCCCTGCAAACTGGAGCCTCAGGCAGATGGGTGACTGCTTCTGGACCTGAGAAGCCTCTTTTCCCACATCTTTAGGAAAGGAGATAATACAAACAACCCCTTGCCTGCACAAGGAATGGCTTCAGCATAGTCTGAGCAGTTTATCTGGAAAGTCTGTCCATCCAGGCCTGCTCTTCATGGAGTGTAGGAAACAGGGAGGAAGCAAAGGGATCAAGAGGAATTCTGTGGCCTCCCTGGTTCTGCTCTTGGCAGAGTGCATGTCTGTGTGTGAGGAGCCTTCAGTTACGGGTTTTGGCTTCATTTAGAGTCCAGGAGATCAGGAATGCAGGGAAACAACTGCTGGCTGACCAGCAAGAACAGCAACTCCAGTGTCTGATTTCCAGTATGTCCAGAAGGAATTCCAGTGCTTCTGCATTAAAAAGCGCTCCAGTGTTGACAACAAATTCCAGTGTTGCAGAGAGCTGCTGCATTGCTTCAAAAAGCAATGGGCCCACTCAGGCTGGAGTTGCCAGCCATGCTGCAGTCACAGCTCTGAGGGGCTGGGATAAACCTGTCCATGCATGATCCAGTGTAACACTCTTAGATCCAGTGTTGTAAGGGAGGGAGCAAGAGAGGAGGGAAAGAGTTCCTCAGGGTATTGTGGGATATGGTGTTTATAGGTATCGTGGCGCAGTTGCACTGTTCCATGTTCCTTGCTTGTTTTGCACTCAGTGTCTATGTTGTCTCCAGTTTGGAGTCTAGAGAGGAAGGCAGGAGCACAATGGGACTTGGGAGTTCACAGAGGAAGGTATGGAGCAGTCTAGAAGATTTTACCAGTTCCCTTCCTCTCTCCCATTAAATGGCACTGGTGCAGCCAGGATTCACTTGCAGAGCCAATAAAACTGGAAATAATAGTCAGTGAAACGATGTCCCATTTGTTCAGTTGTTGCACTACAGTTGGTGTGGCCCTGTGGGAGACAGAGAACATCAAGCGAAGCTCTCAGGTTGGTGAGGATCCATAGTGAACTCACCCACCTGTGCTCTGAGGAAGAGGAGGATTACCTGGCCAAGCTCATATATGGCTCCCCACCCACTCCCAGCTGACTGAAAAACAGGCCAACAGACTCCCATCAGCTGTTGAGCTTGAGACATGAGCTCTGTATTTTCCCTTCTTCCACTCCTCCTCCTGTCCTTTAGTAAGTTTTGGCTTCTTGCAGCCCACCTAACTCTCTTCCTCCAGCAACGTGACTATCAGTGCCTCCCTGTGGTGAGAAGGATGATGGGTGGTAGGGCTCTCACAAGTTCCTCCCATAAGAAAGAGGACTTGAGACTGGACCAAGGTAGGAGGCTTAGCAATGAGGGCTGCTCTTCCTGGCTCCTGTCTTGGTCCCGTAAGTTCAGATGTGAAACACTGCACTATTGCCCTAGACAGCAGAGAATGTAAAGCACATCTTCATACTTACAGGCCAGGCTACCCGAAAGTGGTAGGTGAATTCCTGGAATGACAGCATTACTATAGGCCAACGGTGCATCCTTTCCTAAAGGGAAGGAGAAGACATGGCCACTGAATTCTTGGAGCAGACCTCAAGGACCATCTAGTTCCACTTCTGAACAGATGAAAGAGCTGTGGCTCCTAAACAACTGCACGTAGCTCACATGCAAAGTTGAATCACCAATGTTTGGTGTTAGGCACCCTTGGTGACACAGATATAAAACATTTGGCTCCACTGCATCGGCTTCTCAGGCATCATCCTGCAAAACCCAAAGAAAGGACTGGGGTCCCAGACACCAGTGGTGGAACTGGAGTGATGTGTGGGAGGGAACCCAAAATCCTGCACTGGCCATTAGAGAAACATGTCCGGCTGCAGAAGTGCCAGAGCAAGGGAGGTTGGCTGAGCTGACAGCAATTTGTTTGCAAAGGTGCCATGCTCACACTGCCTCACAAAATGCTAGGTAAGGAGATTTGCCTATGCATGGGTTTAAATGATTTAAGCTAAAACCTGGATACCCCATTTGTAAACCTGTGGCTGGTGGAGTGGCCTCTTTATTAGGGTAGCTGCAGGGTGGGAGGAGGCAAAGAATGATTGCCTGTAGAAAGAGGAGGGCTAAATGTCCTGTCCTACAGATTTAATGAGAAAATACAGAAATCACACCACTAAATTAGTAGGTGCAGACAGAGCAGTCAGTGAAAGGAAAGGGGTCAGGAATAAGGAAACAAATGGTACTAAAGAAGATGGTGTCACAGACAGTAGTGCAGGGGGAACAGCAGCAGGATAAGGAAGGAAAGGACACTGTTAATGTAAACCCAGTGGCCAGAGGCTTGTATGGGTATAGGAATAGAAGAATATAAGAAGTTAACATGACAACAGTGTCCCTGAGGTTGGGGGAGGTTTGCTGAAGGCTTTGAGGCTGTTGCGCTGCACAGTATCCAGGGCCCTGCCTGTAGCCTAATTCAAGGGGTTTTGGCAGAAGTGAGGTAATTCCCTCACCTTGTGGGGCTGGAGACAAAGCAGCTCACTGAGAACCAGGGTCAACTGGCTGACCCCAAGCTTGGTGTCACTGCAGCTAGACTGCTCCCCAAGCCAGAGCTTGCTCAAGTCTGTTCATTGTGTTTTGCAGCGTAGACATGGCCTCTGTCCTTTGAGGAATGCCACATCCCTACCTGGGTCCCTGTTGTACTGGTGGAGCTGTCGACACTCACGGCGTCCTGACACGGGCTGCTGGAGTCAATGCCACAAAGGTAGATGGACACAGCTGAAGAGGCACTGGAGAGATGTGCATGAAGTGAGACAGGAAGCTACCACCAGAGGAGGTTGCTGGCTCTGAAACAGAACCCCAGCAGCTTCCCACTCCCTCCACTGTTACCCCAGCTCTACAGCCCACCCAGTAATTAGCTTCTCATGACCTGCCCTTTCCACCACATCCGTGTAGTCTGCTCCACTCATAGCTACCTCCCAACCTGCCCCTTCAAACAACGGTCTCTCCTTTCATACAGCTACACCCCTCCCCACAAAAACTGCTCCTTCCCATCTCACCCCCTGCATGCCTTGCCCCACAAATTGCCCCTTCTCATCAGTCCCAGAAAGAACAACTTAGTTTTCTCATGCACCTTTACCCTTATGCCCCATCAGAGCCAGACTTTTCATACAGTACTCCATTACCCATCACTTCCCCCTCACACACTACACACCCGCCTTCATAGTGCCCCCCATACCTTTCTCTTCCTTCTCCCAATATTAGTTCTTGAACCATGACCCTGCAATCTGATTATTCCCACTGCTCAGAGTAGAACCTGTTCCCCTACTCACAATGAAACGTGCCTCCTCTTCCCACTCTGCCCCTCTTCTTTTGCACCCATGCCCTTATTAGCCCTTTGTGCCTTCTCCACTCAGATTGTCACTCTGTTAGTCCCCTGCTTCCATGAGGTCACTGCTAAATTCTTCCCTGCAGCCCCCACTCTCTCAGGAATGGAAACCAACAGGAGGCAAGCCCCTTGACTCACTTCATCTCCAAGGTCATGTTGGTGTTCACTGCTGTGAGCTGGCTGATGGGAATGCGGTAGGTGAGGTTTCCCATCCTGTGGGGACAAATCAAGAAAGACCAAGGTTTAACGTCAATACAACCTACTTCAGGGAAAGGTCCATAGGGAAGGGCATCCTGCACCCTCCAGCAAAGCAAAGCGGCCATCACCTAGTAGGGCTGTGCAGCCTTTTTGAGCAGAAAAGAATCCTCTGATCCTACTTTGGCTCAGCCTGATGGCCTCTTCTCACCAGTTCCAACAAAACTCTAGTGAGGAGCTGGGCCCAAGGATCAGCCATGAGTAATAGACCCTTCCACCCATCCCATGAGGCCTCAGACAGCAGCAACTCAAAGTCTTTAGAGGCCTACGGACCTCATGGAATGGGCTGGAGGAGTGACTCAGACCACTCCCTACTGGGACAGAAGAGTACATCCTAACCATTACTGAGCTGGGCAGTAATGAATCTCCTTGTTGGCATTGTCAACAGAGAAGCCAAGGATTGAGGGTGTGATGGAGAATGAACAAGAAGGCCAAGGCAGGCTATGGCCCAGTAGCTGGGCTGTGTCAGGGAAGCCAGATTAGCTGAACCTGTCCTATGCATAACAAGAGCTTCCATCCGCTGTGCAGGCATTTTTGCTGCCATCAATGCTGGGCAGAATGAACCAGCCCCTCACTCACCTGCATGTGTCACTAGTTGCACAGTACTGGGACGTGATGGCCATGCCGATTTCTACAATCTGTATGGAGTGGAGTAAAGGACTTGAGCCTGCAAGACAGGGGAGAGGTTACAAAGGAGCTGAAAGTATCCACCAGTCTGAGAAGAAGCAGAGAAGTTAGGGTTGGGAGGGACATCTGTGAAGCCAGCTCTCCCCACCACTGCCACATTATGGATTCCTTCATCCTCATCACTAATTCCCCATCTCCCTCCACCTCCACCAGGCTGTGCTTGTTCCTGCCTGCATTATCTCACTGACAAAGGGCAGCCTGGTGCTCTGCTGTAAGGGCTACAGCCAGTGTCTTCCAACAAATTCCGTCCCTTCACAAGCAACTGCCAGTTTTTGGAAGAGCCATGTGCTCACAGGCCCTGGAGGCTTCTAGGTGAGCTGGGACGCTTGTCCCTTGGAAAATAAAGTCTCTTGCATCTTGGGTGCACAACACTTCTCAGAGGAGCCTGAGAGTTAGTTCCTGAATCCCCATCCAAACTCCCTTAGGCCACCCAGAACATCCTAGCCTCACCCCCTCTGGCTCTACACATAGCTCCCTGTACCACCACTTCTCCACCTATCAGAACAGGGGGCCTGCTCTGCCTCTGTGACATCAACCCTGAGCCTCTCTGTTGTGCTGGCAGAGGAGACAGAACCAGGAAAAGATTCTCCCCCAGCTCCCTCTTGGACTTGAGCTGTCCTCTTATAGCTTCTTCACCTCTGCTACAGGAGTCGGGGTAGAACACACTTGGGATTGCGATAAGCCTTCTCCATATCCCCAAAGAGTTAGACATGTCCTTCAAACCCAGCCCAGTCTGCAGACCATTGTGGTAGTGGCCACACCTTTTGCTCTGGCACCATCATGTGCCTAAAGTTGCATATTTCAGTTGTCCATTTAGTACTTGGGTTTGTTGTGGAAACTGTTAAATGAGCTGGGAGGCTGGGGGTTGATGTGGCAGAGGCAGGGAGCTGAGAGAACTCAAGGCAGGAAGTAGCATATAGGGACTGGATGCACTTTGAGCATCTGGCATTTCTGAAAACTTTATCTCTAGGGTTTTAAAGACCCTCATCCCCCCAAGGGCTTTAAAAGCACTAGGGGAAAATTCAGAGCTGGTGTAAGCAGATGCAGCTCCACTGAAGTCCACCAAGTGGTGCTACAGCCCGGATAGTCATGTGCGAATGGGCAGGCATGCACCATGACCTGGCAGCTCTTGTCTTTGAGACCCAGTGTAACCCACTAGTTCTGTTTGATGGTGCAGGGAGGTAAGGGAGTGTCAACCTGACAGCCATCATGACAGCAATCATGTTGGGGAAGCAGCAATGGGTGTTACACCATGTGCTCTCGATTTCTTCTGCCGACCTCTCAAACTCAGCCTGTGTGGTTGTGGAATGTGATGGAGTGAGATGCTGTCTCAGTACCAAGGCCATCACTTTGGTATTGGGTACTCTGTCAAGATTTCTGTTACACCTAGGCAGGACAGGGAGAGTGGAACCCCCCAGATAGTCGTAAGTGTAGCCAAAGTGTGGGGGAACAGAGGTCAGCAGGTCTAGGTCTGGAATGTGCTGTGTGAGATAGAAGGTATTAAGGGTTCTGTCAGGGGGGTATAGCTCAGTCAAAGAGGGGGCTTTGGTATTCACAACAGCTTTGGCTTCTGTGAGAAGGTGCAGGGAGACAGTTTAAGTTGTGTGGGACTGAGGTATAGGTTCAGGTTTAAAGATCAAAGTGATGGGGGGCAGGGGATTGAGATAAGTGACCTACCACTAAGATGTCTCAGGTTATCCATTATCGCATGAATTTAACCAAACAGAGTGCAGAGCGGAGAGGGGAGGTCCACTTACCCTCCTGACTGGCACCTGCCACCTGGGGCCGCTCACTCCCTGATGGGCTGACGCTGCGTTGCTGCCGGGCCTGCCCTTGTGGGAAGCTGTTGCGGGACAGTGAAAGCTGGGAGATGTACTTGGACTTGCTCTGGATGTGGGTGAAGGGGGAGGATGGGCTGGCGTTAGGGCTGCCAAAGCCCTGCGATCTCTCAGAGTTCTTTGTCCACTTTGTGTGGGACATCACTTTCCCAGTGATGCCCCTGGATTTGGCTTTGATGTTTGTCACTGGCAGAAGTGATGTGTGGCTTTGGTCTGTGGGGAGAAGAAGATAAGCGACTGCGCTCAGAGAGCGGGGAGGCTGAGCTCAAAGACAGAATTACCACTGCTCCACAGCCAGGCAAATCTCCCCACTGGGCATAGATATCTGAGACCAAATGCTTCTCCAACCATATAGGGTGTGAGCTCAACTCAGAGGACATGTAGCTCATAACCAGAAAGAAATGGAGTTGTCTACCCCCCACCCCTCCCTCGTGGTGTCTTCCTACCCCTGTAATGAGGTGAGCCCATCCCCACCCCTACGTGCCTGAAGTAAACTCCAGAGCTATAGAAGGCCATGTGGATGTGAGGTCTGCTCTGGAAGCAGCAATCAGAGGACCCCTGACAAGGGAAGTCCAGACTCCCAGGGTGAAAGCAAAGTCCTGCGGTCCAGGCAAGTGCAGTGTTTAATGGTCAATGAATGACAGCATTGGCCAGGGCCAACTGCCCCAGGGCTGCTGAGTGATATCATGCCTGGGGCAGATGCTTTTCACATTGAAGCACCAGACAGAGAAGAATGGAGAAAGCTGGCTCCTGAGCAGCTAACAGTAAGGCATGGCTAACGGCCCATCCAGCCTTGGCTCCAAATTAACACAGACATGGGGATTGCAATACATGGTGGGGATGAAGCACTCAACCCCCATGATGTTTTCAGCCCATGTAGCCCAATGTCTCCCAGAGTGGCAGTACAGATGCTGAGGGGAAGAGTATTTATGCACTGCCTGTCCAGACTAACCTGCCCCCTGCCCCTCCTCCTTTACACCTTCCAGGATTCAGACAACTAGGAAGACCAAACTCAAGAGACTGCAGCCCTAATTATCATATTTCACGCCCACTGATGGACCTGTCCTCCATGAATCTGCCCAGTCCCATTTTGAACATGGTTAAATTAGCAGCCTCCCTAATATCTTGCGACAATGATGTCCACAAGTTAATTACATGCTGTGTGAAAAAGTTCTTGTTTGTTTTAAACCTGCTACCTAAGAATGTCATCTTACATCCCATAGTTCTAGTACTGTGAGAGCAAGTAAATACCAGTAGTAAATCCCTATTTACTTTCTCCACATCATTCAAGATTTTATAGACCTCTATCATATTCGACTTTAGTTGCGTCTGCTCTAAACTAAAGTCCTAGCCTATTTAGTTTCTCCTCGTACAGAACCCTCTCCATACCCCTAATCATCCCTCATCTGTCCTTCTTCTACCTCTACTAAATCCCAGAACTGCATGCAGGTGTGGGTATATCATGGGTTTATACAATGGTATAATAACATTTTCTCTTTTGTTTTCAATTCCATTTTTAGTAATTCCCAACATCCTATTTGCATGGGCTGTGCTTACCTGTCCGGTTGGTGGCATGTGTGGGGCTGGTCTCAGAGACAGCAACAGAGGATGCATTGGTAGGAGTAGCAGAACAGCAGGTGGAGAAGCATGGAGGACTGAAGCATGCTAGCACACTTTGGCTGGACATGCCATGTGGCAAGTTGTGCATGTTTGTTGTGACTGCAAGACAAAGAGGGAGATTGAGTGAGCCAGCCCCAGAAGGGCAAGACAGCATCAGCAGCACTGACAGCCATGGTCTGAGACATGGCTACTCCCATTCATCAAAGTTCAGTCCCTGTGGGCCCCCTTTGCTGTGACATAGCCATATCATCTCTGGCATATGACAACCCTCAGGAACCACCAGTGCTGAGAGAAGGCTATATTTTATGCACTAAATTATATCAGAGTATCTAGGAACCAATACTAGCCCTATCATGGTACATACTGTGTAAGGGGGCTCCGTTGCTGGGTGCACTGGGTGACATAGTAGAACGTACAACCTCTGTCTTGTCAAAGTTCTGATTTGATCTGAAATGCAGGAAAGTGTGCATTAGAGGGCAGGATGCAGCCACCAACGATGCTTGTCTACACCTGGAGGGAAGGCAGGTAAGAAGGGGCTGTGCAGTGATGGCAGATGATATATGAGGGTGTGGAGTGACAGCAAGAGCAGGAATGGAAATGGGGAAGGATGAAGGTTAGCAAGAGACAGCAGGGAAGGAAAGGGGAAGAATGCCAGATTGGAGAAAGAAAAGAAGGAAACAGTATGGGGGAGGGGGTCAGGACACCAGGACTACCACAGCAGGTCACACAGGGGTCCAGCTGCCTCCAAGGTCTGACCGCGAGAAGTACCATGTGCTTCAGACAGAGCCCTCTTTGATTGATTATGGCACAGCCTGGCCATGAGAAGGTGTTTTCTCATCCCCAATCAGTCAGGGGTCAGTATGAGTTTTCACATCCTTTCTTGGGCTGCCTTAAGTAACCATACAGTGTACTTACCTGTATACACGCTTAGGCTTTGCTCAAACCCTACCCACACCCCTGGTCTCTACCACTACTGTCCCATGAGCTCATTAGACTTTGTGTGATGGGTCTCCTAGCCCTTTCAACTGTCCTGCCCTTTCCATTTTGGTGAATGCCCCCTCACACTTGGACTGTTAGAATGAAATGAGAAAAGAAGTGTTCAGTCTACTACCTCTGCCCTGTTCACTAGCTTATACTTTCCTCTCTAGCATTCATCTTTCCTCCAAACTGAACAGTCCCATCCATTTAGTCCCATCTCTTTGAATGACTTTGGATTTTCCTGTACTCTTCCCTGCCCACATCACTTTCCTTCTTGACATACTATGATCAGGACTGATGACAACAGATCCTGAGATGGGGAAAGCATGAGGGCAGCAGAACTAGGATGCTAGATTTCAAAAAGGCAGATTTCAACTGACTTAAGAAGTTAGTAGGCATGGTGCCATAGGAAGACAGACTGAAAGATAAAGGTGCCTAGGAGGGCTAGAAGCTTCTAAAGGGCACAGTCTTGGAAGCCCAACAAGAAACTGTTCCAACATGATGAAAGCAGAAGAAGGAGAGTAAGAGGCCAATGTGGCTGCTTAAGGAGCTTCTAGAATGCCTCAAATGCAAAAGAAAAGCATACGGCCAATGGAAGAAAAATGGCAGGTCACCAAGGAAGTGTACCAGAAAATAGCAAAAAACTGCAGAACAAAACCAGGAAGGCAAAGATATAGAATGAGCTGTACCTGGTGAGGAAGATTAAAGACAACAAGAAGAGGTTCCATAAGCATCTTGGCCAGAAGAGAAAGACCAAGGAAGCTGTGAGTCCCCACTGTTAAATACCCAAGGGGAACTCTTAACAGAAGACGCAAAGGCAGAGCTACTCAAAAACTACTTTGCCTCAGTGTTCCCAAAATAATTATGGTGCAACCAGGCACTTAATAAAGATTAGCTGAATAAGGAAGGAGGCAAGTTGAGGGATGGGTTAGCAAAAGAGACAGTCAGAGAGCTTTTGATGAGTCTGAACAAATTTAAGCAAGCAGGTCCTTGTGAACTTCATCCCGGGGTACTGAAGGAATTGGCAGTGGATATGTTGGAGCCCACGGCAATAATATTTGGAAAGTTGCAGGAGACAGACAAGGTACCAGATGACTAGGAAAAGGCTAATGTAGTGCCCCTTTTTAAAAAAAGGCAATAAGGAAGACCCAGGGAACTAGACTACACTTAGCCTCACCTCAATACCTGGGAAATTATTGGAGCATATCCAACAGAAGTCCATTTGCAAGCATCTGGAGGAGAAAAGACTGATAAAAAGAACCCATCTTGGATTTACTAAGAACCAATCATGTCAAACAAACTTTCTCCTTCTTTGACAAAGTAACTACTTGAATGGATGAAGGGAATACTGTGGATATAGCCTATTTGGACTTCACTAAGGCTTTTGACAAGATCCCAAATGAGCTTCTTATAAACAGATTGGAGAAATGTAGGCTAGATAAAACTGCTGTAAGGTGAAAAACCAACTAGCTCAACAGCCGCATGCAAAGGGTAATTATAAATGGATCTATGTCAGAACTGCAGAAGGTTTTGAGTGGAGTCCCACAAGGGCCTGTCCTGGGCCAAGTGCTGTTCACCTCATTTATTCAATGGGTAATTTGGGTACTGATATAGAAAATTTCTTGAAGAAGTTTGGAGACAATACAAAACTGGGAAGGACTGCAAGCACACTGGAGGATGGGAGCACAGTTCAGAAGGTTCTCAAAAAATAGCACAGCTGAGCTGGAATTAACAAGATGAAGTTCAGTGCTAACAAATGCCAGGTGCTACACCTTGGGAAGAATGATCAAAAATACAAATACAGTATGGGTGACACCTGGCTGGATGGCAGCACTACAGAGAAGAATGTGGAAACCTTGGTGGGTCATAGATTCACTATGAATCTGCAGTGTGATGCCATGTAAGGTAAATAAGGTTTTGGGATGCATCAGTAGAAGCATTAGGTGCAAGACACAGAAGGTGATCACACCTCTCAGCTCAGCACTGGCTAGGCCTTATCTTGAGTAGTGTGTGCAGTTTTGGGTCTCACAGTTTAAAAAGGAGGAGGAGAAATTAGAGTCCAGGGGCAGCCAACAAAATGGTGTTGCCTCTCTGCTCAGAGTCAGACTCTGTTCACCTTATTTGGAGGCAGGAAGGAATTTTACCCCATGGTCAGACAAGTACAGGCTGTGGGGGGGTTTGCCTTTGGGGTCACTGCCCTCTTCCTCAGATCTCTCAAATGTATTTTAACAACCATTACAGCAGCAGGACATTGGCTGCCATAGCCCTCTGGCTTTACCTGTGACAGGTTAGGGTGTTATGTCAGGGCTAACTAGTTTTGCTAAGAGGTGAGACAATGGATTTGTATAGAATGGGCTGGATAGGCATAATCCTGCCTCAGGCAGAGAGTTGGACTGGATAACCTCTGGAGGTCCCTTCCTGCCATACTACTCTTAAGATTCTATGACAGGACAGTAAGGAAGAGCAAGCTATTCATTAATACGACAGCATCAGATAAGGCTGTTGGGATTAGTCTCCAGTACGATTCCCTTACAGCCTTCACACTTCCTTTGGTGTACAGCTGCTTACTGAGCAGAGGTATTCCAATGAGCTTTCTACAATGATACCCTGGTATTTTCCTTGCCAGGTCACATTTAGAGTGCAAGAAGGCTATATCTATTCTTTCTTCCCACACAGCCTGCTTTGTGTATATCAACACCACATTTCTTTTTCCATCATATTCTCTATCCACCCCCTCACTTGCTTCAATCATTCTCAGAGTTCCTTGCCATCTTCCCTAGTCAAAGCAGTGTTGCATCTTCTGCTAGATTTTTTCCTTCCTTTTTAAGATCAGTAACAGCTATAATCTTACAACACCAGGCTCTGTATGCAACCTTAGTGCTGTTACCACTGTGATGAAAACTAGCCAAAATCTTATTTACCTTTTGTGCAGCTGCATCACACTGCAGACTCATAATGAATCTATGAGCTACCAAGGCTCCCAGCAATTCAGACACTTGTCCCTGCACTGAAGTAAGGGCCTTGTTACTCATTACTTAACATGTGTTATATTTAGATTGCAGTATGCATTAAAGTGACTTAAAGTTTTCCAAGAAGTTGCATGTTAATACTTACTACGATTTAAATATAGATTGTATTACTGCACTGGAGTGTTGAACTGGCCCGGTGTGATCCCAGGTCCAAGACCAAAAATCACCTGGTATCACACTAGAGATAGTTCAAGGCTCCCATGCAGTGTGAGGGTTGGGACTAGCTTCCATGCCATGCCAGTGTCACTCCCAGCCCCTGCACCATGCTTGAGCCTTAAACCAGCTCCTGTGCAGTGTAGGGGCTGGATCTCAGCATCCCTCCTAGCCCCACACCAGAGCCTTGAACCCGAAAAGCTCTGGTGCGGTAGAGGAGTATGCAGGAAGGAAACCTGGCAAACAGCCTCCAGTGCAGTGAGTGTGAGGGCTGGAACCCAAGAAACAGCCAGTTCAAGGCTCCGATGCAGTAAGGTGGCTTGGGAGCCCAACAAACAGCTCGGGCTCCCAACCCCTCCCCATCACACCAGTTTCCTGAAAGTATTATTTCCATGGAGTAATCTGACATTAGCTCAACACATGTTAGGTAATAAGCTCTGGAGATACTCCTTACCAGAAAAGGCCTAACTTTGCTACACTAAAATGACACTTCACATGTGATTAACTGCTTGAACATTTGGATGCTACTATTGTACATGCAGTTAACTTGTGCTAAGTACAACATGTAACAAGGCCCTAAGACTTACTGAGCTATACTTTCCAAGATCTCTTTGAAAAATATCTGCTTCCTTCCGTTGTCTGGGGTAACTGCTTATTTGGGGGACACTGTACATTTAAGCAGCAGCCCAACCTAAACTCCCTTTGAAAAGCTGATTAGGGTAGCCACTTGCCCTTTTAACTTATTAAGTGATTCCCATGTCTCCTCTTATGACTTCTTGGTCTCTTGCACTGCTTCGGCTTTACAGGGCCTGAGAATTGTGGGGCCAGATTGGTGTCTCCCCAAAAGTGAGGAGATATATACCAAGAGATGGTTTGGGAACTACTCTGCCCCCCCGCCAGCTGGGCAATATTGTACTCCAGGGCACTCCCATGGCAGTCAGCAAAGCCACTTCAGCATGAGCAAGATCAAGTTTCTATACCTGTCAGCTATTCTGAAGTGTCCCTCTCCTCTTTACTCGTCTCCTTTTCTCCTTAGTGGTCCAGCCACCTGATAGAGTCTCTCGCAGCTTCCCTGCTTGTGACCTACTAAACATATGCCTTCATTTTGTTTGGCCTTCAGCTGCTTACTGTTCGAATTCCCTCAGGGCCCTCCAGTCCCATCTTCTATGTTGCCTACTGGCCTTTGTGCTCCTTCCTGTGGGACACTTATGCTGAAGGACACTCATCCAACTCACAAAACCTCTTAATCCTGGCCCTTTTCTAACCCTGGCTTTCCCCCTTTCCTTCCTGCTTTGTTGAAGAGTGTCAGTGCCTGCCATTCTGTAGATGGAAGGGAGAAGAAAAAAGGAAGCAGATAGGAAACAGCACTCAAATGACAGTACAATGAAAGAAAAGTAACATACCGTGGACATAAAGCGACTGGGACCCCAGGACCCCTGTGCCGGAAAAGGGCCAGAAGACAGGCAGTGGGGACAGTAAAAGAGCTGCAGGGCAGCCGGAAGGGAAGGGAAAGAGGAGAGAAATGGAGAGGAGTGGGACAAAAGGACAAGAGAGGGGGAGAGCAAGAGGGAGAACAAAAAGAAGGGTAACAGAAATGAAAAAAGTAAAGGAAGGAAGAGAAAAGAGAAAAAAAAAGAAATGGGAAAGAAAATGTGTTGGGAGGGAAAAGTAAATGGAGCAGAAGGGAAAGGGCAGAAATAGGAGGAAGTGGGAGGGGAGAAGGAGAAAGAGAAAGAAGTCAGTAATTCAGTAACACAAGGCCTGACATGACTGTAGGCAACTCAAGAAGTTTTGCCTGCTGCTGTCAAGGCAGCAGATCGCAGGCATCCTGCTGATGCTCTTTCCTGCCTTGGGGCACCATTTGGGGAGTCAGACCCTCAGCAAGTGCAACTTGGCATCAGTGGAAGACTGCTGATTCACACCAGTCAAGGACTTTCCCCAAGTGTTTCGATCTGCAGCCAACTGCTCTAGTCACCCAGGAATAGCCATCACCGTGGGTGCTGTAGACATGCCAAACAACAGCATATTTATTTTTTTATCTTTTCTTTTTAATCTTGAGGAGGCTCAGTGGGCACAAAGCTGCCTCTGCCCTCTAGCCTTGGCAAGCACACTCCAGCAGAACTCCACTGCCAGTGATTAACAATCTCATAATTGGCAACGTATACTCTTTAAAGGCGCTAATCAGAGAGCAAATTCTACCCTGCGATTTTTCAAACACTTCTCTAGAGGCTATTTGGGTAACCCTGAACATTTCAGTTCAACGATGGGCAGGACTCAAAGACGGAAAAGGCATCTGGGTCCCATCTCTTCCCCACCATCTCCTCCCTCACAGCCTACAATCCATTCTCCAGTAAATTGTCTAGTCAGACAACTCACTCTCAGGAGGAGTTTGTTTCCACAGTTGTATTTCAACAAGTCTCCCTACCCTACCTCCTCTCTAGTCAATCCCTCTTAGCCACCGGATTACTGGCCCCAGGCCACAAAACTACCATTCCTTTAATCTCTGTTCACTGCAGGTAAGTGGTTTATGTGGGGGTAGATGCCCTCCACCCCTTCTCTGTTCTGTCCTCAGCTTGCTGGCTTTGTTTAAATACCAGCAAACCACTAGGCAATGAGAGAAGCCACAAAGAATTTGTGCCCAGGGGAAGGGAGAGGGAAGGGCAGGAGATACATACCCATCAATATCTGCCAAGTCCTCCTCATTGCGCAAGCTCAGCACGTAGAGGGTGGACATGGACACCACACTGGGGAAGAGAGAGAATTTTAAGTGTGAGGGTGGGTATCGACTCTGCAGCAGGGGAATAGTGACTCTCTCACCAGAGCAACAGTCAATGCATCTCTGTCTGATCTATGCCCACCCAGGCTAGATGGGCAGCTGTAGGTCCATAACTTCCCAGCCCTGGTGGTACTCACAAATGGCTCATGCAGGACTGACCCTTCTATTGTCTGCTTCTCTATGGTATCACAGGCTGATGTCAGGTTGCTGCACCAGTTGCCATAAGCAACAAGGCCACCCTGAGAGATGAGCACTTAACAAGAACTCCCTGGAGTGGATCAATTGGTCTGGCCAGCAGTTAGGGCAGAGGTATTTTTATTTGTTATGCACTAACAACAGCTCAGCCTGTGGATGACCATGGAGTAGCTGGGCTCTCTACACTGAGGACAACATGCAATGAATGACATGTCTGATACATGCAGTTCCACTGTTGGGTAGAGATCGTGGCTGATGGGGCTCTGGCAAATGGCAAGTGGTGGCCTGGGAGGGATAAGAAAGACAGCAGGGCTCCAGGGTAGAAAAGGCATTCACAGATACAGGGAACAACAATGAGATTGGCTGCATGAGCCGCAGGGATATAAGGGGAAGCAATGGTGAAGCAAGCAAGGGATTGAGCTTGGACTCAGCCCTAAGGTGCTGTTGCTCCCACAGAAAGTAACGTGAATTGTGCCTGCTTACTCTAAAGCTGAACCTGGACCAAGAAACATGAACCTGAGCAACAGTGATGTGACCGGAGGAAGGAGATACCCGACCTGCTGGGTGAGCAAGATGCTTTTAAAATGGTACACAGGAGATAGCCAGCTGAAAAGACCCCATGGTTATTCCTTTGCTGTACCATGCGTGACTGAGGAAAGTAGCTTGCCATGCTATGGACAAGCAGCCAGGGGGGCAGTCACTCACCTGAATGCCATGATGATGACCAGAGCGATGATGGTACCCTGGAGGAAGCGCTGGCTGATGCAGGCTTGTTCCGAGACAGGAGATGGGGACTGCAGGACAAATGCAGGGGAATCAATTGCTTGTACAGTGCTGAACTCCTTAAAGCAGCTCTTTCTACTGCCTTAAACTTCCCTGGAAGAGGAGGACTTCCTGCCCCCACCCCAGCAGGAGGCCACTCCTCCTGCTTCATATAATGCCATTCACTATCACTGAAGTATAAGCATGACAGTTCCTCTAGAACAGCATTTCTCAACCTGTGGGTCATGATCCAAAAGTGGGTCGCAAGAATATATGAAAGTCACAAACAAATTTAAAAAAATGGCTCAAACTTTAAAATAGGATTCTCCTTTAAAGGAGGAAAACATGGGAAACCATGGGTTTTCCCTTGGAGGCTGGCAGAGTTCCGACTTGCAAGGGGCTGCTTAGGGCTCCCTATGCCTCAAACATACCCCCAGGAATCGGGGTCAGGAGTGAGGGGCACCAGCAGGGCCAGGGGGCTGTTTTCTACTTAAACTGTTTACTGGGTTAGGACTAGCCATCAATGTTTACAAACAGGTCCTGGTACAAAAGGTTTAGAACAACTGCTCTAGAAGACACTGGCCAACAGTGCTGCACTTAAAGTGACTGTAGGGAGATGGTGGCTACAGGAGATTGGCAATGGTAGGGGATAGGTGGGGCCGGGGATCTGAAGGCAGTGAGGCAGGTAACAATACTGAAAGTGCTGAAGACAGAGGGACTCCCCAGTGCTTGTACAACTTACTAGGTGCATCTACACAGGACACTACATTGCCATAGCAATGAGCTATGGTGATGTAGCTCATCACTATGGTGACATAGCACCAGCAGGCACAAACCACGACGCCAACACTTTGTCACCGTAGCTCATCACTATGGTGATGCAGTGTCTAAAAATAACTGTGCACTGCCAGGATGCACAGTACCAGTAGGTACTAACTAGGCAGTCCTGGGTACATGTAGGCATAACATGTAGGTGTAACATCTCCATTCAAGCACCCCTACCCCCAACACACCATGCAGCTCCCCAGAGACGGACCCCAGCTTCTCCTGCCCTCCAGCAGAAGCACAACAACGCAAAAGGCTTACACGCACAACAGTGTCCTGACGTACACCCTCATGCTTTGCACACCACCTAATACAACTCCTGTTCCTTTGAAAAATGCCTTCTTACCTTGCTAGCCATTTTGGGGGGCCTTTTTTTGTGGGGAACACTTCCTGCACGGCTGAACTGACTTCCTGCTTGGCTGCAAAGGGAGAAGAAAGGTTTGAAGTGGGTAGGCTTTGGCAGCACACAGAGCCATAAAGCTCAGTGAAGGTGGAGTTCAGGGGTGGTAGCACATCTGTAACAAACTCACGTGGCACATTTAGAGAATCTGGGACAGATAGCTCAGGGATTCAAAGCCCTGAAAGAGTGAAAGTCACTGCAGAATGAGTTGCTGCAATAGCCTTAACTCTGCCCCATGGTCTGGGCCTGAGGGGAAATCTCACTTCATTCTCCCTGGTGCTGAGCTCCCTGTAGCTGTAAGGGGATGCGGCAGAATCTCCCAGTGCCCCACCCCTCAGTGCTACGGCTGCCTGTGCTTCAGGGTGCACATTCCTTCCCTGCTCCTCTGCCTCCTGCCTTTGGCCATACCTGAAGGCCCCAGAGCTGACAGTCGACTTCATACTGTCCAAGCGCTTAAGCTTGGCCAGTTTGTGACTCCACCTCTCCAACTCATCAATGCGGGTCTCCAAGTTGTCGGTCAATTTGCAAAGTTCCTTCACTGCCCCAACGTTCTCCATGAAGATCCGCTCCTGCCAGGGGCCAAAGCAGAAGGAATGAGCTTTCTTTGGGTGCATAGGGACAGACATACATGTGGGCAGTGGCCTGGCCAGATCAGGCTGCCCATCAAAACTATTTTTCCCTCTTGAAATGTTCAAAATCTACTCAAGCCCAATGGAAAGGTTCCAGACCACCCATCAGCACTGGGCCATGTAGAATGGCACATCAGGAAACCCAGCCAAATTCTCCACAGCTGTTTGGAACTGATAAACATTTGCAAGGGATTTATTTTACTTTGCACCAACAAAACAGATAAAGGCACTGTCTCCAGTACTGGGTGTTCTTGGCAGCATGTACAGTTTTTATCTGTTACAAAGCTGTTGCTCACCTAGCCCCTCCCCTGCCCAGCCAAACAGGAAATAAACGGCACAAATCCTCTCTCGCCTACCTCTCCCCACCCTTAATACTTTGCTCCACATGCAACAGTTTGTGATACCTGAGCTACTTCGCAACCTGTGCCCTAAGTGAAAACTGAGTTCCAAAAATCAGGGGGCCCCAAAGATACCATCCCACCAACTGCAGGCTCCTCAGTAAAGTGAAAGAGCTCCAGTCTACACATCCTCATCAGTTCTAACTGCAGTACTGTCCAACTGGCATAGAAGTGGTCCCACCAATGTTGTTTCATCATCCCTGAAGCTTCTTTCACCGCTGTGCCTGGTCCTAACTAGGCTCTCTTGGGATAGCAACTGTCTCACATATGTGTAGGACTTGGGGGTGATTGAAACCCCTGGGGCTGGGGGTCATGGATGCTGCAATTCCCAATGCTTGGGGATGCATCAAATCCCCAGGCCCAGGGGTGCCTGAAACCTGCCAGCCCACGCACACAGCCAGGACTGAGAGTCCCACACCTAATGGGGCTCTTGGTCCTGGTTGCACATGTGGCACGGCTGGGACTCATAGCCCTGTCAGGTGCAGGACTCTCAGTTTGGCTGCACATGGCCTCTGTAGCTGGGAGACCCCTCAGCAAAGGGGCCTCCCAGCTGTGACAGCCTGCTTCTTGCTAATGCAGGGGAAGCCCAGGATCAGGCTCCCCCTACACTTGCAGTGAGGCACAACTGGAACTAAATGTGCAATTCCACAATTGCGCCTCCTGCCATGAACATGGGGCACATGGCACGGTTGTGTGAATTATGCATTAGATCCATTTGTGTCTTTACCTGCATATGTAAAGGGAGCCTTAGCCTCACCTCATTTGACTCAGCTACTTACTGGAGCATATTCTAAGAAAGTCCATTTGCAAGCTTCTGGGGAAAGAAAGGCAGATCACAGGCACCCAACATGGATTTACTAAGAATAAATCATGTCAAACTTGATCTCCTCCTTTGACACGTGGGTAGATGAAAGGAATGCTGTGAATATAGTGCATCTGGACTTTAGGTTTGCAAGTTTGCTTTAGACACAAAACGGGAAGGACTACAAACACTTTGGAGGACAAGAGCATAACTTGAAAGGATCTTTATAGATAGGAAAGCTAGCCTGGACCTAACAGGATTAAATTCAGTGCTGACAAATGCAAAGTGCTACAGCTAGGGATGAATAATCAAAAATACAACCACAAAATGGGTAACACCTGGCTGGATGGCAGTACTACAGAGAAGGATCTGGAAGTGTTGTTGGCTCACAGATTCACTATGAGTCTGCAGTGTGATGCAGCGGCACAAAAGATAAATATGGTTTTGAGATGCATCAATAGAAGTTTGGCAAGGCACCATTAGTGCCTGCCACTTTAAGGGTTGAGCCAAACAGCCAGCAGGTACTTGACTATGGCGGCCATTTTAGAACTCTGGCCACCTATATAGACAGCAGTTCCCTACTGGCAGAAACATTACCTGGCTGGAAGGCTGTATGAAACATCCTGGAGGTAAGGGCAGGAGCTTTAGGGGATGGTCTGGAGGCTCCTTGGTCCTGGGCATGACCTAAAACTGCACCCTGCTGGGAGTGTGTGGCCTGGTGGGGCTCCCAGTGGTGCAGGAGCCTCCAGAAAATGCCAGGCCATGTACCATCCTGGTGAAAGGTGGGTTGGGGTGTCTTAACCCATAGCCCCCACAATACTGTGGGTACAAGGGGGCCAGGCATGGCTATGGCCACCTGAACCCAAAGAGGGTATAAGACCCTGGTGGGGCCAGGCATAGCTCCCTGAGTCCCCACCAGTGGCCCCAGTGCAAAAAGGTGGAGATGTGGAGCCCCAGTTTGTGTGTGTATGAGTATGTATAGAGTTGCCCTGGGAGGGGCCAGGGCAAGCTTGGCTCCGGTTGGGTAACTGGCTGGCCACTACCCCGTGAGGGTCACAGGAGAGGCCCAAATATGGTACATCCGCCACCCAAGGTGTGCACTAAAAGCCTATGGCTGAAGGGGCCTGCTATGAGAGAGGGAGCAAGGTGGTATGTGTTGTTGATGCGTGGAAAAGACCCTGTGAGAGGCCCTAGTGAGAGGAGGGCGGTATGAATGTGTGCGTCTGGGGCCTGACAACGAGGGCTAAGCTAGGTCTGGCTGTAGGCCAGGATCATTGTCACCTGGATGCCATCTGCGGGGCTTGGCCTGTGGTGTAGGGGAGAAATGGAGCTGCAGATAGCAACCCCGTGGCATCGGGGCAAGAATGGGCAGCCTCCAGCCTAATTAATACCACAATTAAGAAACAACAAGGCATGGCAGGCGAGGAGACGGGCGGTTGGCCCAGAAACAGGTGGGCGGGCCAATGGCAGACCGGCCCCAAGAGAACCCCCTGTTACAAGAAGCATTAGGTGCAAAACACAAGAAGTGATTGTGCCTCTAGACAGGTTACAAGGGTGGGCGGATGACAATAGGATGGGATTCAACACAGACAAGTGCAAGGTGATGCACCTGGGGAGGAACAACTGGCACCATACCTACAGGCTGGGGAACTCCCCTCTTGTCAGCACAGAGGCGGAAAAG
>NW_017728937.1:5810123-5811176 GCF_001723895.1 Crocodylus porosus | reverse complement strand
GAGCAGGTCCAAAGAAGTGATCCTCCCCTCTATGCGGCACTGGTCAGGCCGCAGTTGGAGTACCGCATCCAGTTCTGGGCACCACACTTCAAGAGGGATGTGGACAGCATGGAAAGGGTCCAGAGGAGGGCCACTCGCATGATCAGGGGGCAGCAGGGCGGGCCCTACGAGGACAGGCTACAGGACCTGAACGTGTTCAGCCTCCAAAAGAGAAAGCTGAGGGGGGTTCTAGTGGCCTGTTATAAACTAGTTAGGGGGGATCAGCAGGCATTGGGGGAGTCCCTGCTCCCCCAAGCACTACCAGGAGTGACCAGGAATAATGGTCACAAGCCAGCAGAGGGTAGATTTAGGCTAGATATCAGGAGGCACTTCTTCATGGTCAGGGCGGCTAGGGTCTGGAACCAACTTCCAAGGCTCCTACCCTGGGGGTTTTTAAGAGGAGGTTAGACGAACACCTTGCTGGGGTCGTTTGACCCCAGTACTCTTTTTCCTGCCATGGCAGTGGGTCAGACTAGATGACCTACTCAGGTCCCTTCCGCCCCTAGAAACTATGAAACTAACTATGAAACTGAAACTCTCTGCTCAGCACTGGTTAGGCCTTATCTAGAGTACTGTGTGCAGTTTTGGGCTCTGCATTTTAAAAAGGATGTGGAGAAGTTACAGAAGGTCCAGAGGCAGGTGACACAAATGACAAAGGGCTTGGAAGGTAAGTCATACAAAGAGAGGTTGAAACGAAATACACATGTTCAGCTTGTGGAAAAGGTGCTTGAGAGGGACCTGATAGCAGTCTTCAAATACCTGATGGGCTGCCATAAAGAAGAGGGAAAACACCCTTTTCTATCTGTCTGCAGAGTGTAGGACAGTCCAATGACTCTCCAGGGATCCAGCAGACCTCCTGAGGCTAAAAAGAAAGGCCTACAAAGGATGGAGGATGGGATTCACCTCTAAGGAGGATTATTCTGCATTGCTCCGGTCCTGCAGGGAGCAAACCAGGAAAGCCAAGGCTGCAACTGAACTCCAACTAGCTTCGAGCATCAAGGACAATAAAAAGTC
>NW_017728937.1:5797945-5810023 GCF_001723895.1 Crocodylus porosus | reverse complement strand
GATTTCCTGCCCTTCAGGTGGGGGACTGGACTCAATGATCTTCCGAAGACCCTTCCAGTCCTAATGTCTATGAAATCTATGAAATTGCAGCAAAGTAGAATTATACTGTGTCTCAGGAAAGATTTCAGTTACAATAAGGCAGTAGAATATACTGCCTAAGAAAGTTGCAGCCTCTTCATCACTGGAGGTGTTCAAGAGTTTGGTCAGCCACTGGTCAGGGATGATCACTATGCCTATGTCCTACTATGGGTATTTCCCCATGCTTCTGGACTTTGGTGTTTACCACATGGGGATTTTCTCCTCTCCTGCTTCTACATGTGTCAAGGGTTTGTTTGGGTTTTTTTTTTAAAGCTTTCCTCAGAGGCACTTGGTACTGGCTGCAGCAAAGGCTGAGGATTTTGACAGGAGTGTGCCAAAGCTCCCATGGGGACTTAAACCCAGATGTTCCTGGCTAGTGGGTCTGCCCCTTGGCTCAGGGTCAGATTGATTGCCACATCTGGGGTCTGGAAGAAATTTTACCCTATGGTCAGATTGAAACAGACTATGGGGGTTTTGCCTTTCTCTGTAGCAGGGGGCCTGGCCCTCCTCCTGGGATCTCTCAAGTATATTTTAATAATCTCTGCAGCAGCAGGATGTTGACTGCCACTGTCCCTGCTT
This sequence comes from Crocodylus porosus, assembly GCF_001723895.1. Taxonomy (NCBI): domain Eukaryota; kingdom Metazoa; phylum Chordata; order Crocodylia; family Crocodylidae; genus Crocodylus; species Crocodylus porosus. The sequence continues at coordinate 5,809,366 of NW_017728937.1, read as the reverse complement.
CTTTACCTGTGGCAGATTAGGGTGTTTATGTTGTGTGTTGTGTCAGGGTTGACTGTAGTTTTGCTAAGAGGTGAGACAATGGATTTGTATAAGATGGTTTGGATAGGCATGATCCTGCCTCAGGCTGGCAGTTCAACTGGATGGCCTCTCAAGGTCCCTTACACCTCTACTGTATCATATCTATAAAATCTATGAGGCAAGCAAGTACTCTGAGCAAGAGAGATTGTGACTCAATTTCATTTCCAAATTTATGTTCAAGAAGGCAAAACAAAGGACACCTGGCAGGCTGAAGTTCACTGCCCTCACCACCCTCATAACATCTCATTACAAGAGTCAGGGCAGCAGGCAGACAGGCAAGCAACATTTCCCCAGGTGGTGCTGTTTACCTGAGTAGGTCTGGCTGCCAGCAGCCTATTTCCAGGTGGCCCCAGTTGCCAGCAGCTTTTTCAGTAACCAACAGGCTACTCAACAGAACAGATGCCTTTCTGTCTAGCCCTTGGCTTCTGACCCCTTATTCCTGAGCTTCTGCCTGTAGACTTCTTGTTCCAGACTCCAGCACCTGACCTCTTTGCTCCACACTTTGCAGCTCCCAACTCCCTTGGCCCATGGTTCTACTTGAAGTGACCACCGAGATCTCAGTCCCTTACAGATCTCAGCTTTCTGGCCTTCCTGCTCCTGATCCTTTGACTCTTGATTCTAGTCTGGACTTTGTCTTGTCTTGATTCTCTTGTGACCCTGTTGGATCAAGCCCAAGCCACCTATGTCCCAGTTGTACTCCTGAACCTTGTTCTCATTAGTGGTGCTCTCTGGAGGAGGAACTAACCTTATTCACCACCAGGAAGTTCTCAATGGTCTTCCCATTGGCGAAGACCAGGTCCCCGGTGTCTTTCACAGCTTCTGGAAGAATCTCTTTTATTTCCTGAGCAATGACACCTGCAGAAAAATAATATCATTGGATCAATGGACCTCAATGGTTCCAAACCCTGAGGACAAGAACAGATGAAACTTTTATACCAGTGTTACTGGCAAACAGACAATGCAAACCCCTAAACCAGGGTAACATGACCCAATCTAGTGTAGAACTACTCCTCAAGGGGTCAGGAATAAAAACACACACTACCTGTGCAAGTTACATCAGTTTAGGTTTCACCTCAGGGTAGATCCATCCTGGAGTGGAACTTTAGCACATGGATATTACCTACTCCTCCTGCCACCTAATAGCAAGGCAAGTAATAACCACCTACTGTGTGAGTTAACCCAGATAGCTGCACCTCCATCCATTACAGATCCCCACCTGATTTAAATTGGCATACAAGTCGTATGTATGATGCACAGGATATGTAGTCACCTGACTATGCCTTAAGTCACTTTCCAAAATGGCCATCTATTTCCTACAAATCAGTCAGTGGCTGACATGAATCCTTCACTCTGTGTGGCAACTAACCACATATCAGATCATAAGTGACTGGTTCCTAGAAGGCTTTACACTGTGGTTAAATTCCAGCCAATGAAAAGCAACCAGACAAGGGACTTTTGGCTACTGGCTATTCTCAAGTTATACACTTATTGTATATGCACTTAGTTTATTGGGCTGCTGCAGGGCACAAGGGAGAGGCTTCAGCACAGAGGCCAGGGGCCCAATAGAGCAGTGGAAGGATTTGTGTACCTTGGCTGATGCACACATAGTAGTTTGCAGAACAGACATGGAAGCTTTAATAACCCACTACAACTACACATATGCTATGTAGAACCTGTGAGGATGATGTCCAGGGTTGTGTACCTGTCTCTAGGGTATTTTCAATCCCCATGGTGGCAGCAAACTCTGGCTTGTAGTTATAGTGCACCAGGCGCATACGGGAGATCCTCTTCAACTGTTCAGTGGTGTCCACCTGGGAAGAGGCAAGCACAGGTCAAGGCTATAAGTAGGATGCTGACTCCTAGAAGTCCCAGAGTTAGGCCCAGGCAGCCATAAGTGAAGATAACAATGCTTCACACCAGTGTCTGCAGCAGTGATCCCGCTGACACTGAACAAGAACACCCACCTCCCCAGGGCCACCTGCTAGGCCAGGTCAGCTACCAACCAGGAATATAATCCAGTTCTTGGATTCATCAAATAAGGAACATGTCAAATGAAACAAAATCGACTGACCCACCCTCGCACACCAGGGGACAAGGCAGAGAAAGTTCTTCTTTACGTGAAGATTACACTTAGGGCTGCCAGGTTCTGGAATGGACTCAAAGGGAGGTGGTGCTCTTCAAGAGGAGGCTGGATAGATATTTGGCTGGGGTGTTATGACCCCAGCACTCATTCCTGCCTGGGGCAGGGGGTTGGACCTGATGATCTGTTTAGGTCCCTTCCAACCCTAAGCACTATGATACTGTCCCTCATAGCACTTGACCTTGCTATGAGGGATTAACCAGGGCAAGTAAATTAAGAACTGATCAAGGCATTTCCTCAGAATTCTGCCCAATCCTGCTCTACAGTTCAATAAAGTTTGGTTCACTGTGCTCAGTGGTTTTCATTCTGTTGCTTCTGCATTTCCTGGTTCTAGCTAGAATCCAAAGAGCTGAATCTCCATGAGACAGGCTGTGCCCAGCAAGCAGATGGGTGGTTGCATTCTTGTGGTACTTCCAGCCTGGGAGGCAATAGACAAATCACAGGGTCTTAGGATAGACCTCACTCTTTGAGACTGCCAGCTCAGCTAGGCAAATGGAGCAGGCTAATGTCAACACTCAAACCATGTATGTTCTTCCCCAGTGCCATGACCCTCTTTAGAGCCATTTGCTGGGCCCAGGCCAGCCCTCACCTCCTGGATGTCCTCTTTCACGCGGATATCAGATGGGTGCATCAGTGAACCCATGACTTTCACATTGCCATGAACCACAAGGGCTTCATCAGGGCGGTCGGTGTTGATGCCAACTCGGCCATGGTGAAAGACAGTGTCAGGGAGCTGAGCCCGCTGCCAGAGAACATCACTGTCACTCTCAAACTGTCCTGGGTTTGAGGCCTGTGAAAAGACAACACAGCAGTGACTGGTGAGTCTCACTGGCAGCAGTGATTATTGAGAGATGAAGAAAGGGCTGGTAAGCTGGGAGCAGAGGGGAGCTCTACATGACACCCCTCACTGATTTAACTCCACTAGACAGACACCAAAGGGCCAGGGTGCCATGCATGGCTCTGTGGTGGTGGGTATCTGCCACACACACAGAAAGCTGCCTGTGTTAGAACTACAAGAGAAGCAGCTCTTGTGGCTGCCTGCAAGAGCAAAGAGCTTCTGATTCAAGCAGGGTTGTTTCACACCTCATATATATATAAAAACAAGGCAAACTGGAGTAAAGTGCAGTGACAGGACCTATGTTATAGCCTGCCCACACAGTACTGCCACAACCTTACTCTGGGAATGAGCTGTATGTTGCATGAATGACTGCTAGGGGCAGCCTGGTCCAACAACCTGAAGACCCATGAGACTGCTTGAAGGGTCTAACTGGCAAAGGCTTGTGAACCCAGTGACATGAAAAGCACCCTTGGTAACAGGTCCTTAAACTGTGAGCCTTCTGGACAAACACAAAGCCTGAGGCCCAGCAACAGCAGTTCTGCAAGACAGAGTCAGAGGCAACTTGCCTGGATAACGCCCCCCTACCCTTTCTGCCTTACTTCTGACAAGTAAGTCCATGGGGGTGTGAGGCAGAGCTCTGCAGCAGCAGAAGGCAATGCTGCTAAGCCAGACAAAGTAGTGAGAGACAGGAATTTTATGTGGGCTGAGGCGAAGGCAGGAGTCTTATCCCAGAGACCACAGCACAAAGCCCTGCCTGCCCCTTGTGAAGAAGCAGCCCTGAGGGGTGTAGTGCTCTCTTCTAGTTGAAACCCAGCTCTGTTCAAGGCTCTTCCTGAAGGAATTGATCAAGAGAAACAGTTGCAGTGTCCACATCCATTCCTTTCCTTTCCAGATTGCTCCTATTCTGAGCTGGCTGCCACCTAAGCCTTTGGAGCTCTTGCAACATCTTATCGCCTGAACAGGGATGGCCCAAGTGCAGGGGACTGCCATAGTGCATGGGGTCTCACTCCCTGAATCATGCAGGCATGTGCTGCTGGGGTGTCATGGGGAGACACTGGCCAAAAGCTATCTGTGCGAAGATTAAGCCATGGCTGCACCTATGATAAATCTGGGCAGCCTAGACTGTCTACTACTCCCAGGGGATCTATATGGAAGCTGCACAGTTCATCATGCACTGACTTGTCTATAAAATCCAGGGTCCCCATCCATCCAACCTGGTCCTTTGCTATAGAACATGGATAAAACCCTTAAAAGGCAGCTGAGCTGAGATCATCATAGTGTCCTAGCCATTTTTTTTTTTTTAATGCTTCCTGCTTCTGCTTGGCTTTACAAGACCCAGCTTCTTCCCCAGAGCTACAGTCCTCGAGCCCCAACCAAAATACTCCCCAGGGCAGTAGGAGGCTCCTAGAATCAAGCCCTTTGCGCATTAAATATCCTTCCTCACAGCCTTGCCTGCAAACTTGAACACTGCTGCCTCAGCCACTCCAGGTGGCATTACCCCTCGGGCCTATGTGTCTGGAGAAATCTGCAGTGGCTCTCTCTCTAAGGCAATCCTGACCATGCAGATCCCTCACCCCTAGCAGCCCCTTCCGTAGGCCCAGCCTCGGTGACCCTCCTGAAGAATATGCTATTTTCTCTGTCCGTGTTTCCCTGCTGGATTTCTACTAAGGCTGGGAAATGGGGGTTCTTTGGCTGGTTGTTGTGGGCTGCCTTCCTCATTCAGTGCATGAGGATTGAGAGTGGGGAGCACTGAAAAGGCAGGAAAAGTTGGCAGCATATCCCAGACAGTGCAGCAAATGGCAGTGGAGCTCCCAAAAGCTGGAGAGAGGTGTCCAGGTGGACAGAAAAGTGTGGACTTACTCTGACAATGATGCGCTCAGAGATATGGGCTGCGAGCGTGTAGTTTTGATTTTGGGCGTGTGCCTGCAGGGCCACAACCAGCATGAAGTACCTGCAAACAAGAGATACCTATAAGGGCACCAGCAAAGTACACATTCCAAGATGGACATATTTGATACTGGCTTCCCATACAGAGATGTCCCAGTATCTGTCCTGGACACAGCTGGTATCAACTCCCCTCAAACAGACAGGGATACTTTGCACAGTGACATGTGGGTGATATCCCCACTCTGAACACAGTTTCTGGGTTTTCGGTTGTAGTCGTGTTGGTCTAAGGACATAGGCAGGCAATTGTTTGGGTAGATGTGAGGGAAGAAAGGTGGGGGTGGGGGGAAGATAAGTGTAAGAAGACAGTTCTGGCAGGTACTGGTGAATCAGATTTATGACACATTACGCCTGCCTGACATTACAACCCTCCCATCTCCTAGTTTTCTGCCCTTTGTCTTCCTGATTTCCAGCTATTTCCTTTCTCAGAAGCAGCCTCCCTTCTACCTTGTATTACTAGTGCTGTAGAGTCTCCCTTACTCACCTTCAGCTTCACCTTCAACTAGCAAAATTTTTCTCCATAACCTGGGCCTGGCTGGGCTAGCCCAGTATTCAGGTCAGAGTCTACCACACACACCCAGTTAAACGAGCAACTTGATTAGGGTGCAGGCTTCATTATGAGTTAGATACTCAGGAAGCTGCCAGAGGGGAGAAGAGAAGAGATGGTGTGGCTTGAGCCCAACTACCATCTCTCAGATGTGATGTAAGCCCAAGGTCCTGGCCACCCGCTGTCACTGACCAGCTGAGCTTCTTGCTGGTTCATGATCTGCAGCGTCTTCCAAGGATGGCAGTGGAGTCACTCACAACCAACCCCTGGATCCCATCTCCCCTTTGCTCACTCTAACAAGATGTCTTGATTAAAACAGCAGTGCTCCCAAGTGGAAGGCACAGCTCAATGTCAATCCACTAACAAAATGGTCCCCCCTCTTCATCCTCCTCCCCACCCACCCCACCATAACAGCCAGGAGGAGATCATGTTGCTGCTCACCTCTGGTCAGGGTTAGGCTTTCCTTTCTTCCTCATGTTATTGGCTGTGGTCTCGCTGAAGTGCAACCGCCCCACAGTGACCTTTGTAACCTGCTCAGAAGGCAGGTTGACCCTGGGAAAGGGGAAGCAGGAGAGTAATTGAGAACACAGATCAAAAGAAGGCCACATGAAGAGTGGTCATTTCCTCTACTGTAGGAGAACCAAACCTAGTTCCGGTAATCTGGGGAACCCCCACATTTTCTTCATGTCAACGGGTGCCACCAATATGCACAAACTCTGTGTCCAGGGGAAAGGCGAATCCCCCCACAGACTTAATATGTTCAAGATGATGAGGGTGGGACCTCATCTGGGGAAGAGACAAAGAACATTTTATATACCCAACCCACCTGGTCCCTCCATCCTAGCACCTCAAGGATCCCTAGCCCTACTCTGCCTTCCTTCCACTCCTCAGGTAGTTCTCTGATGGTACACAAACATGCGTGCACACAGCAGCAGCAGGAGCACTTACGTGACAGGGTTGAAGGGACGTTTGCTACGATCAGACTGCGACTGTTCTATGTTGATTGACTGGTTCAAGGCCTCTAGCTGAAGAGAAGATTCAGGTACATGTTAGAGACAGGAATGTTGCAGCTTTACCCACTCTCACCCCCTTCTCGCACAGGTGTATAATCCAGCCACCTGCCAATCTGCCAGCTTTGAGTATCATAACTGCTGCTCAGGAGAGGCTTGGTTACCTTGTGCCTCTCCCGCTACCCATCACCTGTGCTGCTGCTCCCTCTCCAGTTGCGAGTCTGGAAAGGTAGAGAGCTGAAGCGTCACAGAGTTTGGACCAAATGGCCTCCTCCTGGGTTCTCCCATCCAGACTCACACATACAAGGGCCAGTGTCCAGAGAGATGTGCAAGCACACAGGCCAGATTTCCCAGGAGCAGTTTCCTGAGTGCCCGTGTCAGAAATACTCTGCGATTGACTCTGGCCTACCTCAGCCCAGGAGGTGGGGCTAGAGTACAAGGCTCAGACCCTTGCTTTGGGCAAAAAGTACTGGTCACAAACCGTGACCCACCCACACCCATGCAGGCATGATGACACAGATGGCACACTCAGCACCCTTGCCTATCAGGCACACTCACACATAGAGCAGTGTTACTCACTTTTTCCACACACAGGCACCCACAGAGTGTGTGGAAGGTGCATGTTCAACATTTAGGCCTCTGTTCACACACACGGTAACAAAATACACATTCACCCATGCAGATTCACACAGGCACACTCCTTGACACGTACCATCCTACACACACCAACACTGTGTTCATCCACCCCGTGATTCTTCCCAGTCCTCAGGTACTGCAGATTCTCCTTTCAGGACTTACCTTGACTCCATGCAGCTTCAGATAGAAGCACTCAAGGGGTTTCAGGCCCTCTGGCGTCTTCACATACTTGGGATCTCCAAGCATGCCAATGTACACTGTGACCTGGAAGTGGTTCTTCTTCTGGCACACAAAGGCATCGTCACCCACTGAGAAGTTGAACCCTTTGTCCGCATCCACCCGGTAGGTTAGCATAGGGCTGTATGCCATAATGGGGAGAAAAGGGGGTAGATGTCAGACTGAAGGGTCAACAATCCACTGAGAGCTACACATGACCTGATGACTTATGCTAACTAGAAGAACGTAAGTAACACCTGAAAAGAGGACACCTTCCAACTTGCGAACGATTGCGCAGGCCACCTTTCCTCACCATCACAACCAGATGACACCAGTAGGGGCAAGTATTGCTAACATGTGAAAGTAGCATGAGGGAAGTAGGGTTGTTAAAATTTTCCTCCAATGCAATTCAGGCAACTGGAAACAAAGGGGAAAGAGCCAGCATCATGTAACCATTCCCCTTTTCTGCAGACCATCTGCCAGTGCTGCACAGGACACTCAGAAACCTAGCTTCACAAACTTCTGTTCTATGCTGACTTTTGTCCAACAACTTCAAAGTGCTGATCGGCACAAAATGGCCTGCAGCTAGTTCTGGACTCAGACAAAACAACTGTCTCACAGCAAGTCTGCACAGAAACTTCAGGAAGAGAGTGCAAGCGTATCCCACGTCCAGGAGGGATGTCAGGGTGATTATACCAGAACGAAAGGAAAGGTACACCACAGAACAAGACTTTGATCAGGATACAAACACCCAGCTCTTCGAAAAGGTGCCATGTGATCCTTACTGATCACCAGTGGACCTGACAACAGGCTTACATCTCACTTGAGAGGGATGTTGTCCAATAACACACCTCCCCTTTGCATCACACTGGAGCAGACTCAGAGCAGATTCAGAGAGAAGAAAACTCCACAATGAACCACCAACACTACCTCCCATTTCCCCTGGGCTTTTCTTCCATTCACCTACTGTCCAGGCTTAATGTATGTGATCAGCCTGCTGAGTGCTGCTTCTCAAGATTCAGAGTTTGGGCTGGAGAGTCAAGACTGATCCAGGGATCTACATTAAGGCAAGCGTTGGACTCTCTCTATAGGCCTTCTATCTTGGATAGGACCATCTGAAGCCTCTCCCAGTGACTGCTCAGACTCAGATCTCTACATCACTGACCCTGGCCTTGCTGCCAGGCTGTACCCACCCCGAGCAGGCAGATTCCCAGGAAAATCAGAACCACCTGCTGCTGCTGCTTACAGTTTCCAGCTCCCACAATGCCATGTCCAAGGTGGGAGTGGGAGGGAAAACCTGGGCTGCAGAGAAGAAACACACACACCAGCTGGGAAGGTTTAATCTATGTCTCCTTAACAGCCTGGTTACTGTGGTAACAGTGAAAATATGTGGCCTTTGCAGTGAAGCCCCTTTTCTTCCACCTCCCAAGATCTCTGGCCTGCTGTCTGGGGGAGCAAGGGGCCCCCTCAGCTGTGCTGCCTGCCAGGTACAAGTGGGTAAGCAAGCCCACTTGCATCACTCACTCTCACCAAGCATTTCAACTGGGGGAGGCAATATGCTTCCCCTGTCTTTTTTAGTTTGCTCAGTTTTCAAATCATAGGGCACACTGTTTTGTATTGTAGACAGTGGTCAGCAACATTCTCTGTTCCCAAAATGAGGTGGCTGAGGGCTGAGGCAGGCTGGTGTTACAACCCAGCCTCTGCTGCCACCAAACCCTGTGCCACTGGAAAGCTGTCAAAAGCCAACCCCTAGTTCTGCAGACCACATTCAGCCAGCCAGCCATAGATGGCTGACCCGTTTTAAGAGAATGTGGGCAGAATGGGAGCCAGGCCTTGCTTTTCACCGCAAGCATTACAAAAAGACCATGCCTCCTTTCACTAGGGAAAGCACAGTCCCAACTTCCTCCCAGTAGAGACAGATGAGTAGATAGATAGCATTAAGAAGAGTGAGTAGGATGGAATGGTGGCCACTGACGATCAGATTCCTAAGCCAGACATTGTAGGAAGCTGGTAAATGCAGAAAGGATCGCTCCCCTTTCTATACTAACCCTCCCCCAGGAGAGAGATGAACAGCAGCAGTTTCAGAAAGTTCTCCAATACCATCTTCAACTTTTTGCTGAGATGTGGCCAGCACAAACGGCAGGTCTCAGCATGCCGCACTGTATCCCTGATCTATGCAGCCTGCCCACCAGGCCTGCTGGGCTTTCCCCACTCCTGCTAGAAATGCAACGATTATGCACAGAAGACAGAAGATATTCAGGGATCCTCTCTTCAAGGATTAATGCAAAGAACCTGGAAGATCATTCACACTTGCTTTCACATCAGAGACTTGCTGTTTGGAGGGTCACACTTCCACACCTAGGAAAAGGGTATGAATTTTCACCGTTTCAATGGCTAATTACACGGGAGGAGTTCAGAGAGATGTGACAGCCTGAGGTCATACAGCAGTTTTGTTACGGGGCCAGGCTTAGATCCCTGATGTCTGAGTGCACCTCACAGGCTTCACTGCTGCCTGAGGAGTCCAGCTGAAACCTGCTCCATTCAATGCCATGACAGCACAGCCTCGGGAGAAAAGAACCAGTGCAGCCCACAGAGGGGCAGCTCTTCATTGAGAATTTCATAAAGTTTTGTCTCTTCTTCCCACGTGATCGGAATCTCTCAGGTCTCCCTAAGGTCTCAGTGGCCTCTCAGCTGAACCAGCCAGGACAGGACACTGACAATCAAAGAAAGCAACAACAGAAACAGTAAGTGGGTCCTCTGTGTAGAATCCATATCCTGGCCTACCTTGTTCTGACATCCGTTCATCTCATACAAGTTGCCCCCCTGCACTGGCCTATCAGATTACTCCCATCATGCTGCCAGCTGAGGCCAAATTAGCCAAAACTAATTCCAAATCCAAGAGTTCAGAACCATAAGTGGCCCTACAACCAGCAAACATCCTCCACCTGTACCTGGGGCTTCAGATATTTCCAAAACCTCTGGCAGGGATCTTATGTGCAGGCCCAAGCCTGGAGACTTGGGGTTTGGATACCCCCAAATTTTGCTTGCCCTTAGCCAAAAGGCCCTTGGAGCAAGCAAAGGAGGAGACTCCCATTTCCATAAACTGGGCTTAAAGCTGCTGCACCTTGGCAGGTACTGAACCATGCCAGAAGAGCTGAGATACACCACACATCATTTGTGTCACTGCAGTCTCCCTTGTGGTGAATGGGTTAATGCTGAACAAAGTCTCTGGGGTGCTTCCAGGTTCTGGTGAGCAAACTCCCAGGAATCCCCATAAATAACCGTTTCCTTTTTTCTTGAAGTACCAGAGAGACCTTGGCCTGCCTGAGATGTGCCCTGAACAAAACCAGACAAGGGAAGGAAAGTGTGCTACCTTAGCCAGGAAGAATGAGAGGAATTTCTCCCTCTTTCTCTCTCTCTCAACCCGCCCCCGCCTTGCTCAGAGTATTAGGCTTTTATTTTGCCATCCCTGTCTTCCTGCAAGATTCCTTTCTTTTCCTGCTGGTTCTTCTCTCATAGGACTCTACACTGGAACAGGCCCAGGATCTATTGAATCTGGTATCCCATCTTTGACAATGTCCAGCACCAGATGCTTCTTCAGTAGAAAGTGCCAGTGAAAGGCAGATGAGGATGATCTTTAACCAATTCTTCACCTCCATTTTCTTGTGCAGGGACCAGGACTTCCTCACCGTGATGCAAGACGGACTCAACGGGAACGCCTCCAAACCTCAGGTTGGGGAGGACCAGGTTAGAGATCTTCTGGAGGGACTGGATGTGTTCAAATCAGCGGGTCCAGATGCTCTCCACCCCAGGGTGTTGAGGGAGCTAGCAGGGGTTATTGCAGGGCCCTTGGCACGGCTTTACGAGCGCTCATGGTGCTCGGGCCAGCTGCCAGATGATTGGAAGATAGCCAACATAGTCCCCATCTTTAAAAAAGGGAGGAGGGAAGACCCCAGCAACTACAGGCCCGTCAGTCTTACCTCAATCCTAGGGAAACTCTTTGAGAAGATCA
>NW_017728937.1:5673332-5796935 GCF_001723895.1 Crocodylus porosus | reverse complement strand
CTGGCTGGAGTCATTTGAGCCCAGTTTTTCTCCTGCCCAGGCAGGGGGGTCGGACTTGAAGATCTACAAGGTCCCTTCCAACCCGACTTCTATGATTCTATGATCTCCCCCAACACTGGGCCTCTGCTCTTTCTGTTCACTTTTATTCAGGTGGTCCATCCCTCACTGTTCATTTCCATGGGTCCATCACAAATTGAATCCCTGAAATCATCCCAAAGAGGTCCTTCAGGCCTGGGTCGTCAGACAAGCCAGATCCAACATATACACAGCCTCCAATGCTTACACGCTTACACACACACACACACACACACACACACACTCCACTTTGCACAAATACACAGCTCAACCCACTCTAGCCCTGCTCTCTTCACCTCTCCAGCAAGTGTACAGTCTCTTTTCATCTCCCCCCACCACACCCATCACCTCCACAGGCACCCATGGTGCAGGCTACCCTGTATATACCTCGGCACTTCTCACGGACAACCAGCTGCAGTTAAGAGAGGGAGAAGAAGAAGGAGGGGAGGGATTCCCAAAGCAAACAGGAGCCTTACAAACACGGTCTGGCTAATGTCTACTTGAACTGATTGCTGCTCAGCACACAGACGCAGAGCTTGAGCCCCTCGGCACATCCCCCTCCCCCTGCTTCTCAAGAGAGACAGAAATGCCACTGCCCTGCAGAACCCCCTTCCCCGGGGTCTGGTTCACTGTAGCTTCAGAAAGAGCAAACTGCCTGATTGGCTGTGAGTTAGGTCATCTCCATGGGCAACAATCCTAAGCAAACTTACAGGGTCTAAGGCAAAGACTGTTTAACAGCTTGTAAGACTAGACGGGAACTCCATGATTATCTGGGCTGCCCCCCTAAGTAATTCAGATCTGAGAATTTCACCCAGTGGTTTCTGCATCAAACCCGTAACTTCTAGCTTGTGCAGGACATCTTTTTTAGGAAGGAAAAAAGGTCCATACCTCAGTCTTGATTTAAAAACTTCACATAAAAATTCATCTCTTCCTTTAGTCCATTGCTGCGCTGCTTAATTACCCTTCCCAGAAAAAATTCCAGCCTGTAACAGCAAAAATGTGCCCCAAGTCAGGGGAGGGGTCACTGACTCTATCTCTATAATAATGCACTTTTTGAAAATGCTTACATCCTCTCAAAAAGTCTCCACTCCACCCAATTGGGGCTCCTGGCACCCGTGAATACACTGCATGAGGCCCTGGCCAGCTGGAACCCAAGTCCTGTTGGCTTGGAGATTATTTACATACATTTTGTGGGTCCTTCATATGCTTGTGATGGAAGACTGCAGCCAATATGGCACTGATGGGGGATAAAGGACTCTGGTTCCCAGGCCCTGCTATTTAGAATAAAAATGAAAACTGATCACTGAGGCATTGGTTGGCCTCATCTCTGCCAAAGGAAGCTCTGGCTGCAGCCAAAGCCACACTAGTTCTTTCTAGTGAGAGTGCAAGGGTCAGAGGGCAAAGTCCCGGGAACACAGAGGTCTAGGGTCAAAAGGATTATTTGAGCCAAAAGGCCTCTGCTGATGAGAAGTAAATTAACACAAGATTCAGAAGCCCAGGATTGGAGACTAGGCAATTTCTCCCAGAGCTGAGCAAAAGGGACAGGTTATAAACTCCCCAAAGTCAGTGTTTAGCATCAAAGATCAGGGTAAGTAAGCAAGCAGGCTAGTAAGCTAGCAGAGGAACTCAGCTACAACTGAGGTTAAAGGAGGGGGGAGAGAGAAGTGATAAAAAAAAGAGAGAAACAAAGAGGAGAAGTAAAAGGAGGGCAGAGAAGATACTGAAGTGTGTTGTGGCTGAGACCTAGCAGAAGTGAGCATCGAACTCATCAATTCCTTTCCTTCTGCAATCACCTATACACCCATGTGTCCCTTTGTGTTTCTTCCCCATCCCTCAGGATTAAATATCCAGAGACCCCCAATCCAATTAAGACTCAGTAGTTTCATACATTCTCTGGCTTGCTTCTTTCCCATTGTAAAATTCCAGAATAAGAGATAGGCATCTGCTTTGAAACAGAAAAACTGGACTCTTCTTCAGCCAATTACCACAGTATGAGTTAGTGACCCAGTGGGAGAGTCGACACAAGATGCTAACTGTGCAGTAGCTGAATAATATTGTGCAGTAGCGCATCACAGCAGAAACAAAGCTAATACACTACTGTGCAGTATTATTCAGCTACTGCACAGTAGCATCACTAAAAAGGCTTTCGCCGGTGCTACTTGCATAGTAATTTTATTTAGTACTTGATTATACCAGTACTAAATAAATGCACAGTAACATCTCATGGAGACGCGCCCAGTAACTGCTCACCTATGCCACCAGACACCCACCCAACAGAACACCTGACCGAAGGACATTCCAGAGACCCAAGACATACAATGTGACTATCATGATCTCTGTGATCCCCGCTTGATCAAATGAGCTTTTCCCAGGATTAGCCAGCCACTGGAGACTCACTCATGAAAAACCAACGGGACAACAGGGCTCAGCCTGAGTTGTGTTGTGTTATGTATCCCAAAAGCACTCAGCCAAGATACATATTCTCTTGCCAGCTGTCTCTCCTGTGCCAAAGAAGGGACCCTCCTTACCCCAAGCAGAAATGTAGGATCTGAGGCAATCCAAGAACCCATACTCCTCAGTGTCTAGGAGCGCTTCTTTTACAAGTAAGAACTTGTAGGTCTTAACTCCAGTCTAGGGCCTACAAGAAGCCCACAGTGAGGTGGCCAGCTGGGCCAACCATGGGGAGAACCTGGAGGAAGACACCAGTCCCATTCCCATGATCAAAATGCAGACCTGTCAGTCTCATATTGAAAACACTTCTTTTTGGCTTGGGGTTGAATCTTCACCAGCTGCCTCACCTCAAATTGTAAACAAATGGTGAGATGGAGGAGGAAAGGCTTGCTGGGATTTATCAGCACACCCTGTCAGGGAGATGAATTATGCCTGTTCTCTGGAATAAATTAACAAACTGCCTTGTTCCAGAAGTCAGCTTTGTTTTTGGAAACCATCTAACTCTTTCAAAGGTTCAGTGGGTCTGAAACCACACAACTGGTGGGAGAGGCCAAGATAAAAGATATTGCAAGTAATACAAAACAATGACACTGGCCCTTTAGACCGACACCAGTCCCTCAAGCTGCAACACCTAAGTAAGGGCCATGGCCTTTCATGCCGAGACATAATCCCAAGCACCTGAATTCAAATTCAGAACACATCAATCCTTTCAACCCATTTCTCTGGCATCAGAGAGAGCTGACCTTCCTTCAACAGTCCCAAACAAAACAAAGACCCCAAACCTTTGAAGTACGCCTCCCTCAACTGAAGCATACTCGCTTTATGAAAAAGGAAGCACTGGTCCTTTAAGTAGGGTATGATGATCTAGATCCCTGCAAAGGGGAGAAAGGCAGAGCAGCACATGAGCTAGTCTACGTGGGACAATGGTGCGAGATGATAATCAGGAATCGGGTAGCAGTGGTCCTGGAAAAGAGAGGCAGGGTACTGGGGTAAGATAGTACACTCCAGAGAGAGTCATGCTCAAGACAGTGATCTGATCTAGCAGCACCCTCTACTTTGGCATTATCACATCATTAAGGCAAGAAGACATTTAGAGCCTGTCCTCCCACTCCCATATCAAGCCTCTGAGCTGGTTCTGCTCCTGTTGGGCCTTAGCCCAGAAGTGCTTCTTCCTCTCAAGTGTCATAAAAGCCCATGAAGGATTTTTAGAATTACTAGGTCAGAGAAATGAGGATTATCCCCCAGCACAGGGGAGAAAACCACCCTTCCCAATGGCCCTGCCCCAGACAGTCAAGAGTTGGACAATGGAGATCCTTCACCCACTCACACGTCTCACTTTAGCAGGTGGATTACTTTTGGCTGAGCAGATTCATAGAAGTAGGGTCGGAAGGGACCTTGCAGATCTTCTAGTACAACCCCCTGCCCTCGGCAGGAGAGAAAACTGGGCTCAAATGACCCCAGCAAGGTAATCACCAAGCCTCCTCTTAAAGACCCCCAAGGTAGAAGCCAGCACCACTTCCCTTGGAAGTTGGTTCCAGATCCTAGCCACCCTGACTGTGAAGTAGTGCCTTCTAACGTCTAGTCTGAACCTACTCTCAAACAACTTACGGCCGTTATTCTTTGTTACTCTGGGAGGCGCTCAGGGGAACAAGGTCTCTCCCATTCCCCGCTGGTCCCCCCTACTAAGTTTACAAATGGCCACCAGGTCCCCTCTCAGCCTTCTCTTGTGAAGGCTGAACAGGTTCAGGTCCTGTAGCCTCTCCTCATAAGGTCTGCCCTGCTGTCCCTGAATCATGCGAGTGGTCCTCCTCTGGACCCTCTCAATGCTGTCCACTTCCCATGGTCCCAGGTTTGGTCCAGGTCTCCCATCGCAACAGCCTTTAGGGTCATGGTGAGTGGTGGTCATATTAACCCCCACGCCAGCAGTGGTTCAGGCAGCTGCAGAGAACAACATCTGAGCCACTGCGTCTGCACCATCAGTACACAAGGGTTAATGCTGGCACTGCTGCTGCCACTGCCACCCATCAGGCCACCAGAGGTGGGTCATTTGGGCTGGTGAGAGGCCCCAGAGTCAGGATCTGGCCCACAGGGTCAAATAAGTAAACATAAAAATAATAAAACCCAGTTAACCAGTTAAGCCTCCATTATTAAACCAAGTAGCTGGAACAAGAGCAGCGTTTGATTCCAAACACTCGCACATATACCATTATCCAAAACAAAGGACTTTGCTGGCAGAGGGGTTCTGCTGGCTTTTGTTTTGTGACATTTTGTCTACCTGTGAAATTGTGAGACAGAAGACTTTTATCTGAGGGCTAGACCATCTCCTGCTGTTTGAATCCAATTATGTTAGGAGAAATTAAATGTTATGTATTGTTTATAAACAAGATGGCGCTACAGAAGTAACAGACTCCAATATCAAATTTTCCTCCTAAGAGGAGCAACATACAACACCCCCAAACATGGCTAACTGCTTAGGTCAAAAATGGGCTAACACCAGTGTCAGGAGAGGGACCCAGTTTTCAAGGAGAGAAATTATAAGCTGGCATTCCTGTCACACCAAGATGGAGCAAATGTACTCACAGAACTCAAAGAAGGCCAAAAAGAACTAAAGAAAGACCTAAAATAATAGCTGCAGAGTTCATAAAAAGACTAAAAGCACCATCCGGAGGTTCCTGAAAAAGGAAAACATTCAGGGAGAGGCAGAATCTTTGGGTGCAGCCTACCAAATATCTAGACAGATGGGGAAGTCCAACTGCAACACTTCAAGTCTGGAATGGTGAGATGGCTCAGTCAGAGCAGATCAGAGAAGCAACATGAGTCTCGTAGACTACAGGTTTTCTGCAGATTCTGGGACATGAAAAAAAGCTTTGGCTAATTTGGAGTTTACTAGCAGAGAGGCTCTACAGCAAAATCCAAAGGAGCACAGAAACCAGATTGAGAAGGAACTCAAAAGGACATACACTGCAGTGAAAGTCAGCTATCAGGATGTGGAATTTGGCAGGTGGCTTAGGCGAGACCACACATTCACAATGATTTTCTTTCCTGTATGTAAACCACAGAGGCCCAATGGGGAGAAGTCAAACTATCCCTGCTTAAATAATGCAAAAGACCATTATCTCTGAGTGGAAAATATTCATAGGAGACTTATTTGACTTAGTTAAACATAACTGTACAAATTAACAGCTAGAAAGATCTGCATGAAGGGTTTCTAGCCAGTGTGATTAACCCAGTTCTGAAAGTCCAGCAGCAATTACCACCAGAAATTAGACTGAGTTACAAAGAAACCTTCCAAGTCCTTGACATACAATTTAGAGCCAACCACCAGCCTGAGCTGGCCAAAGCACAGCTAAGAGCCACAAGCAAAAGGAAGTGTTTCCACCTACACTAGCGAAAGATCTGTAGAGGCTTATGTTCCTGGTGCACCCAGCAGATGTTTACAATTGAAAGTGGATCCAAAGAACATGGAAAGAGCTGCCTTCTCCACAGGATGAAGCTTGGAACAACGTAAAGTGATGAATCTGAGTTTGTGCGAAGCACCTGCTACATTTGAAAGGCCAGTGGAAAAAGTATTATTAAATACCATTCTTCCCTCTGTCTGTTTGTCAGACATAGGTATTATTCTAAATCTTTGAAACAAGAACTGTACATTGTACATTTTACAAAGGGTGTGAGATAAAATGAAGGCTTCCAGTCTTAGACTGAACACAAAGGAACACAAGAGGTTTTATAGAAGAGGCAGTTTATCTTGGACCCCAAACAGCAAGGGGAGTGTTTCCATTGACAAAAAAGAACCAGCCAAATCTTTCCAGGGATTCTGCACTTTCCATACAAGCAGAAGAAGGTAGGGCACTGCTCCTGTTACTCACGATTTAATTCCTGTGCTTGCCAATTTTGGCAGAGAAAAGGAATCCATTTCAATGGTTAGCAAAGCGTGATTTAGTTTTTAGAACTGAAAAAGGCTCCTGTAGTTAGCTGTTCCTGTCTTGGCCAACTTGCATTTCCAACGTCCTTTCATATTGGACATAGATATAGGTGCTTATGGTAATGGAGGCAAAATTGACACAGAAATACTATGGATTTGAGCAGGCAATGCCCTATTACAGCAAAAGTCTAAGTTCTCCAAAGTTAAAGGAACTCTGAGCTGCAGCTGAATTTAGAGAGCAATTTCATTATTATATGTATGAGAAGAAGTCTGAGGTCAGGAAGGATTGTACATCCTTGCAGTGGCTCTTTAGATTCAGGAATTCTGAGAGGCACTTTGCACAGTAGTTGGAAAACTTCACTGTCGTGATGTCACAGTTATACATAGGGCTGGACCCAAACACAGTAATGCTGATACCTGATCCTGACGGCCTTGCTAGGGAGCTAACTGCAAATGCTGTACTAAGGAGAAGAACAAGGAATTCGTTAGAATCACTGCTGAAGGGGATGACAGTACTCAAAAAAAGATGAATATCTTCTCTTCCCATAACTGCAGATGTGCAAATGATCCTGGCACACTGGATGCAATGATGGAAGAATGGAGTTTAGTGCATAAAGGGCTTCCTGAAAGGGAAGCTGTTGTTGCCCTCATCTCGCCTGCTCTTACCTGTGGCACATTATAATGTTTTTGGTGTGTCAATATTGGTCCTTATAGCTGTGGGCAAGGGTTTGAAGTGGTAAATTTGGGGGGTTCCTTTAGCTAATAATCATCTATGAGTGCAGTCAACTGAATTTGATAGTCCAGGAGGCCCTTTCCAATCCAAAGTTCCCATATTCCCAGACTGTTGCATGATGTATCAAACAGCAGCCAAGGAGAGTGCAGAGTACCCCTCATTCCTCATACTTCGCATAAACTCAGGACAGATTTCAGTAAACCCCTTTTATGGGGTTCCTGATGAGGAACAAGAGAATGGGACCATCTGGATAATCCAATAAACGCAATGATCCAGACCTGAAGGATCTCATGTCCTTGCCAGGAAACATCTGAACCTAACCCTTCATACATGGAAAAGTCACATGGGAAAACTTTCAGAAGACAATACCTGGTCTGGTTCTAAAACCCCAGGAGAAAGAAGGGTAGCAGCCCTTAGTTAAAAAGGCCTCAAGAAGAACTGTATAGAGACTATGGACCTGAATAAATAAAATAGCTATAAAGAATACAGCTGACTGTCAAGATTAACCCAAAGTTATCCATAACGACCATTTGAGGAAGAACCATAAGCACAGGACTTCAACAGGCACGATGCCCAAAACTGGGGACAGAAGCTGACTCGGAGAAATTGTTGCAGTAATGAATTCTCCATTAGAAAAGAATTTGTGACAAGCAGATTCAATAGGAACAACACACATTCCTTGGGCAGTCCTTGGAAAGGACCTGTCCCAGGTGGCAAGAGGAGAAAAACTCCAAGGAGATTTGGATGGAAGTATAATTGTTTTGTGTTGGTCATGGGAAAATGTCACAATAGAAAGGTGCAGCAAAAAGATGAATAGTTAAGACTTCAAAACTGGAAACTGATTATAATATTTCTTTTTTCTTACCTGGGATGGGTAATATTTGAGGCATTACTATTTTAAGCTCCACTGGAGTGAGAGGTTCAGAGAAGAGATATGTTGTTGTGGGTTAGGCATCACTTCAACCCTTCATTTAAGACAGCTGTAAGGAAGAGTTGAGCTCTTTTATCAAAATAGATCATCGTGACTATAGTAGCCTCCAGCTGAAATGCAGGTATTTGTCCTCACCCTAAACAAGGGCAAAGGCAATTCAGCTGTAAGCCAAGGGATCCCACTGGGCATTGTTTTGTAAAAGAAAGGGAGGAAACCAGTAAGCTAAAACCTACGAGACCACAAAAAAAGCACGAGATGCAACCAGAACAAGCAGTGAGAGCACGACCTAAGAAAAGACTACTGAGAGAGAAAGAGAGAAAGAACGCTTTTTGGCTGTGTGCTGGCTAAAAGAGGCTTGAAGCTGGAAGCAAGGACTGTCTCCTGCCATTAGATACCTGCCATATACAGAACAGGACTGTGTGTATTCTTTGTCAACAGGCAGGGCTGCAACGAAGATATACATGGCTCCACCATCATTTCTTCTTCCAATAAGAACAACCAACAATGTCACTTGGATCACAGGAGAAGTAACAGGGACATGGGATGGGCTAACCAGCAAATCCCGAATAAGGCAGCCACATGGCACGCATTTTAGCAAGGACTCTTGTACCACTAGGGTCAGCATCCAACCCTCAATAAACAAACCTTCCTGTGGTCCCTTCTTGGGGCTGGCCTCACCAGGGTCCCTTGGACTTTCCCCTAGATGTTGTTCTGGTGAAGCCCAACAACAGTTGCATCTTTTTTGGTATCAGAGATAACAAAAACCCTCCCTGTGCTCTGAAATAGGACCCACAGCAAATACTGGCTGTGTGGAAACACAGGAGGAGAAAGGGGCGTTTACAGGATTAGCAGTTCCTGGAATCCAGCCTGCTGCTTGCCAGTTTTCTGTCACCTTTCTGGAATGCAAGGAGGATTTGCAACAATTTCTTCCTGAACATTCATCTTGCTCATCCCGCCAGCTGCACTTATGCACTCCCTCCACCCCGCCTTGGCCTCTCAGCCTTCCTCTTGGCCCCTCCCTATTCATGTACTGTAAGCCACCCACCCATCCTTCCCTTCCATCTCCATTCTCCTTTATGGCTTCCTAGCATTTCCCTTCCTCCATTTCTCCTTCCTTCTTCCTTTATCTATTCCTTCTTTTCTTTCCATCACTTGTTCCTCCCCACTACTTCTTCCCTTTCTCCTTCCAGCTCCTTCAGTTTTTCCCTCCCACTTCCATCCTTCATGGCACTCCTTGTCTCTGTCTCTCCCTCCTTCCCTCCCTGTCTCACTGTGCTGCTCCCCATCTCTCTCCCAGCTACCAGTGGCTGCTGAGAGCCCTGAGCCCGCTCTTTCAAAACACTACATCTCACACTCAGATGAAAATAGCCATTTTAAAAATCCAAGCTGGAGCTGCAGATCCCTCTAGACTAAACCACACCTCAAAATAGCTGTGCTTAGTGTCACTGGCTCCTGCTCATTTAGGCTGGACTGTGGTCCTGACAGCACATGGGGAGGCTTCCCTTTCCAGCCAAACCTGCCTTTGATGGGACAAGCATACCTATTCCTGGCAAAACTCTCTCACCTTCCCAGTTTGCAAAGAATTAAGTTTCCCCCAAGCAAAATTACATGGGAGACAGCACCCCTCCCCCAGGGCAGGCTGGCTGGGATCCAGGGAACCCAGGACAGTGACCCTTGGGAACCTCTTGCAGGATGAGAGGCATGTGTGGCTCTCTGTGGGGAGTGCAGCAGTTACTCACAGCTCCTTGTAGTTGGCATCGTACAGAGTTGCCCACTTGTTCTGCTGGTGTGGCTGCCACTTTATGGACTGGTAGTTGGGATCCAGGTAAGAGCCATTTAGGCTGTCATTATCTTGAACCAGGCCTGTAACAACAGGAAAATACTGATTTAAACCATTCCATAAGGACTCCTGTCAGGCAAGAGCTCCCTGCACCCCCTGTTGCACCCAAAGTAGTATGACGAAAAAGGTCCTCACTGCCTACTCACTCAGCCTGGGGTCCTTTCCCCTGACTGAGAAGCATGGCACAGCTGAGTCTGGGGCCAGGAGAGGAGTTCCCATATTTTGTACGTTCAGTGCTGGGAACTCTGCTCTTGTTCACTTCTCCAAGACAGCACCCCCTGCCTGTGCCCAGCAGACATTTTTCCCCTATTCCATCCCTCATCCCACCTGCTGGCACTGGGGAGGTGTAAGGAACCTGGTATGGTCAGGGGAGCAGGGAGGGGAGGGGGCAAAAAGAACATACCTGGTGAAAGTGCCCCCTGTTGGTGCCAGGGAGGCGTTTGGACTCTGTCAAGGCTGAGTGGCACAGACCCCATACCTGGCTCCTGTTTTATCATCCCGTTGAGCATCTGCGCATTAAGGGTATTGGGGGGCGACTCGGAGTGTTTCCTCTTCTTGGCAGGGTGCACTGGGAGGCTGCAGAGAGTGATCGGGAAAGGAGACCCTGAGCTGCAGGGAAAGCAGCTTACAGGAAAGCATGGACCCTGAAGGGGGGGGGGGGTGAGGGTGTGGCGGGGCAGGGTCTCAATGGCCAGTGAGGAAAGGAGAGGAGGGGCTTGAAGATAGGAAAACTGGAAAGGGATTGGTTCCAGGTGCTAAACACTAAACTCTGAGTGCTCTAAGAGCAGAGATGCCCCTAACCTTCCTCTATTAGGGACCCTCTACCTCTACCCTATCACCATACTCCAAACCTCCACAGCCAACGGGCCCCCAACCCTCTCCATCAACAGGCCCCCATTCTGTGACACCCCACTCTACTGTACTCAAGTGCTTCATTACCTACACCACTCCTATGCCCTATGCCACACTGCCACTACACACACTTTCATCATAACTGACCCATGCATCACTGCCATAACCCCCCACTGCCATACCACCATATGCTCCATGCTGTGGACAACCCCTGCCTCATACCATCATGCTGCACAATCATGCTCTCCTTCACCTATTACCCTAAACCTCTGGGCACATTACCATGAAGTCCATTCATACTCCTCTCCATGTGGTGAAACCCAGTAACTTTACTGTCCTAAGGCATAGCTAACCCCCCTATGCCTCCTATCCTCCGTGAGTACTCCCACACTGCACACCAGCACCTCAGAAAAAGCGCTGTAGCACTAGAGGCCCCAGGTTCCCCCATACCCCCCGCCCCAGGCCTCCCCAAGATCTTACTCAGCTCCGTGCTGCTGAAGTAACTGGTGAAGCATCTGGGACTGCTGGGCATGGTGGAGATCACCAGGCGACACACCCTGCCCCATGCCATATGGTGGCATCAGCGGCTCAGCCTTCATGTACATGTCCCGCTGCATGCTGGGATAGTGGGGGTTGTGCGGCGGCGGCTGGTGTGGATGGGGTGGAGGCGGTGGAGGAGGTGGGGGGCCCTGGAGGTGAGGAGGCGGGGGTGGAGGAGGTGGAGGAGGGTGCTCCAACCGGGAAGGGGGGGTCATGTGGCACATGTTCTCAGGGGTCATGGTCCGAAGGAGGTGAGGATCTTCAAAGAAAGAATAATAAAGGGTTTGTAAGAATCAAGTGCAAGACCAGGCATGATTTGTCCCAACTCCACCACACATAACAGCTACCCTGTCTCCCAATAACAACAGCTTGTTCCAGACCCGCTTCTTCCATCTTGCTGCCCCAGCCCCAATCCATTCCCTCGCAAACCTACTCTCCACCACATCTTCCCTTAGGCCTGGCACAGGCATACTCTGAATCCACCTCTCCCATCTGAATCTAAGATGGTATCTCCACCTGCCCAACCACTTCTAGTATGATTTCTCCTCCCACCTCCTGCTTCTTCAAAGGCCCTGGGGTCCTGTGGGGACAGCTGGTGAATTCTGGTCGATAAGGAGAGTTCCAACCACCCCCTTCTTTTGATAAATTCAACAGTGTCACAGAGCTTTGTCCCTCTGTGCTTGGAAAGAGTTTTGAGGGAGCAGCGGTGAGGACTCCCCCAGCTGGCCAGACATCTCCCAGCAGCTGAAGTACTCAGTGGGCTCATTTCTAAACCAGTCGGCATAATAAGGGGATGACTTCCATCTCAGGTAAGTTTTGAACTGAACAAGTCAAGCCATTCAGCATGACAGCCTCCCCCCCGCAAATCACCCCTCTGTTCCTAGTACATAGGCCATTAATGCCTAAGTAAATGGGCAAAAAGGGACAGCTAACATTCCCTTGTGCTACTGTAACATCAAGAATAAGGGCCTCTGCATACCATTTTGGAGTGTCTGTATCTATATCAAACTACAAGCTCCCTTCTGCTTGACAGAGCCATTTGCATGCCACTGTACTGTGTCTCACCTAATGCCTTTTGAACTGGAATTCCAAGAGGTAATAACAGAGGGCAAACAACATCAAACCCAGGGTTGTTAACCTAGATGGTCTCTTATGCAAATGACATTAACCTGGACAATTAATTGGTTAACATCAGTGGCAGAAGGACATGAACCCCTCCTTCCAGGAGAGCTGGAGCTAGTAACCAAACCATGGGGGCTTGAAGGGGCTCAGGATGGTCAAAAGACTAATGGAATTGCAACTTGTAAAAAGGGAGGTGCTTTCTCCATCTACCCTGAGAGAAGGAGAGAGGCCAAACAACAAAAATGAACAGGAACAAAAGGGTGCAGGGAAAAGCTGGGACCTCTGAAAGGGCCAAACAAAACCCACACGGCTCTCCAAGTAGCATGGGCAGCAAAGGGAAGGATTTGTTTGCAAGTTTTGCTATTTCTTCTATATAGCTGTGTATCTCCTGTGCTTTGCAGACAGCCAAGAAAAATGTCACCCATGCTCTCTCCCCTGGAGTGTGCATCTAGAGTCAGAGAACCAGAAATAGTATCTAAACTTTGTCTAGCCCCAGCTTGGCAGAGTATGTGTGGCTCAAGGGGCTCAGTCCAGTACAGCAGCCTGGCTAAGTGTCCAGTAACAGGAACCCATCTCAGTTTTTCATAAATCGTAAGTCCAGAAGGGAGCACTGTATTCATCTCATCTGGTCTCCTATATAACTTGGGCTTTAAAACTTCCCTGAACTCCTGGCCCTTCTTGTGCTAGGCACTGTACATACACAGACCAAAGACAGACCCTCCCCAAAGAGCTGACAATCAAAGTCTAGACAAGAGACAGGGTACAACAAGTAAAATGGTGAAGAACAGTGACCACGAGGTGATGATGGACAGTGGGAACAACAGCTATGAGCACATGAACTTGCTACCTAACTGCTGCCAAGTTCCTAAGAGATACAGTTGGGAGATGCACCAGGAAACCAAAGGGGGAACTTTGCTCTCCGATCTCACTTGTTTCACCCACAGTGCCAGCCTCTGGCATGCCTACAGTAGGATCCCACAAGCCCAAACAACTCCCCTCACCCCACATGTAAGAGATCAGCCTGCCTGGCCTCTATCTAGCTTACATGGCACCCCACCTCCATAACATCTGAATGTCTCATGCCTTGAATGTATTTCTCCTCACAACAACCCTTAGCACCCATTTTGCAGATGGGGAACAGAGCTCCAGAGAAGATAAGAGATTTGCCACCCAGGGAGACTGTGGCAGAGCAAGGGATTGAATCTGGGCATTCCAAGCCCTAAACTAGTGTCCAGACCACAGGACTGTCCTTTCTGGCCTCCTGAGCAAGTCACTGCTTTCCCAGTATACTTCTCTTTTATCCTGCAAACATTAGCCACCCTAAAACTCTGATATGGCACAAAACTCCAACCTGCTGTTCTTCTCCTCCATCCCAATCCCTCTAGGCAGCCAGCACTTCAGCTCCAGCTTCCTCTCACAGCCATGCCCACTAACCTCTGCTTCAGACTCCACGCTCACCACATTCCCTTATTCCTACCACAGTCAACGAAAGTTTTCCTTTTCACTTCCTTAGCAGTGACAACAAATGCCTGCAGAGTGGGGACAGACAGGGTGACCTAGCCTCTGACAGTTAAGCCTCTGCAGAGGGCACTTTTGTAGGCATATTTAATTTTCTGATACATACTCTTTAGTTTTAAACCAAGGAAGGACTTTGATCCTAACATTTAAATAAACAAAATGGGAGATTCAAATACACATTCTGCCTGGTCCCCTTCCTATCTATGGGATCAGATATTGAAATCAAGCCACTATCTGAGTTGATTTGACTGTGTCACCATCAAAATAAACGTTTAACAGGTAGAGCTTGGGTATGGATGCAAATGAACTAACTCTCCTGTATTTCACTTTAGGACTTGCTTTGACATTGAGCCCCCTGCAAGCAGAGCTGTGCACCAACAGGGAGCTTGCTACGTAAGTGGGACCTGATAGTACCATTCTCAAAACAATTTACTAATCAGTGGGCACATCTACACGGGACGTTATGGTGCAGTAGCAACAAGCTACTGCACTGTAGCTGGCTGCTACAGAGTTGTAGGGTTGCCAGGCATGAACTGTGATGGCGAAGCTACTGTGCAGTTGTAACAAGCTACTACGCAGTAGTTCATTGCTAGTGAGCAGTAGTATCTAAAAATAACCATGTGGTGACAGAACTATGCAGCAATGCTGGTTACTGTGCAGTCATTTAGTATTTAGTTAAGCAGGTACTAAATGACTGCACAGTAACAACTGCACAGCATGATGCATGTGTAGACACATCCAGTATGGTTCATATCCTGTTGCAAACAGTTTCTCCAAAGTCAATGATACTAATCACAGTAAGAAGCATTATATCCAGTAGTATGTTTCCTGCAGCAGACCCCTGAGTCTTTATAAAGGTCTACCCAGGTTTTATAACTGGACTTGACTGATCATAAGCTAAGTACCTCTCAGTATCCATTGAGGAATAAGGTCAGGGCAAGTTGGGAGTACCACTAAGCTGCTTTGAAGGCATTTGATGCAAAATAAAAGAATGGGAAATATCTGAGAAAGGGTGAAACCATGGGGATCTCTGAACACCTCTCTCCCTTCCTGCAAAAAAAAATTTACATGGAAGCAGAGAAAAAAAATGAGCAATCTTAACCCCAAGGATCATCTTCTACTACCAGAAAATTTAAATGTCTGCAAATAAGGCCTTTAATGACAGAAAAGTTCTTGGGGAGTATATGGGAAGTTTAGATCTGGGTCTGAAATTTCCCAGACTCCACTTGGATCAGGTTGATCAGGATTCTTCTCCACCATTAACCTTCACTATAGTCTCCTTCTGCTGATCTACTCCATGACAATAATGAACAAATTATTAAGGAGCAACACTACAGAACCCTGCTTAACATGGAAACTACAGTATAGCCAACTCATTGGTATCACAAGTCACATGATTCTTAGTGCTGTTCCTAAAAGCTGAAGAAAAGGGTAGAAACTAGTGGTTTAATCAATTGAAATCATGGCAACAAATAGTTTCTCTGAAATAAAACATAACCATCGTTGGCATATTGACTAGCAAGAGAGAAAGCATTGATACTCATCTCAAAAGGTGCAGAAAACCAGCATCTGCAGTTTCTTCCAGAGTGAATTTACTCAACTAAAATTGTTCATGGAACTGGAAAAGCAGAACTTTGGGAAAATTACTGATCCTGGAAACGAGATGTTTTCCGTGTCTTTCCATCAGAACTGCTCTAGTGAAAACTTAAACCCCCGTTTCAGGGCTTCCAACAGCTCTTTGCCATCAACTTCATTCAGCAGTTTGTCCTCATATTCAGTGCCTCAAAATGGCACAGATCAGTTAGCTCAGTGACAAGCCATCTTTGCCAGCTATGGGCTGGAATGACCCACCTCCAGCCAGAGGGGGGTGGGCAGGTGCCAGGACCTCCCTGCAGCTGGTGCTTCTTCCCTCAGCAGCAGTGATAAGCCATCTTAGCCAGCTGCAGGCCACAATGACCCAACTCAGGCTAGAGGTGGGCACCAGGACTTGCCTGCAGTTTGTGCTTCTTCTACTGAATTAGTGATTGTTCCACAAAACTGGAAAGCAAAGATATGAATCTGAAAAGATGAAGTCTTCTATAGTAATTTCATTTCCTTACTGAGGCAGAAAGCACAAGCAATTTAAAAATACAATGGAAACTCTTTAGCCAGACAACATACTTCCAAGCAGAATAAAACCTCTCCATTCTTGAATTTTAAATGCTGCAAAGGAAGAAACAAAGGAATATATAAAAGAACAACTAAAAGAATCAACAGTGGCAGTAGCACAAGAAGGCTGGTCAGACTGAAGGAATGACCTAAGGTTACCAGCATCTACACAGGAAAATCTGTATTCCTGCTTAATAGCATGGTTTTCACATCTAAAAAGAAAACCACAGACCTTGTGTTCTCATTTCTGAAGAGGCCAAGCAAGAATGCACAGAAAAGTGTACACAGGTGGTCTTGGTCATTTAGTAAATGAAAATGAAATGGAAAAAAGAAAAGACGACTAACGTCCTTCGATACAGGCATATGAATGCTGTAAAATAAGAATCTGAAGCACAACATGGATGCTCAGATCTGCAACTGACATCATTCTCGTGGCGTAGGTGGCTGAAAATGGAGGAAGAATGCCTCACCTTCCTGGCTGACCCTTACAGAAATACTCATGCGTTGTGGGCCAGCTGTAAATGGGACAAGTTTCTGACTCCACTGGAGTTACACCAGCCAATGTGAGCTGATGATCTGCCCCTTTGCAGTTACCTTTGATAGTAAGACATGGTCTGCAGTGTAAGCAAGAGAAAGGACTGTGATCAAAACCTATCACAATGTTTTTCACAATGGGCTTTACAGAGGGATCTGAGAGTTTAAAAGGCAACTGAATGAAGTTTTGAAGGAAATTTATGGATTACAGGTGTCTGATGCTGCTCTTGCAGCTTAAGAAAAAAATGGCTCGATACAAATAACAAAGAACTGAAACTGCTGTAGGATAAAATTGAAAAAGTAGATCAAGAAAAGTGATGGGGCATTTCTGTTCCTAAGGTCAATACGACATAACCAAGCGGGGGAAAAAAAAAGCCTACCTGTAATCAATGTAGCTATGCCAGTAAACACTTCCTGGAAAAAGAGCCATTTTGTCAACGTAGTATATACTGCTTAGGGATGTGGTTGCCTCCATTCAGTGATAGAGGCTGCACTTCCAATACTTTGCCAATGTAGCAGCTTCCAATACCTCTGTGGTGCAGACAAGCTCTTAGCCAAAATGACTGACTTTAAATACAACCCAGAACAGGAGAAGGAAGCTTGAAGCATGAAGATTATTGGACAAAGAACTGGACTGGGTCTCAGAAGGCCTGCATTTAAATCCTGGCTTGGTTGCTGGTCTCCTGGGTGACTTGGGGCAAATCACTTCACCTCTGTGCTTCATCCAGGAAACAGAGATAATGGTGGTTGCCATGTGTAAGATGCTGGGAGAACTACTGAAGAAAACTGCCATAGAAGAGCTATAACTGCCCCTTTTCCTAATAAGTAATATAACATGGTCTTGAGTGCTCTCCTTCCTTTCTAACATTCAAACTTTATGATCCAGATTTCTCTCGATTTCTCTGAAGGAGTCTGAGCCAGAATTTGGCGCGTCAAACCGATAGAAAAATGCCAATATAAAATTATAACATCATAGGGTTTGAACACACCTTAAGGACCAATGAATTCAACCCAAGATGGAGGATGGAGGGGGAAACTGTTGCACTTGGAATAATACTCTGCAAACTCCAGTTCAAGCAGCTTAGCAGCAACTGAGCATGTTCCCCACACTTTCGTACTGGTTTGGTCAATACTTCACAATAAAGGAGGCACTGAAAAAGCAAATACACAGAAAGCATCTATCTGTCAGGTCAGCAGAAAGCAAGTGGAAGGGCTACCTAGTTAGTAGGCTGGAGACTCATCTGATATCTTCTGCCTACAGAACTGCAAGCTATTCATCAGAGCAATGGTTGTGATCATCTGTGTGAGAGTTCCAATTATGCTTAAGCAGCAAACGACACAGCCCACGCTTGGTGCTTCAATTCATAAAATCTCCATGGGTTTTTCTGGGGTTTTCCAGTGCTTGGGGTGGGGATTAATGGGAAAAGGAAAAATACCACACACAAGATTTTTCAGATGTGGGGAAATCACCACACATCCTGCTGCTGGAACCTGAATCAGTGACAGTCCTGCCTCCTCCCACAGCCATGGATATTGAGATAGCTGTTACCAGGCCCTCAGTTTCCATGTGTATTCCAGCAGCTCTCACCTCAGACTTGCTTTGTCACCATGATTCTACACAACCTGCTTGCTTTACAGAACAGGCAACACACATTTGTTTTATATAGGCCTTTGCCTAAAGGAACGTAGAAGTGTATTTGGGGAACACAGGCTGCATTAGACTGTGACTTCAGACATCCCTATGTTGTTAGAAGCTTCTCTCTGTGGAAGCAAATAACTGGCTTCCAGCCTCTGGCCCTGGGACAGAGACAAGGGGGACAGTGGGCAGAAGTTTCAGATGCAGGGAGAAGCTGTTTCCCCATCATCACTGGAAAAGGAAGTGGACATGTGCACAAGGAACCTCTCATTCCTGGACAACCAGAAGTGGTAGTCCTCCCCACCTCCCACACAACCACAGCAGAGACAAGTTTCATTCCAGGCCTGTAAGATTAAGGGATACCCTCCATAATACCAGGCCTGCCTGAGAGAGAGCATGTGGACAGGAAAGATGCAAGTGCAGCCAGAGAGAACCCTCTCAACAGGGTCCAAATCAGCAAGAGGAGACAAGAGGAGAAAGGCTCAAGTGGTGACATGGAAAAAGTCACAGGTGACCTCAACCACCAGCATTTCCACACTGCTAAAGCCCAGAATGAAAACCGGAAAGCCATCCCAACCTCTTCTAAATCACACCACTGTATGCTGAAGTGGGGACTGCTGCACCAGAGCCAGCCTCCTTGCTGCTAGGAGGTAAACGTGATCCCAGTACCAGACAGGTCCGTAGCAGGCTAGGGAGAAAGTAGGCCTGGGCACCAACTGTGCCCAATGCCACTAGGTAGCAACATCCAGGCAGCTCACAAGGTGAAGTGACCTAGCCTGGAACCTGATCAGGCCCTTTGTACGGAAATCATAGAATCACAGAAATAGAAATTAAGAGCTGGAAGGGACCATGAAAGATCGAATCCAACCCCCTTGCTCTGGGCAGGAATACTGCTGAGATCAAATGTTCCCAGCAAGGTGTCTGTCCAGTCTCCTCTTGAAGACTTCCAAGGTTGGGGACTGCACCTCATCCTTGGGAAGTCTAGTCCAGAATCTGGTCACCCTTACCATAAAGAAGTTCTTCCTTACATCCAACCTGAAACCATGATCTAACAGTTTATGGCCACTGCTCCTTGTCCTCCCCTGGGGCACCCTCGTGAACAATTTTTCTCCCAGCTCCCAATAGTCACTTTTTCATACTTATAGACAGGCACCAAGTCCCCACTCAATCATCTCTTCCCCAGGCTGAACAGTCCCAGATCCCTTAGTCTTTCCTCATAAGGTTTGTCCTCCAGGCCCTTAATCATTTCTTCTCTGGACCCTTTCAAGATTCTCTGTGTCTTTTTTGAAGTGTGGCGCCCAGAACTGGACACAGTACTCCAGCTGGGGTCTCAACAGCACCAAACAGAGAGGATATATCACCTTCTTAGCCCTGTTCACAATGCATCGACTAATGCATCCCTTTATGCTATTAGCTCCGTTGACTACAGCATTGAACTGTCAGCTCATGATCATTCTGTGATCAACCATAACCCCAAGATCCCTTTTCGCCATTGTGCTGGCCAGCACCGACTGACTAGAGCAAAACTTTCTCAAGATGAATCAGTGGGGCCTGGCCAAGATAACAGTAACCTTCCCCAGGCCCTTC
This sequence comes from Crocodylus porosus, assembly GCF_001723895.1. Lineage (NCBI taxonomy): Eukaryota > Metazoa > Chordata > Crocodylia > Crocodylidae > Crocodylus > Crocodylus porosus. The sequence goes on along the minus strand of NW_017728937.1, from coordinate 5,777,046 downwards.
TATTAAGGGCAGGGGAGGGATGTAGCATGGGGCCATATCATTCTGCTTCCTTTAAAGGCTTTTTCCTAACAACAAAAGACTTTTTTGTGCACCATAGAGACATAAGACTACAAGGACATTCCATTGGGACTGTACACACAGGGCCCCTGTGGCAGAATGGGAGGGAGATGCATTATAACAGTGGGAATGCCCTGATGTGGCTGGATCAGAAAGTGTCTATTATAATTATTCTTCTTAGGATCAGAAGTTTGTGGACTTCTCATATTCTGGCTACTTCCTAAAATTGAGCTCCAATCACAGATCAGGCACTTGTCTATGTTTCACAACACATCAGCTACAGGGGACACAAAGAACAGAGACTCAATACAGGTTTGAAGAACAAGGGGATGTCCAGATCACTTCACTGCAATGGGCAGAGCTGACTAATTACAGCTCCACATGCCAAAGCATGATCCTGTTCCATCCCGGAAAAACAGTGAATACAAAATCTGGGGGTGTCTTCTTCCCACTTGCTGCTTGTCGTGACTTAGTGTTAAAGTTGATGGCATGTTACAAAAGTTGGTACACCAGCATTTTTTCAGGGAGTTGATCAAGGTGGAATACTGAGCTGCCTGATAGGTGGAACTGGATCTGGTCCTATTTTTCTTTTTTTCATTTCCTCACCTCGATACAGGGCTTTACATTTGTTAGGGAAGAATCTCACTTTACTGACACCCACAGCACCCAGCTCTGCTCCTGTCCCCTCCAGTTTTGGTTCCATGTGCAATTCTGACCAGTCCTGAACTCAGTCTTATGAAATATGTGACAAGACACAACATAACTCAGTTGTGCAAAGTGCAGAAAAGACCTAGGTAGCTTTCAGTCCAGCTGATTGAGAAGAGAAATCCCAGAACAGTCCTTGGCTAGAGATCAGCTAGGAAACAGGATCATCACAGGGAGATAAAGAGAAGTTTTTTCATCATGACAGGAGCTCCACAACCAATCCAAAAAGTGCTCAAAGTAGTACTCCAGTAGGTCATTGAGAAACACCACAGCCTTTGCAGCACAATCAGGTAATGCAGGTTTGCAACTGCTAGCTAGGACTCTAGCTGAGATAAACTATGTTGCTTCTAAAGCACTGTGGAGGGAAACATGGAGCCAGTTCTGGGTACCTGCTATTCCTGCCATACCATGGGATAATGGAATGGCTGGGCTCCATCTTCTGCATCTCATGGAGACTCTGCTTTTTGATGTTCATGTATTTCTAGCCACAAAGCAGTGGAAAAGACCACACATACTAGCAAGACCACGTCTAATGCAGTAAGCTTGCCATCCCCAGCAGTGGTACCCTGAAGCATGCTGCACTGCTCAGAGTGGTCTGCCACCTAATCCAGAAGCAGTGGAGTTGCATCTCTGTGCTGCCAAACATGGCCTAACATATCATGGAGGCAGGCTCACTGCCCTGGCTATCAGCTGCACTAAAAGACTGGCCTGAAGTGCTGTGTAAATGTGGCTACACAGCTTTCAGTCTAGAAGCAACATAAATCAGCACGGCATGCTTGTGGGCGCTGCTGCCGGGGCATGGGTTGTCCATGGAGATAAGTTCTTAGTCCTACATCTGAACCAGGGCCCAGACATGCTGCATACATACAGCCCCATCCAAGCCAGGCAAAACCAGGTCCCAGGCACTGAACCCCTGCCTCAAGAGAAATTAGCCAATCAAGACCTGTTCTCCAAAGCCTCTCCTCCTGCTCTCCTAAAGTGAAGGTGGTGCTGCTTTGGCAGCAAGGGAGCGCAGCTCTCCCTGCAGTAACCCGGCCTCTTTGTTATATTTAAGGAAGGGCCAGGAGGAATTCCAAGGATTTTTTTGGTAAGATAAACAGAACTCTTGACCTCTTCCAGGGAGAAAAGAGAAGGAACTGTTCCCAGTGTGAACTGGGTTGGAGTCTGAAAAGAGGGTGCTACTGACAGGGCAGCAGGGGGAACCTGGAGCACCCTCCCACACCTTTCTACCCACCCGCCATGGGTAGCCGGCCATCAAGGGAGTGGAATGTTGCCACAGGGACCATGCCACATCCACCCGCTTCCTCCAACCCACGCAGAGCCAAGCAGGCCTGACCCGCCTTCTTGGCGGGGGTGGAAAACAGCCTCTGGGAGGGGCTCCCTGTTCCCCCGCCCTTCGCAGAAGACAGATGGAAGCTCCTTGCGGCCGGCTGGGCTCGCTGAAGGAGCAGGAAGGCTCAGAAAGAACTTACCGCTGAAGGGCAAGTTCATGGCTGCCTCCTCCAGTCAGGCTTCATTGCTGGGATGTGCTCTCTCTCGCACTTCGTCCCTCACTCAGGCAGGGTCAGTCCCCCAGTACAGACACCAGTGAAAGGAGACTTGCCCACTCCATTTCACACCCTACCTAGGAGTAGTCCCTCTCTCCTGCTCTCTGTGCACCTCTCTTCCTCTCCTGTTCCTCCTCTCTCCTTCACGGCTCTCTCTTTCTCTCCCGCTTTCAAAGACTAGCAGGAGAACAATAGGGGAAAGTCTAGGGATATTTACTAACTGATAATCTCTCCACGTATTGCAGCCGGCTGTTTTCCCCTGTCTGATAAAGATTTCAGAGCCAACCACTCTCATGAAGCATGGAGGGGGAGGATGTTGGGTTTGAGTTTGGGGCTTTTTTTTTTTTAAGCACTTACCATTCACCTGCTGAGGGGAGTACGCTTCTGATCCGGAGTCCGGGGGAGAGTCAGGTAAAGTGCTGGGGAGCGATTGAGAAAAAGGAAAGAAGAGAAGGTCATTCCAAGGGAGCTTCCAACAGGACTGATCCATTCAGTCTGCTCACTGCCCACCCCGGACTCCAGGACAAAACCCAAGCTAGCAGTACAGCAGATGCCTCTTGCTGCCCAGACTCCTGCTGGCAGAGGCTGGTGCCCAAGGCACCGGCAGCTGCCTTGCACCAGCCCCTATACCTAGGAGAGACTGGGACTGAAGTAGCTGTGAACTGCCCTCCAGCTCTTCCCTATAGACAGAGCTACTAGCCAGCACTTCCACAGTATGCTCTTCAACACTAGGGCTGGGGAAGTCTGGGACTGGGGTTTCAGGAAGCCCTACATATCCCAGTGCCCCAACCACCCTGACTACCATAAGCCTTGGTGGGGAAGGAGTCACCGTGCCTCTGGAGGTGGAGCCTTGACACCATTCCCTACAGCACCTCCTTCTGGGAGGGGCTGGGAGCACTTGGAGTAGCATTCACTGCTCCTGCACCACCCCCCACAGTGCCTGCTTTGATTTTATTTATAAGCATTTCACTTTATAGCCATTCTGCTGACCTGCTAATAAGACTCCTCTCTTTGCTTAGCAGCTCCTGTCCAGTTAAAAGAAGCCAAACAGAAATGTATCTGTTCCCCAGAAAAAGATCATTTGCTTCTCCGCAAATAAAAAGGAGGCTCTGGGGGAGCCTGGCTCTATTCCGGGATCTGAGGCATGAAAGCGAAGGCTGTGAGCCCAAGGGCCAGACTCTGCTCTCACTCACAGCTGTACGAAGGCAGAGCAACTCCACAGGAGCCTGGGGTGCTCCTCTGGGTTTACACCACTGCCACGGAGGGTGGAATCCAGCCCTATTTCTGCAAAATCCAGTATGAATAGGAAACTCTCTGGGCCTAACCAAAAGTACTGAGCCTGCAGACAGAAAGACTGACAACCAGCTTCCTGTGTGCTAAGTGGTACTTGGGAAACAGACCAGGATTTTATTTAGTTGTTATTTATCTATTTTGACTCACACCATGGGGCCAATGCAGGCTCTGGGCATCTGGACACTTCACATCTGGAGGTTCGCAATCCAACTCAGTTTGTTCCATATTCTCCTTTTCTGTGCTCCTCGCACAACAGTCAAGGCTAAACTCCTCCTCCCCAATCTTCCCACCCTTCAGAAAAGAGACAGGCCTTGTGATCCACCATACAGATCAAAAAAGGGAGGGCTCTGTCAGATTGAGTGCCAGCGCATGCCCTCCCCTCACCTAATCACAGCTATTAGAGATGGTTAGCCATGTTAGTCTGAAGTCATGCAGATCCCTCTCTAAAGTCATGCAGATGGCTAACCAACTTGGTGGCTTATACAAGATGTTCTGGGAGACCCAACCCAGTCTCTGATGGTCATGTATTCCCCAGCACATAAGCCACTGCCACAGATGACTACAAGAGGCAGCCTCAGCACAGACTGCCAAGACGAAACAGGTCTCAGAAGCCAAAAGGCACCTCTCAGCCTATGCCTGGCTGAGGCACCAGGGCACTGAGAGTACGTAGGCTCAGACTGTTATTGCCTGGAATGTCGCTGGGGATGGTGTCTCCAATTTGTTTCCATACCTAACTGTAGCATAACTGTACTTAAGCTTAACTGTACCTAAGGAAGTGGACAACTTTACCCACTTCTCCATCAAGTCAGGTTTCACAACAGGCCTGTCACCTTAAGCACTCCACCCCAGCCTGCAGAACAGCTTAGTCTTCGGCAGCTTTTGCTGTGCTGTCTCATCCCATGCTTCCTCTCTCTCCCAAACCCTCATTCCTTCTTAGAGTGAAATTGCTGACAGGGTCATCTCCTCCTTCCCCCGAGGACGTTCTCCCTCTACTCCCAGACAGAGCCAGGAGCAAATTACTTCCAGACACACAAGCTTAGCCCTGTAAGTGTGTCCCACCATACAGCCATGCCAGGGTCCAGGAACCAGGTGTGCACACAAAACCCCAAGCCCCTCATAGAATAAACAGTACAGCAGGCCAGATGAGCCATCAGAAAGAGACTTGAGAAAGAGTGTGTGGTGAACTGGGGTCTTGCAGAAGAATGCACACAAGCCTCTCTGAAAAAATGTCTAAGTTAGACCCCTCTCTTCACCCCAAAGATGCTTCACACCATGATGTAATCAGATCTTGAGAGTTACAAAGGCTCCAGATTTAAGGTGGCAGGTTGCCTAAGAAATGGGACTGATGCCAGCTAAGTCTTTTTATTAAGGGTTTGAGGGAAGAGAGGGAAAAAAAATCAACCGACTAAAAGGTGGTGAGCCTGTTTCCTGCTCTCTGCACCACCACCAGGGGGGCATTCTTTTGGATCTGGGTCTTGCAGGCTCCCTTATGTGCCTTCTGCTCCTCTTCCATATTAGTAGGCCCTCTCTCTCTGCCCTTACTTCCCAGACCCTCTGTAGGCTTCCCCATGCTGCCTATAGGGTAAATACCTGATATTTTCCCAATTCTCCCAAGACCAAGAGACTTTAGATCCTCTCCTTTGCCCAGGTTATGTAGCATGGGTCTTCCATTTAGAGGAAAAGGAGGTAATTCCAGTAAGACTGCAAGCAATGCCCTAGCAAAAGCATGCCACAGGGGGCATGGGGTGAAGGGTGATGAATGCACTCTGCATACCACTAAGAGTTAGATCTGGTTTGCATGCTGTAGCAAGTGGGTCTAATCTACATGCCACAGAAATCCACAAGGAGTCTGTTTTCCAGACCATTGACAGCATGGGGCAGGTTTGAGGGTGCATGGCACAAACACCTATGAGACAGGGTTTCAATCTGTAGAGAGGCAGAGCCCAGAGGCAATCTAGAGTTCAGTACAAATTATTTTCGACTGTGCCATTCTTGTCTTCTGAAGAACAATGAAAGCCTGATGTGCATGTTTCTGCTTCTTTGGGAGTGATACCTATCAGGCCTTGGCCTCAGCTCAGCAGGCTTGTGTAGGATGATTCCTGGGATGATGTGGAGCCTTCTCAGATCTCAGAGGAAGGGGCAGGCTCTGAGTCAACGAGACACTCATTGAGTGCACTGGAGTTGGCCTGTAATTCTGGGGCAGTACTGAGCAGGTTGCCACACAGGGAGCACAATCAGTTCTCAGCATGGAGGGAGGGCATGGAAGGTGGAAGAGCTACACTGAGCTCAAGCTAGCTGAGACTCCCATCTTGCTGAGTTTCAGCTCCTCCCTACATCCTGAGCATCAAGCAGAGCTTCCTCCTTGGCTGTAACTCCCTGGATCCAAATGATGGGTTAAAAATCTTCCAATGTCCCACAAGACTCAAGCTCACCTGTACCAGTGTTGAGGCAAGACACCCCACAAGCCAACAGGCAGGTGAGCTGACAGTGCTTACAGAGCAGGGCTGCAGTCCTTAGGATTACCATCACATATTCCATGAAGGCCTGCAGCAACCAGTATAGTGAATGGCTGGAATGCTCAAGACATGACCTGTCCTGGGCTGCTTCTCATTTCAGAGACAATGAGCAAAGGAAATCTCAGTCTTATCTCCCACACTGGGAATAAAATGTGAACAGATACAAGAACCAGTTTATTTACTTATTTCCATCTCTTTCATGAGGATCTTTCTGAATTTCTCCAGTGGGCCAAGTCCTTTCCAAGGATGAATTTGGCCCAGCAAAAAAGAAAAAGTCAAGAGCAATGCACAACCTTGCACCAAACAAAGGCCTCATCCCAGCTTTGACCTACTCACATCAGTGAAGAAGAAGGTGGTCCTTGAAGTACCACAGCAATGCCAACTCACTGTCTGTCTTGGATGGGTGGGCGATGCCAGGACCTTTTGGATGCTGTAGCAGGTGGAGCTATAGGGAGAGGATGTAGCCAGACTGCCAGGCAACACATAGAGAATGAGGAGGAGAGGGGGTGTGGTATTACAGAGGTCCATTGCTATCTGCCCTGATGCCTGACTTCCTGACTTATTTCTCAGGAGTCTGCATTCACATTGAGTGAGGAAAGTTTCTCTCCCTGCAACACAAAGTAGAGGCCTGGAGAATGTACCAAGCCAGTCTAAATGGGTTTCCAGGATCCAAAGCTTTGATTTAATCATAAAAGCCTTGAAGCTGTGAGAAGTTCAGCATTGGGGCCCACTGCATCCAGGAAGCACACACCCTCTCTCAGCTTAAAGAGCTAGGGTACATTTTCCCATGGATATAATGGTTCATAGATTCATAGAAGCAGGGTCAGAAGGGCCCTTGTAGATCATGAAGTCCGACCCCCTGCCCTGGGCAGGAGAGAAAACCGGGCTCAAATGACCCCAGCCAGGTAGACATCAAGCCTCCTCTTAAGGACCCCCAGGGTAGGAGCCAGCACCACTTCCCTTGGAAATTGATTCCAGATCCTAGCCACCCTGACTGTGAAGTAGTGCCTTCGGATGTCTAGTCTAAACCTACTCTCTAACAATTTGTGGCTGTTATTCCTTGTTACCCCTGGGGGTGCTAGGGGGAACAGGGTGTCTCCTAGACCCTGCTGGTCCCGCCTGGTGAGTTTATAGATGGCCACCAGGTCCCCCCTCAGCCTTCTCTTGTGAAGGCTGAACAGGTTAAGGTCCCGTAGCCTCTCTTTGTAGGGTCTGCCCTGCTGTTCCCTGACCATGCGGGTGGCCCTCCTCTGGACCCTCTCAATGCTGTCCACGTCCCTCTTGAAGTGCGGTACCCAGAACTGAACACAGTACTCTAGCTGCGGCCTAACCAGTGTCACATAGAGGGGGAGTATCACCTCCTTGGCTCTGCTTGAGATGCATCTGTGGATGCACAACAAGGTACGGTTAGCCTTACTGACCATGACCTCGCACTGTCAGCCCATGATCATCTTGGAGTCAATAATGACTCAGCCACCTCTCGCTCCCCATGGTTACCAGCACCCTACCCACCATGACAGTATCTGGTCTGGCCAGCACTACTGTGCCCTCCTAGTGTGCCATGGCAGTCCAATCACAGTATACCAATCCTGGCTAACCACAGCAATCAGTGGCATCCCTGCTGTTAGTTCCTCCCTGCCCATTATGCCCACCAGTGACCCAGAGCACAGGAATCATATTGCGATACTGGATATAATCTCTCCAAATGGAGCTACACCTCCAGTCCAGTCCAGAGCATCAGACACAGAAAGCCAGTCTTCCTCCCCCTAAAAAGGGTGGCACATAGAGCCCATTCCAAGTGACTGCAAATATCGTTCACATTCCATTTCATTCTTCTGTTGAGTACAGCAAGCAAGATGCCATACCAAGAAAGGCACTGCTTAGTCTGATTCACCTAAACTTTTCAACTAGGACAGGCACAGTGCAATCCTGGAATTAGGATTTTCTCCATCCAGAATCGATCCCAAGCGCGGACATCTTTTTTTTCCCCACAGAGATGCAATACGATTCCTCCATTGTGAATCTGCAGATGTGTTCCATAAAAGTCCTTGATCCTCACCCTCCCTAGCTGTTGGCTTTCACACCATCTGTTGCCACAAGGGTTGTGATCGGTTTAATCCAGAGGCGGGCAATTATTTCAGGTGGAGTGCCGCTTACTGAGTTTTGGCAAGCCATCAAGGGCTGCATGACAGGCAGCAAGGGGCAGATAAATATTAATTCACTAAATTTTTTAGGGGCCACATGGGCCGGATAGAATGGTTTGGTGGGCCACATCTGACCCACGGGCTGCATTTTGCCCACCTCTGGTTTAATCTATTCTGATAAATGTGACTGAGGCAAAGATTTTGCACAGCACTGTCAAACTTCAGGACTCCAGTTTAACCACCTATATCCATGTTTAGGCATCTGTGCATGATTTAAGAGCCCAAATATATGTTTATGTTCCTACCACCCGAGGCTTTGTGGAACAAGCATGTCAGGCCTCAGAGGCCCTAACATATAGGGCCAGCCTTAGAAAAACATCTGGCCCCAACACCTGCCCTCACTCATCCTCCTTCGCTTCAGCTCACTTACCCAGGTGCATAGGAGGCCTTGGGCTCCGCTTTGATTGGAGGGACCACGTTATTCAGGCAGTGGCCGCTGAGGTACCCCTTGGGCACTACCATGCCATTGTTATTATTGCAGTTAAGGTGAGCACTGTAGCTGGGTCCACAGGGGTTGGGCAAAAGAGAACCATGACGGACCGGGACTTGGCTACTCGGGGGACCAAGGTGGAGTGAGCCTGTGGACACTGGATTGTTCACATGACCAGCACTGGAGATCGAGCTGGCCACAGAAGCACTGGCAGTGGCAGAACTAGAAGGTTGGGCGTGTGCGTAGCTGGCTGAGGCAGGGATGTCAGGGAAACATCTGTGGAAGAGAAGTTGAGAACCTCAGTGGTATATGTATACTGTACCTTTCACTGCCACTTCAGCCCTGCAGTTTCCATTCACACACCCTCCTCAGGGATGGAGGCACTGTTGCCCAGCTGCTCCAGCACACACACTCTGAGAGCTCAGGAGAGAAACGGAGAATAACAGAATGCAACCACCCAGGACAACATAGCCAGCATGGCCTGGATGCTGCAAAAACTGCTCACAGGCCCTCAGTTTTACAACACATGGAGGAGAAGGCAACAGTTCTAGCAAAATATTTCCCCACCTGTGCTGCCTCTGGCATTGGCACATCATACCCCTTGGGTCTTCCTTTGAGAGTTCCCATTCTAAAATCTGACTGAGTAAGCACAATCCCAAATGATTTGCAGGATCTAAGAAGGATGGTACAGTTGCAGGCTCCTCTCAGAGTGACTCAGCTCATGGTAAGACACAACTGACTACAGCAGAACAGCACCACAACTTCAGCACATGAGATCCCAGATCCCCACTGCCAGGACCTAGGAGAGACTGCCCTTCCCTTAACCTTCACTTGTCTCGGCACACTTTGGGAAGGGCACTCCCTTCTGGTACCGTAGAGATCTCTTCCTGCTCCATATACACCATCCAAGGGCTCGCTCTCTCTTTCTAGGAACTATCCTTAGTAACATAGGGGACAGCAGATGAAAATGCATTCATCTGAGTTCCTTTGTGCTGCTTTTGCTCCAACTCAAAGGGAGTCTTCAGAGGACTAGAGTAAAGGATTCTCCAGTGATCCTACCAGGGAGGTAAAAAAGGAGAGACAGACAAACAGAAAGGTGGAAAAAGAAAAGAAAGGAGAAGATGGGATTGCCAAAAATAAGGTAGCAGAGAACATGAGGCAGAGACTCTAAAAAAGACAGAGGTAGAGAGGGAGACATAAGGAAGCAATTTACAAATGAGTCATTGCATCACTGGAAAGGAAACTGTCCAACTTCTTCCCCTGTCTCCCTGCTGAAAATACCTGAACCCTGCCTCTCCAGGTAGCCCCTAGCTGTGGGTCAGCAAGCACTTACATATCTGGTGAGTCTTCCTTGCTGATGTACTCTTCCAAAATGCTGGTATCAATGTTGGAAGGCTCCAGAGCTCCATTGATATCGTGACCTGCAGCAAGGACAGAAAGTGAAACGGGTGAGTGCTAACATCAGGCTTGATGTTCCTTTGTTCCCACTACCCTTCCACCCATCAGAAAATAAAGGGGCCAAGTAAGGTTCTCTGAGTTCCTGCATGGCCAACAGGTTCCCCAGTTTTGGAGAGGCCCCCTATGCATCCACATACACATTACTGTGTGAAAATAGATGGGTGCATCTTGGTAGCAACTGAGATAACAAAGCACCTAGGACAAGGTAAAGAGATCAGAAAGGCTGACAAGGGTAGCAGGGGATGCAAAATGTTTAACAGGAAACTACTGACTGCAAGACCACCTGGAATCATCTGGGATTAGGGGTCCTGCTAGATTGGTCATGATCATATGGGGCAGGGACACCAACTGTCCCTGGGGTCTATGGAATGCTGGTGTCTACTGAGATAAGCCTCGGTCATAGGAACATGTGTGCTCTGCGGGATACTGGGATCCAATGAACATAGCCTAAGTCACAGGGGATGCCAGGGCCCATTGAGTCATGCATGAGTTGTGTGGGATGTAGGGGTGATTATAAGGGAGCCTGCTGGGCTGGACCTGAATCACATGATATAGAAGTGAGACCACCAAGACAGGCTGGAGTCAACTTGACAGTAGGTCTTGATAACATAAGCAGAAGCCACTGGCTTTCCCTAGGTCACATGAATAAGACCACCACTCTGGAAGAGCTGCTCTGGGTGGGCCACAGGAGCCCTTGGCTAGGCTTAACTAGAGAGAAAATTAGGCACAGCAGAAGGGCTGCACCGTGTGGGCTCCATGGGTGGATTTGGGAGTCTAGTTTCTTTCTCTTCCCTTTGGACCCTTGCCTCAGTCTTGCAGAACTTGCTGAAATTACTCTGCTGCTGCCATGACAGTTTCAGAACAGATCTGAGCTCCCTTCGCATGCTTTTTTTTTTTTTTAAAGAGATTTTTCATGTTCCCAGCCAAATCAAGTCAAATCCATCAGTCAGTCCAGAATCAAAAGTGGCCCTACAACTGGCAAACATCCTCAACCCCCACCAGGGGCTTCCCATACTTCCAACGTCTTTTGGCGGGCTTCATATGTCATCCTCCCTCTTCACTCTCCCCTCTCTCGATAGGAAAGGGCTGGACTTTCTTCCCCCTTTTCCTCTAGGGTCCCTCCTCCTCCTCCTCCCATGATGTGGAAGCTGGGCTGGGCTTTGTTGATAGAAAGTGCTTTCTTTATCTGCCTCTCTGAAGTAGGAGCTTGCAGCCTCTGGAGTCTATGCCAACCCTAAGTGTCAAAGACACTGCCAAGAAAGGTGGAAGAGGAGTCCCAGCCCCCCTCCTCCCTGAGCCCAGAGCATGAAGAGCCCTGCCCCAAAGGCCTGATCCCTTGAGGCTGAAACAGTATGTCACTTGCCCAGCAGACTTGTGCACATGCTCTCAAAGGACCACCCTCCCCAGGAAGGCTGCACTCTGGGTAAAGGTTAGCCAATGAACCGCAAAAATGAAAAAGAGGGGCTTCACCCTGAGTCCAGCCAATCAGGTCTTTCCCCTGTGAAAATCCCTTTCATACCAAGACAAGCAAATCGGCAGAAATAAATCCAGCTAGGAATTTTGCCAAATGGACAGGGTGAGGGTTGGTGGGGAGGGAGGTGGGGCTCTTTTCCTTGGTAACACAGGCCAGAGAGAAAAAGCCTGGGTAGGGATTCCACTGTAAGGCACCTAACCCTTTGTGTACCACATACCTCGATGGCAGAGTGGTGGACAGAGTAAAGGCACTTGCCACTCCCCTGCTAACACCTGTTTCCAAGGAAGACAGACAAACACACAGATCCTGGCATCCCCAGTCCCTCCAGCACCTAGTGGGGGCTCTTGTGCTGTTCCCAGAGACAAACAAAGAAAGAGCAGGACATGATTTATAAGACAAGCAGGGACATTTCCACAGCTTGTTGCTGAAGCAACAGCGCATGGGGCAGGAGAGTACTAGGGTCTCACTCTACCCACAGATCCTCATCACCTGAGAAGCCTGTTTAGATACAGGGCTCACCTAGGCTGAAATGACAAAGCAGTGATGCATCCCTAATCAGATGTCTTGTGATTGAAGTATCATCAAAACTGAATCCAGAGTAAGTGAGGGCTCTGGGTAGCAGGTAGTGGAGGGATACTAATTGTCTCTGATATGTCCTCCATAGGAGGTCTATATTGAGCAGATTCTTTTTGGTATTGGGTGGTGGAACCGGAGCGTGCTCCATCCACTCCATGCATTGACCTGGTATTGCAGTGCTTCCAGGACCGGTGCAAAAAAACAGAAAAAACATGCTTGGGAACCTTCCCACCATGGCTCAGCTTGCATTCTCTCGGCTGCTTTCCCCACTCTTCCACCTCACAGGCTCTCCCCAGTCCAGCTCTGCCGAAGCACCATCCCCAGAACTGCAGTGTTTCTTTTCTCCCAGACCAGCTCTTGAGGTTTTCAGTCATGTTCATGGCATCACCTGCTACACCAGGGAGATTTCTGTCTTGAGCAGAGAATTACAGTCGTACTAAAGCATGTATTGATGTGGACAAAAGCACACTAGAAAAGTGTTCAGAAAACAGAGTTCCTTCATCATGTGATTAAGGATTTGAATCAAGGTCTCCTGGAGCGAGGGACCAAACTACCAAGCTACCCTGGGGGGAGCTCTACATCCCTTCTCACTTCAAGAAGCGCTCCTCAGACCAGCAGAAGTCCTGGTGCAGGACGCTAGCTTGAGAATGTCTCTTCGAGATGGTTTCTGCCCTCTCCGCAGTCTAACCCTGCAGGTAGGTGAGCTCACACCTTCCCAGTCACTTTGCCTGAGAGGTCACCTTCATGAAAACTCGATTAAGACCCAAGCCTCAGGTGAGATAAACACCTTGACGTGAAGGTGTGTCAGCTGAGCAGCTCTGGAGCTGCAGCAGACTTGATAACAACCATAGCGGGGGAACTGGTGGTGTGTCATGGGGTAGCAGAGGTAAGAGGAGGAGGCTATTCACATCCTAAAAGTGAAGCCAAGGAAGAACATTACTCAGCTTGAGTCTGTAGGCCCAGGAGTTGACTGCGAAGGAAATGAGAAGACAGGCTCTCTGATGCCTGCATCAGACTGCTGGGGTGCTTTGTAGCAAATTCTTGTTTGTACCCTGCTGCTTCTGATGCAACCTGGCCAGCCTGGGAATCTCATCCCCAAGATCCTCTGCCCTGCCCCTGGTCCTCCCTGCACCCCTGCTCCTTTCGTGGGACAGAAAGCATCTCTGGAATGTCTGCTGCGGAGTGCGGGCTCTTAAGAGCATCTCATTGCCTGAAACTTTTATTCAACAGGGGTTGTTACCAAAAGCCAGCTTAGGTGATTAATTAAAAGCTAATACCTCTTTCTAGTCACGAGCTCCTAACAACTTTAACAATACCCCTCCTCCCCCTCCCATCTGGGGATTAAGAGGGACCATGGATCCACAAAGCTTCATACCCACCAACCTCCACACAAGACAACCACTCATCTCCTTGCCCCAGTAAAATGGAAACAGCACAGGTGGCAGTGGCCATCACAGGTCATCCTGCCACCCGTAGGCCTCTCCAAGAGCCCAGGCTCAATAATCCTCATTCCAGAGTCCCCTGAAGCTTGTAACCCTAATGGCACTGTCAAAAGCTTCTCCCAGAGAGTCTCCAAAATTAATTGGGTCAAATTCCACCTTTAGTAAGAACCTGGGGTAACTCTGCCAGTATCAGAGGAGTTACTCCAGATTTACCCAATTCAAGACACTGAGTTCCTCTGTGCAAAGTAGCTTCCTCTGCCTTCCAACTGGGCTGAGTGCTCACACCTTGAGTGCCTACTGAAGTGTGTCACACCAACAGCTCACATGGAGGAGCCCCTGTGCTCTAAATTCAGACCCTTGCCTACTGCGCCACAACTTCAGGCAGATGAGCCTTCAGAGCAGACTACAGCTCATCTCAATATGCACAGAAAAAAGACTACACATTCTTCCCTGACACCCTCCTGTTTCAGAATCCCATCCAGAAACAGGTCAGAAAACTACCAGGCTCCTGGCCCTAGTAAGCCCCTACCAAGCTCTGGTTTTCCTCTGTCCCAGGTAGCAAAACTGTCCCTGGAATGACTGCCCACTCATCTCCACTAACTCCACATCTCTTCCCAAAGCCCCCTCCCCACCACTTCACTCACCACTCTCTGCAAAGTCCCTGCTCCCCTATCAGAGTCCCCCTAAAAGTCCTACTCTATCTCTCTCCCTCAGTCTGCTTTCCAAACTCTCCCTCTCCTGAGGGGTCATGGAGGAAGTGTAGGGAGTCATGAAGGTAAATCTTGTTTGAGAAGAACAAGATGACATTAGCCCAGGGACCTTCCCCATGAAAGAAGTCAGGAGCTGGGAAAGCAGAGGCCCCTGTACGTGTGAGAATGTCAGGAATCCCAATGTTTGGACTGGTTTCCTCTGCCTTCCCCAAACTCCCAAACAGGATCAGTGTCCAAATGAAGCTGTCAGAGCTGCTCCCCCTTCCTGTGTGGTTGGGATTGACAGCTTGTCTGCTCCCCCATCCTACACCAGCCACCCCAGGCACCCACCAGCACCAACCACCCTTGCTGCCTTTCAGCCCCTGTGCCAGCCCCAACCCTGCAGCATGCTCGCAGGCTCAGCACATAGAAGAGGTCCAGGGAGCCCTGCTCCCTCCTCAGCTCTCCGTGTCTGCATGCATGGGGCTCCAGTGGATGAGCGCAACACGGTACTATGCAGCTCTCTCAAAGAGTTAACAGAGCCCCGCCCCTTCGAGTCACTGTATTTACAGGCCTTAGAGATTAAAACCAGAATTTACCACGAGTGATAGACTGATAAGTTTATGGTATTTCTATTTATAACAATCCCTCCCCCATCCACACTTGCTCTGCTGCCTGTCTTCTAATCACCCATAATCCTCCCTGGGTCACCAGGGGGGTGGGAGGGTTAGGGGGAGCGACTGACAGAGAACAGCATCCTGGGATACCTTAACAAGAACCAGATGTGGGAACCTGGAGAGGATGACAAGGTCAACCATTTTAATGGGCTGCTGAACTTCAGCAAAAGGGAAAAAAATAGCAAGAGCAAAGCTTCAGGAGACAGGAATGAGGGGAGGGAGTTACTGAGAGGCAAGGCCATGCCTACAAGAGGGTTGTGGGCTTCCCCGGGGCAGGATCACCCCATGGCTGCAGGGGTAAAGCCTGCTTTTGCACACACCAGACAGCAGAATACAGCCATCAGCCAGTTCAGCTTGTATACAAGAGCCATGAAAGCAAAGGAGAAGAGAGCCAGATTGGATAAAGAACTAACTCAACCCTCTGGCCAAAGACAGACCTGGATACTGAAAAAATCCTACTGCATTTTCCACATTTCCTGCCTCAGAGACCTCAGCCCGGTTGGCCATCACCATCTCTGTTTGCCCAGCTCCCCTAGTAAGGAACACCTCTGGACTCCCCATTTCAGATCAGATATTCAATGCCTTCTCACAATCCCCTACCTCCAAGGTGTGTCCATTGCTAGCAAATGTCACAAGCTGCAATGGCAGCCACGCATTCACTTTAACTATTGCAGAGGCAGGTGTTCACAGGGACAAGGGCTTGCACAGAAGGCCTGAAGTGCCACCCAAGCATACATGGCTCATACATCTACCACACAGAAGATATTCCCATTTCCTGTAGCCAGTAGCATACAAGAAGCATCGCATCCAACCAGCTTTGACTCCTAGGCCCAAAAGACCAGGATACACTTACAGCTGCAGTGAAGCCTCTGGTCTGAAATCCAGAGCAGGACGTGAACTCATGTCTGCACAGTCATACTGAGCACAGTAGCCACCCTGCCAGCACACTGCAACTCACACCGAAAGAGGGGCTGAAATACGAGTTACACACGTAGCTCTCATTTGTGCCTTTCAAGATTATCCCCCCTACACATGCGAGCACAAACAAGGCTCCACCTCATACAACAGGCATTGCTGAGGAGCTCAAATGAGTCTCAACCCTGCATCAGGCCCCTGCTTCTCCATCCAAAACCAGGGGACAACACTACCTGACTCAAAGGGCTTCTGTTCCTTGATTTTTGAACAGGCTCAGACATAAGACACCAGAGAGAAGGAAATGAAAGTTCATGGTGATTTAATTTACACCAGACAGGCACCTTCCAAAATGTGAGGGTGCCAGCATGTAACTAGATGCACACCAGGGACTCGGTGCTCTTCCTGAGATGATCTGTTGGCTGCAGGGAGCATATGGTAAAACTTTATGGACATGATGGCTCCTAGCAGACCGTTTGGAGTGTTCCACATATCTCCAGCACAAAGAACTGGCCCTTTTGTGAGAGAGGTGTTATCCTCTGTACTCTACAAATGGGGAAACTGAGACACAGAGCACTCAAATGTCATGGTCAGAAAGGGAGTTGGTGGCAAATGGTGTTGCACTAGAGAAAAAATCAACACAAGAGACTAAAAGAACCCAGGAGTTTGGAGTTCCCAGACCTCACCCATCCTTCTACATGTGGGTACTCCCACAAAGGGGCACCAGATCCCACCCAGGGAAGTCAGCCCTAAGTTCCCACATACCTCTGCATGCATTAAATGAGGGGCAGCAGGCATGGCATTTCCTTGGCACAGTGACACAGTGGAACCAGGCTGAAGGCTGTCCTACAGAGTGACCATTGCCACACCATCCTCTACAATCAGCTGTCTTGTGAGACAACCCAAAATGGGAGCAGAGAGGCACTGCTGCAAGTCACACTGAGCTGCCTCCTCTAGGAGCTTGCATAGGCAGGTAAGGCTGAGAAGCCAAGCATCATTTAGCAAGTCTGTGGGCTTGGTAGACTGTCCCACCAGCTGGTGGGCTCCTACCTAGAGCCTGCCATGGCATGTTTTTGTCACCTGGTGCTGTAGCATCTCAGCTCCATGCTCGCTGCTCCTCAGGAGGCAGCACCAGCAAGGAGCAATGGTGGCTGCAGGGCCTGCCCTGTGCATGCTATTGCCAGTTCCTTTCAGTGAATGCACACAATGGGTTGTGAAATCAGAGGGCTGGGCTGCCGCATCGGCACATTCCCGGGCCTTGCTCACTCACCAGCCCTTCGGCCTCCGCTGGTGTTTATACTTGCTGCCCTGCTGATTGGCCAACAGCCCAGCCATGAGCCTGAAGAATCTACTGAGAGGTTTCTAACCAAACACTGCCTAAGCCTGGGGAGCTGGAAGCAAGCAGCTGAGCTCCATCCCCTCCTCCCTGTGTCACCTGGGCTCTCAGCCATGGCCTGATCTGGGCACATACCTACCCTTCTCCCCCCACTAACACCCAGCAGACCAGTGCCCCAAAGAGTCCAACTGCTTCAACACAGGCCTGCTTCCAGGCCCCATCCCTGCCTTCCGGGTGTGAGGGATCAAAGCATTTGAGCAGCAGAAAAGCCCTGTTCCCCAAAACTGCAGCCCCAGCCCAGAGGAGGAGGGAACCCACCATGAGAAAGATGCACCGTTCCCCAACCCTGCACATCCCACTCAGAGCAACATCAGACACACCAGAGGTCCAAGGCATTAACTGTATCCAGTCCCCACCCCACACATCCCCACCCTCAGCAACATGGGGCATGCTGGGACTCAAGCATGGCCCCAGTGCCCTGCTCCCAAGACACATTGCTTATTCTCCTCCTGCCATGAGATGAGATGAGATCCAGTAGGGCTCAGATGACGGCCCCATCTGCAAGTGCAAAAAACCTACCCAGCCCGGACCATGGAGGGGATAGAGAGCTCCTTGTCTAGGGAATAAACAGGACTGATTTTGTTCTCCTGCCTTACACACACACATGCACACGCACTTAAACCCCTTGGGTGCTGGAAGATCCAACACAGGAGCTTGGGTGGGTTGGATCATTCCTGTCTGCCATCTCGTCCTGCCGCAGCCCACACTCCCCCACCCCCTTCCTAAGATAGGCAGCCCCACATTCTTCCTTAATTATACTCTTTATTACCTGACTATAACGTTAACCAGTCACTCCCTGGAGAAGTGGTTCCTGTAACCTGAGCACGAGGCAAAGCCAAACTGCCCCATTCCCCCAGATAACTCAGAGACCACCCCAGAGCAAAGCCCCCATTGTCTGGGGCCCTTAACGGAGTCTCCCCAGCATCCACATCCACACAATTAGCATAATCACAGCACAGATGCCTCACTGAGTGAACGTGTGATCCAGGCTAGCCTGAGCTCCCTCCACCTTGCAAAGCCCCCAGGTTGCTTTCACCCCATACATCAGCAGGTCCATGGCTCTCTTAGATGTCCCTCTGGGGCAGGCACCTTTTCAGAGCTAGAACTATTTACAGGTATGTATACAGGATATTTCCCAGAAGCCAAGGGACAGGATATTAGCTGGTGTGAACCCCTGCAATTCTTTTGACTTCTGTGGGCTTTCACTAATTTGAAGACAAAGGAGCCACATGGATTTACACTAGCTACAGATCTGGCCCCAAAGCACCACGAAAGGTTGCTTCAAGACTCAACCCACCCCACCCTGTCCCCTCCCGTACACATACCAAACCTTAAAAGCAAGGAAAGGCCAGGTATGGGAGAGGTTCTCCTTGCATTTTGTCCCCTAGGCATCACATTATCAGCTGTCAACAAGACACCACATCTCACCAAAGATGCCTGCACCTCCAAAGGTGTTCATCTAAGCACCCTGGGCATTTTTACATGTGCTCCAGGAGGTGTGCAGGGGACTTTAATTAGCAAGCTATGCTAATTAAAAGTACCTGAATATTATGTGTATCAAAGTCCCACACATTGAAAAATGGTGACGGGGCACTTTGAACTAAAGCCCATCCAACAAGCTTTAGTTCAGAGCACCCCACCAACATTTTTCAGTGCGGGGACACTGATACCTGTGATGCTAGAGTCTGTTGGAGTGTGTTTATTTCCATACTCCAGCAGACTTGATTAACTGAATCTGCCCCAATGCGCTGGATTTCCAGCATATCGGAGCTAGTTCCTTGCACATCTATAGGAGCACCTGAGTTCACCTAAGCCCTAAGTCCAGCAGCTCTGGCAACCAAGTGATGACAGGGTTCTTGGGGAAAGCCTGGGGTCAGAGTTAAGGGAACAGGGGAGCTCTGGGCAGTCATAATTCAAGAAGAGAGCAAAGGGCCTTGCCCTTCTTTTCATTTTTAAAAGGGGAAAATGTCCTAAAATCCAGAGAGGAGTTATAGGCCCTTCAAACATAACCTATGGCAGGGAGAAATCTGTGCTCCTCCCAAGACTTCCTTCTATTTCTATAGCACCTTGCAGCCCTAAGAGCAGGCTGGAACAGATTGTCACCCCCAGACTCACAGTGGCTAACACTCCTCTCCCACGGACCACAACATACCTCCTCCCACATTAAGTCTCAGCCCATCATGAGATAGGGATCAGAGTCAGGCCCTTTGCATATCTGTATTATATACAAGCATCTGAGGTCCACCATTGATATGTGCTCACTGCTGGCATGGAAAGTGGTTGTTACGTAACAGTGCAAATTAGTGCAGGAAGCAAAGATGCTGCATGCAACTGCTGCTACCAATGGAGGGAACTTAGGGAGATGGAGTCGGCATCCAAGGTGATATGTGACCAGGACACTGGAGCTAGCACCCCTATTTTGGCAAAAAAAACAGAGCTGCAGAATCTTCAGGGGCCACAAGGGCCTGATTCCATTCCTCATCTGAGAAACAGTGCTGCTGTGCTGGGATACTGTGCTGCCTGCACTGCCTCCTGCAGCACCAAGCACTCCAGCTGTAGGCAGGATGAAGTCATAGCCAACTCCCAGAGCACAGTGCCCCTAGCCCCCATGCTAAACAGATCAGTCAGTTCAACCCATACCTCCCAGTGGCCTTTCAGCACCATGATGGGTCACAAGATCACGGGCAAGCATTTCCCCTGCTGAATCCCAAGAACAAGCTATGACAACCCTCCTATGTTACCTGAAAATCTCCCCACCCAGGGTCACCCAGGCATGACCTCACTTGGCTTCAGAGCTCTGAGGATCACATCTGAAGATGGTTTCCATAGACAGATGCTAATGAGGACCACTTTTCCTAACCCATAACAGATAACAATTGCTGAGGCAGCTCTTCCTCTGCTGGGCATCGCAAATTCCCTGCCTACTATGGACATTGGTTCTTGCCATGCAGGGTACCGCTATCCCTAAAATGCTGATTGCAATGGGATGGGAGCCTGTTTGGCCAAACATGAGCTGGCTTCAGCCTCTCTTTTCCCAAGGCCTTTGGAGGGACAGGAGGTGTCAGTAGGGATTTGCCAAGTAACTGTGGTAGGAGGTGCCCATCCATCCCTGCAAGCCATAGGGCAGCAGTAGGCTGTGCAGCACTGGTGCAGGTGGCATCTGTCTCCAGAGTACAGTTGGCCACGGTGGGCAGTGCCATACAGGAGAAATGCTTTAGGCCAGCCATTTCACTTCCGCGCTCTTCCCAGTTCCCTTCTCCTGGCCATTTTTTCCCCAACTACTTCCCTTCCCTCCCCCCAAAAGCCTTTCTTCTCTTCCCAACTTCTACCCCTGCCTCTTCTTCACCACCTCCCCTGCTATTTCCCTTGGTCTCTTCCCTCCCAGCTTCTCCATGCTACTGGCCTCTCTCTTGGCCCTTTCTTCTTCCAGCCTCCCCACCCTTCTCCTGGCCTCTCCTCCACCCATGCCAGCTGTGAACCTTGGCATGGAAGGAGCCATTGTCCTCTGGGCATCAGGACAGAGGAGGAGGAGGGGAAGGTGTACGAGGCGACACAGTGGAGCGTTTGTGCGCTTCCCTGCTGTCTTCCCCCCTCCCGCCACTGCCGTCAATGGGCCACTTGTCAATTCATGCGCTAAGATGGTGGAAATGGCAGTGCGCACACAAGCATTGCCATCTGGCGGTAGCAAAGCTGACTGCCCAGTATGGCACACTGGCTTGTTTGTCTGGAGCCCCGTTGCCATAGTAGGTAGCGCTTTGGCCTCCTGATGAGGAGCCAAGGTGGAGGGGCTATGAGGGCAAGATCAGGAGAGCCCACTCACTGGAGCCTATCAGCCCCTCCTGAGTTCATCATATCTGGGAGCAGTGCCCTACACAGTCAAGCTGCTCTGTGACCCCAGGACACCCAGACTCAAGCCTTTTCTAAACATACAAAGCACATTTCTTCCTTGGCTGCCCCAGGACAGCAAATCTACACAGGACAACAGGACCATGCTGTCCATTCACCAGGACATGCCTGAGACAGACCCATTGCCTGTAACAAGATGGCAATAAATATCTAGAGCCCCGTGATGCAAGGGATGTCACTGAACTCTGATCTACAGGCCCCTTAGGAGAGGGAACCAACTTCCCCTCAACCTCTTGCCAGGGACAGTGGGTCTGTGAAAATTAAAGGACCTTCTCTCTCTGCCCAGACATCAAGTTCATGGAGCGGGCACCATTCATGGGCCTTGCTGCTGCTTAGAAACACCTCCCATCCCCCGAAGTGCTCCAACAACACTGCGTGTCTTCTCCTCTTGGAGCGACAAAACCTCCTGCAAGCTACCCTTCCTGATGAGCATCTTCCATGAGACAGCTCTGACACCATTCCCCATATAACCTAGGGACACCCACACATGCTCCTCTCCCCAAAGGATCTCTCTCTCCAAGAGATTGCCCTGGTCTCCCAGGTCAGAATGGGAAGCAATTCCTTATGGGTCTGTCACTATGGGACAGGACTAGAACACAAGAGATCTGAATTGAAAAGCAGACCCTGCCATAGCCTTCTGTGAGCAATCTTCTCTTTTTCCCCAGCCTTCAAGCTGTCTGGCCTCCCTAGACTGAGATCTCCAAAGGACAAGGACACTTTTACAAGCGCAGGGCAAGCACCCATTTCTTGTTAGCCCACTACCATAACTATGTAGTTGTGTGGCTGTACCAGTGAGACTGCTCCCAGATATGATGTGTACACTGCTGAGACAAGCTGGATATGGTGCTGCTCTGCCCAGCCCCAGTGTAACTGCCCCAGGACAGTATATTTAGAGGGAGGAAGAAAGGGAGGGAGGGAAAGACAATTCTGTAAATGCGACAGACTGCTTGACAGATAAACCACCGCAACTACCAACCATAAGCATGTCTACCAATAAGAAGCCAATGCAAGTGTTCTGCCATTCATGCCTGCAGGAGCTGCAAGAGACTGGTTTGGCAGAAGGACCTGGACAAGCCACTGAAATAGAGCAGTTTGCAGACCTGTTGCAGAGTAATGCAACTCAAAGACACAGCATGGGACCTCAGTAGGTGATTTGAAAAGATCCAGGCCCCTAGAGATGCAAATTACCTGCCCTAGGAAACCTATTTGACCAGAAAGAGAGTTCACCAGGACCCCGTTAGTTCTGTGAAATGGATGCCATTTCTGTGATGATCAAATGTGGCCAGCCACTGGGCTTTTGCCTCTCACTGGATAGATGGCCTGTAGTAGTGACACAGCCTATGCTTATAAGCACTGTGCACAGGTATCTGCTCCATGGCTGGCTTATCAGGTCGAACAGGGTGAGCAAACTACACTACTAACACATACTCTGAAGTGACTGGCTTTGCTTTGGAGATCTCCCACACAAAACACTGAGGAGACACAGCTCTATTTAACTAATTGCAGTGTCTGGTAAAACATAACATCTGGTAAATCTCTAGATCAGTGATTCCCAAAGGGCGTGCCATGGCAAGATCCCCCTGTGTGAGGAGATACTTGCTTTCCTTCCCTGTCCGGCACCTTGCACCTGTAGCTACTCCTCTGGGGACTGCCACCACTGCTGCTGCCTTTCCCTACCCTTCTCACCCCCAGGCAGCCCCCATGCTGGCACCCCCATGCTCCCAGCAGTGTGCTCTGCTGTAAGTGGGCAGGTGGGCACAGCTTGCCCCTTCCATTCTTCCCACACTCCCAGGGCCAGCAGGAGGGGCAGTGAGGGTGGTTGCCAGCATGTGAGACCCTGCAGAAGCAACCTCAGGAGGGGCTACACTTGCTCCCAGAGGTACAGACCAAGGTTTGGGAGAGGGCAGACAGAGTAAAAAGCAGGGCACAGCAAGGTGGCACCAACTAGACCAGCGATTCACAGCTTTAGCCTCAAGGCCCCCTCCAGCTCTTTTCTGAATTTAGATGTAGCTCAGTGACCTTCAACTGGGGTGCTGTGAAATTCAGAAAAGTTATGGAGTGGTGCCATGAGACTAAAAGATTGAAACCACTGATATAGCTACTAATCCTTTGCTTAAAGACAGATGTATTTGGTGTCATTTTTTAACAGTACATCTCAGCAATGGTATGATTTCCTCTAGCAGGGAAATGGAATATATGTTTTCACACACACACACAACTCTGGGGGGTGTAACAGTGAAGTGTGCAGTCAATTATAATCCAAAAATGTGTGTCACAGGTATCAAAAGTTTGGCAAACACTGCTCTAGATCTACCAGAGACTAATGTGAGAATTCCCAGGAGAACACATCCCCGCAGGACAGCCCCTTTTTTTCTGCTTTCTGCCCCATGGGAATTTCCCAGGGCCTGACAGCATTTCCTGAGTTCTGTGAACTGACTGATGCTGTAGAGATGAGGGATCAGCCTGACAATGCTAACTATGCAAGGAGATGGTTGCTGCTTCTTTCCTTCACAATGAAACGAGATGCACAAATGTTCTCTCTTTCAGGTACCTTGAGCCTTGCCACCCATCAAGCATGTGTGGTATTACAGTATGGCCTACAGAAGCTTTTTGAAATGCAGAAGCTAGAATCTCTCTTTTTTGCTTAGGTTTGGGAATGATATAACATAACCTTCATTAGCAGAGAATATCACACTCTTTAAGGGGAATGACCCAGGGCTATAACGGATGTTTATCTACCTCAGACTGCATACATGTTAAAGGCAGAAGGGACCGTTATGATATCCCTGCATGACACAGCTTAAATTGCACCCAGTGGTTCCTGCAGCCAGCTTGTGACGTGAGCTAAAGCATCGCTTTTGGATGCCACCCAAAGCTAGATCCTATTTCACCTGCTAGGCTTCCAGGAGGACCTACACACCTAAATGGATCCAGTTCCACCCTGCCTGAGTCCCTGAAAAACAGTTAAGGCAAATGTGGGTGGGTTCTCCTCCTGCTCACTGCTTTTTGTGACTTAGTCTTAAGGCTGAGATTATGGCATATTATAAACATAGATGTATTAACATTTTTTTCAGAGTCAAATAAGGTGGAATGGGATCACACTTTGGCGTTTAACAGATATGACAGGACCTGTCTCCCAATCTTGATTTCAAGTGACAAAGACTATCACATTCCCAGGGAAGTGGTTCCACTGGTTCCTAACTTACCATCAAAAATGTGCACTTCATTTCTGGTCCAAATTTCTCTCTGATCCTGCCAGGGAATTTTGTTGCACTTTTTTTTTGCTAGCCTGAGAAGCCTTCTAGGATCAAAAGCACTTTTTTCAGAGCATTTCTGAGTCCCCTCTTAATCTTCTCTTTGCTAAGCTAACTCCACTGAGCTGCTTCTTTCTCTCACTAAGACAGGATTTACAAACACTGCTCATTCTCATAGATTTTTTCTTCCTAAATACTTTCCAGTTGGTCAACATCCTTTTCAAGGTGTGGACATGAAAAACAGACATTACAGGAATTAAATAGAAATGACTGGTTCTGCCCTAGAAACTTCCATACTTATCTTTTTCATTATGTATTAAAGCTGCTCAAAATAGGAAAAGCACTGTATAAAAACCTACACATTTCACAAACATTTCATTTTTCAAATGGATTGATTTCTTGCTTTCAGGAAAGTGTATGCAAAACTGTACTAGAAACATTTTATTTGCCATTTCTGCAAATTTCCATTTTTAAATCTTGAATTGAATATTTTTCAAATAAAAAAATATCAGTTTTGAAAAGTTGTTCTTCCTATTAGAGATAAAGTATACATTTAAGGTACAACCTAGTACAAAATTTGAAAAGAAATACATTACGCAAAAATTATCCACCTTCATAAAAATGTCATTAAAAGAAAACAGGTAATTTTCCCATTAAAATTTGTAAACTTTTTTTTGTTTGAAATCTTTTGATCAATTCACTATACTCTGTCCTGAACAGAGCATGGAAGAAACTCAAATTCTGGACTAGGTCGCTTACAGTATAAATAAGTCAATCCACGTCAGGTATCAAACACACCACCATGTTAAACACACCCTAGTTCACCTGTAGCATTCTATGTCCAACTCCCAGGAGTGCGTTTTTCAGGGGATCTGAATGAAGAGAGGGCAGATTGCTGGCATGCTGCATGAGAAGGCTACATGTGCAGGGGGCAGCATGAAAATAGTCATGGAGACAAATATGGGAGCAGATTACACTGGGAACAGATGGGCAAGAGGCATGGACTGAGCATGTTCCAGCAGGAGGTAAAGAACTGTTCAGATCCTTAAAGCAAAGGGCAATAAGTCAACCAAATGAAGAAGAAAAGCAGAGCCTAATGATATTATACAACTCGAGGAGTGATGCAATCAGAGCATTCATGGTAAGGCTGATGGCAGTATTTTGGGTGAGCAGGAAATGCAGGGTAAGAATCTGTGAGACCCATGAAGAATGGCTGGCAGTAGGTGAGAGATGAGGTGGGAATGAAGAATAGTTCTGGTGGTCAAGGACAGAATGCAGAGGCACTGCACCAGGCTGACCTGGAAGAAAGCAGCCTTATCAGGACAGAGAGAGAAAGAGAAAAAAGCAGCAGAGAGTTTCATTTTAGCCATTTTGCATTTAAACTGGTAGTGGGACATCTAGAAGGAGACATTTTAGAGAGGCATGAAATTGGATGGAAGACATGTTGGTGGATGGAAGAGTTAGATTTAGGAGATATCAGCAGACAGATGGTGATTGAAATCATAACCATATACGTACCTACATTTACCAAGAAATATCAGCTAGAGAGAAAAAGGCAAGGAAGGAGTCTTGACAGATAGCAAGAAAAACAACAGAGAGGAGAAAGAGAAAGGACTATCAAGAAAGACCAGTTGAAAGAGGAAAAGAAAAATAGTCATGAACGCCAAAGGGAAGGACTGTGCCAGAACCAAGAGAAGATGCAGCCTTTCCTTGGTAGGTTCACATTTTGGATCCAGGCCAGGATTAATTCATCCCAAATATGGGTTGTTCAGTGACCCATATGAAAGTTCAGTGTCCAGGTAACCTCATCACAAAAGCCACTCTCTGCAGCCATACCCTGGGGGGAGTCTTAGCAGAAAAACCAAGGCCTGAATGAACTACAGGGAACACTCCCTATGTTCCTTCTTAGAGGTCCCCTTGACCTCTAGCATTGGAGACAACATGGAGCATCTCACACTGCTCCTCCCCAGCTGTCACTGCTAATTCAGCTTCTTCTACCAGAACTACGTCCACTTATTTTATTACTGTATTTCACTTAAAAACACAGCAGGACAGTGGGTCTCAGCCTTCTTAGTCTCAAGGTACCCCTCAGAAAATGCCAACTCTATTAGTTTTCACTTGGTTTGTGACAAAGGAAATATAATAGTGAAAGTCAGAAAGACCACAACATGTCAGCATGTTTTTAACAATATAGCTTCCTATTTGAAATTTCTGATTTTCATCTTGTGAATCATGTTTGGACACATAACTGTGTGTACATTATGTGAAAACACGCATCACCCCTAAAAGGATCTCAAAACAACCTG
The DNA here is from genome assembly GCF_001723895.1 of Crocodylus porosus. Classification (NCBI taxonomy): domain Eukaryota; kingdom Metazoa; phylum Chordata; order Crocodylia; family Crocodylidae; genus Crocodylus; species Crocodylus porosus. The sequence continues at coordinate 5,750,204 of NW_017728937.1, read as the reverse complement.
GAGTACCATGGTACCCTGGTTGAGAATCACTGCACCAGGGGGTGCATGTAGCCCAGAATAAGGTGTAACAGGGAGCCAGAAGGCTCCTGTTACTTAAGAGGAAACTGCAGCAGGGGGAGCTGACTCAAGGAAAGCTAGCAGTTAAGGAACTAGCTACCTGCTAGTTGAATTGTGGCCAAGAGCCAGCAGTAACAGGCACAAGGGACAGACAGCCAGGTTTCTCAAGGGCTAAGAGCTGCAAACAATAGCTAAGCAGCTGCAAGGGCATGCAGGCAGGTCCTTAGGGTCACAATGAACATACCCGAGATGGCTGCTGAGTCACCTAACCGGAAGCGGGCAGGGCTTAGCATGTATATACACTCAGAGCCTGAGCCTACACAGAGAGTCTGGTCCTGGAGGCTGCAGAGAAAGGTGCTCTGGAGTAGGAGGAGCCAGGAGAGCTCCTAGCTGGCACCCATTCTCAGGTTTACCATACATCTGGGTTTTCCCAGACGACATGTCCTTCTCTTGGGCCCTCCAATCTCCATCCAGGTGGGGGGCGGTTAAAAATATCAACAAATGTCCAGGATTTTGCTCTGCACTTCCCTGCTTGCCATAGCAAAGAGCTGCTTGGGGCTGGAGGAGCAAGGGGAAAACGATTAGAGGCAGGAGGCACCATGTGCATGTGTGCACACTCATGCATATGGCCAGCATGCAGCCAGACAGGGTGGTAGCAGGCCCAGACCCTGCAGCTGGATGCAGGTAAGTCTAAGAGGGGTGGGAGCTGGAAGGCTAGGGCTTAGGTACTGTCTGGGCAGGCGGTGTGTGTGCTTGTGTGGGAGGATGGGGGTGGGGGGTGCCTTCCAACACTGGAGGAAGCTGTCCAGATGCTGGGACTGCAGCAGGGCAGGGGAGGTGCCTGCCCCACCAGTGGGGGAAGGGGGTGGGGGGAGCTTTCGAGGGCAGCAGGGAGCCGCATGGCTTGGTCGGCAGCACAGGGGCCAATGCCCTTGCTCGCAGGGGCAGGACAGCCAAGAGATGCTACAGGGCTGGGGGGAGCAGGGGGCTGCCAGCCAGAAGTAAGGGGCACTGGCAGGGCTGGGGGTCTGTGGCTTGGGAGTGAGGGGCACTAGGGGAGGCAAGGGCCTGTGGGTCCAAAACACAGGGCACAGGCAATGCCAGGGGGCTGTGGTTCAGGAGTTAGGGGCACCAACATGGTCCAGGTGGTGGGGTACTGTGGTTTGGGAGTAAGGGGCAGTGGCAGGGCCAGAGATCTGCAGGTCAAGAGTATGGGGCAGCAGCAGGGCTGGGGTGGGGGGCGGGCTATGGCTTGGGAGTGAAGGGTGGGGGCAGCATATCACTGCCACCACCCTTCCCCCACCCCCAGTATCATGTTACCACCCCTCAGACAATTGTCCTTTTTTTTAAAACTGGAAATATGGTAACCCCACCGGTGCTACCCTGTAGGAGGTAAACAGAATGCAGCTGCCTGGCAGAGGAATATGACACAGGATAAGCGGAAGCCTTGTTGTAGCTACTGTTTATGTTTGTACACAGAGCGGGGTGTAGCTGTTGTTATAGCCAGAGGGTTTGTTCCTTTATTATAGCTCATACTGGTGGTCTGGGATTGGGACTAGTAGGGGTGGTATAGAGATCCCAGCCATGTCTGAGGGCATGAGTGTCTGGAGTCCTGCCAGGGGGCTGGGGGCTCAAGACATAGACCTTGAGCCTTATAAGGCAGCAGCCTAGAGGAGGACTGCAGCTGAGTACAACTCAAGCCAAATAGGGTGAGAGGGCCCAGACAGCTGAAGCAGGCTCACTGCCCAGACTAGGGCTGAGGCAGGGCCAGGGGACCCAGGCCTAAAGTAATCAAAACAAGAGCTGGTGCCAAGAAGCCAGGTCCAGTTCAGTGGGCCCAGGCTCAAAGGCCTAGCTAGAGAAAAGGGGTGGAGGCTGAGGTCCCAGCAAGGGAGTGATTGTACACTAACACCTAAAAGGCATGGGCATGGCTGTAGGGGAAGTTCAGAAGCAGTGAACAGCCCTCAAGGCTGCAAGTACCCTGAGGGACACAAGTGGGCAGAGAGGGCCACTAGGCACAAAACAGGACGAAACCAGGTAGGACCTGCTGGCTTTCAAAAGAACAGAAGGCTTGCTCTAGCACCCTTAGGCAGCTTCCCTTTCTAACAGTCAATAGTTACATCAAGGTATGGCAGGTGAGAGGAGAGGGTTCCCTAGAGCCAGAGCTGGGCACGGGTTGCATGGCCACCAGGGGACATCACAGCCACTCCTGGAACCCGAACATTGTCACATTTGGGAATTAACAATAAGGTTTTGGATTACAGTAGTTAGGCAGTTTCATTAGCAGCCAGCACTAATGTAACAAAGGGCTGGATTACAAGAGAGAAGTGAGAAAGGAAATTACACAAGGAGCATGCGTCATTAGATCCAAAGATCTGTTAGGTCATCATGTTCATCCTCATGTGGGATTACTCATTACATTTCATTTTCCAGTCTTTTGTCCAGACGAGTTGCAAAATGTTCCAAGGGACAGGACTTGCAGCACTCCCCTGGGGGGGACTCTTCCATATAATAATCCAGGGGTGTCAAATTTATTGGGCCCCACAGGCTGGCTGGGTAGTACAGGGATGTATCCATAGTGCAAGGCCAGTCTGATGCAGGCACTACGTGCGGTGCATGCTGGACTGGCTCCATGTGCCAGGCCAGTCTGAAATCCATGGGCAGCACCTTAAGTAAGATGATAGGGCTCTGCAAGCCAAATTCGGCCCACGGGTTAGATCTTTGACACGCCTAAAATAACCCATTCACCATGAGAAAGAACTTGCTGACATCCAACCCAAAAATATTCTTTTCCTCATTCCTATGTACTCTTCCTTAACAACTCTTGCAATGGTGAGATACTAGTAGCCCTCATCCCCCTGCTTTACCATGGCAGGTTGGAGTGTTCTTAGGGACTTTGGGCTATGTGCCTTGTAATAGTGCAATAGGGTTGTTTGCGCAGTTTTAGGAATAGGTTAGCCATGGGAAGGTTTGGATAAGCATGTTCCTCCTATAAGCAGGAGTTGGACCTCCATGCTCAAAGTTGGACCAACATGCTCAAAGGAGGATGCATAACAGGGCATCTTTTCCTTTGTGGATCTTGACAACACCTAGATTATTTTGCTCAGTTCTTGGTACCATATTACCAGACAGGGAGGCAGAGGAGAAATGACCAGGTACTGGAAGGCTGGATTTGTGAAGGAAGACTCACAGGAGTCTTAAAATATAATGCACAGCCTAATGGTACAACCCATGTGGAGCTCAGTATGAAGGGCATTGGGAAGGAAAAGTTATAGAATCATAGAAAAGTAGAGCTTGGGTTTTTCATCCCAAGATGGAGCACCCTGCACTTCTCTACGTTGAATGTCATCAGTTTTGGTCTGCCCACCTTGCGAGCCTGTCCAGGTCGGCCTGTATCCCGTTTATCCTCCTGTGTGACTACCTTCCCCCATAGTTTAGTGCTGTCCATGGACTTTGCCAGTCCACATCTGACACCTGACTCCAGATCATTAATGAAGATGTTGAAGAGTACTGGCCCGAGTACTGAGCCCTAAGGGATACCACTGGTCACCTTGCACCATGGTGATTTCCTCCCATCAACTACTACTCTTTGGGTCTAACCCCGGACCCAGTTCTGCAGCCATTGGACCATGAGATGGTCGAGGCTGCAGTTCCCCAGCTTAACCACGAGGACATCACGGGAGACCAAGTCGAAGGCTTTCCTGAAATCCAGATATGACATAAACGTAGTCTCCCTTGTACAGGCAGTGTGTCAGCTGGTCATAAAAGGAGACTAGGTTGGTCAGGCAAGACCTTCCAGCAACCAAGCCATGTTGGCTGGCACTCAGAAGGTTGCCTTCCATTAGCCTGTTGCTGATGGAATCTCTGATGATTTTCTCCAGGCTCTTTCCAGATATGGATATCAGACTGATTGGCCTGTAATTCTCTGGATCTTTCTTCCTTTCTTGATGATTGGGACTGTGTTGGTTCTTTTCCAGTCTTCTGGTACCTCTCCTGAACACCACAAGTTCTCAAATACCTTCGCCATAGAGTGTGGTATGATATCCACCAGCTCCTTCAGGACTCTCGGGTGCACACCATCTGGGCCCACGGACTTATGGATGTCTAGCCTCTTGAGGTGTTTGTTCCCTCATTTGATTTACATCAATTGTGGGCCCATCTTCCACACCTTGGATGCTTTGTGTCCTGTCTGACAGGGTGACCCCCTTGAGCAGGTGCAAGACCTACACAAAGAAATCATTTAGGAGATTGGCCTTTTCCTGAGTGTCAGATGTCACCTGCCCCATCTGATTTAGCAAGGGTCCAATGTTGCCTTTGTTCTTTCTCCGACTTCCCACACATCTGAAGGACTTTTTGGTGTCTGGATTCCCAAGGCTAGTCTGATGTCAGTTTCTGCCTTGGCTCTTCTGGTCCTCTCTCTACAGGTGCAGACAGTGCTGTGTAGTCCTCCTTGATGAGAAAATGGAAATTATATCTGGTGTAGGCTTCTCTTTTTAGTTTCAGGAGGTCCAAAAGTTCCCTATTAAGCCAATGGGGTTTCCCAGCCTGCTGACTGCCTTTCCTGCAGGATGGAATGGACTTTCCTTGTGCTTTGAAGATTGCATCCTTAAGGAACAACCATTCCTTGTGGACCCCCCTTTCTGAGGGGCCATAGTCTCTTAAGTGCCTGGCTGACCAGTCTCCTGAGTTTCTGAAAGTCAGCCTTCCCAAAGTTGAGCATTTCTGTTTTACTGATAAATTGGTCTGCCCTGAGCAGGACAGAAAAAGTGATCAGTTCAACAGTTCACCAACCTTCAGATCACTCACCAGGTCATCCCCTTTGGCCAGAACCAGATCCAGCACTGCATCTCCCCAAGTCACTCCACAGACCTCTTGTGTTAGGTAGAGCTCATCAATGCAAGCGAGGAAACAATGTGACTGGTCAGATTTGGCTGTGTGCTCTTCCCACGAGATGTCAGGGAGGTTGAAGTCACCCATGACAACCATGCATTGGAGTGTGCAGCCTCAGCCAGTTCCTTACTGAATTCAAGATCTAGCTCTTCCTCTTGCTTGGGAGGTCTGTAATAGACTTCTACAATTATATCCCCTCCCCCATGCTTTCCCCATATTTTAACCCAGAAGGTCTCAAGATGCCCTCCTTGATTGCTAAACTCAGTTTGAAGGGAAGTACACTTCTCCTTCATGTGGAGAGCTACCCCGAACCCCTCTTCCCAACATGGTCTCTCCTGTACAAAGTATAGCTTTCTATACCTATGGACCAGTCGCAGGTGGAGTCGCACCAGGTCGCTGTTATCCCTACAAGATGGAAATGTTTGTCACTCAGGAGAAGGGCCAGGTCCTCTTGCTTGCTTCCCAAACTGCTGGCGTTTGTCTACAGGCAGCTGAGCCTGCCATGGAAAGCCCTGGGCTTCCCTGCACACTGGGATATGACCTTTGCTTGGGCTGTCATCGGAGTAGGTTCCCTTGGGCTACCTAACCTGTTAATACTATAGTTGAGGTGACCCAGGCTTGAACTATTAGTTGACCACCCATCCTCCAGTGATCCTAGTTTAAAGCCCTGTTAAGTAGGTCAGCCATTCTGGCCGAGAAGAGCTTCTTCCCTTTCAGGGTCAGGTGGAGGCCATCCCTTCCCAACAAGCCACTACCTCTCTCCCTGAAGTGAGGACCATGGTTGAAGAAGCCAAACCCCTCATGATGGCACCACCGCCAGAGTCTTCTGTTAACCTCTTCAATGCACCTTTCCCTCCAATGTCCGTGACTCATGACTGGGAGGATCAAGGAAAAAATACCTGTTAATCAGGAAGCCTAGAACAAGTTGAGATGCAACTGACAAGAAACAAAAGACAAAACAAAGGGATTCTACAAGTATGTCAGAAGTAAGTGGCAAACCACAGAAAATGCAAGTTCCTTATAGGATGAAGATAGCAAAATAATTACATATGATGCAGAGAAGGCTGAAGTATTAAATGCCTTTTTTATATCAGTTTTCACAAAAAAGGTCAGCTATCAGACCATTAGTGCAATTAGCAGCAAAGATAGAGAAGATGACAAACACCCTAGAGTAGTGAAAAATAGATTTAGAAAAAAGTTACTTGAAGAAGCTAGATGCTTTCAAGTCAGCCAGCCAGATGGGATACAGCTTAAGATACTGAAGAAATTGACTGAGGTAATTCAGAGAAATTGGCTATCCTCCTTGAGAACTTGGGGAGGTCAGGTGAGGTCCTGGATGACTCAAAAAGAGGAAATATAGGCCCATCTTAAAAAAGGGAAGATGGAGGATCAGAGGATGATAGTCCAGTTGGTCTGACCTCAATACCTGGAAATATCATGGAGTAGTTTCTCAAGGAATACTCTGAAGCACCTAGAGGAAAACAGGGTGATTGATCAAAAACAGCCAGTATGGATTCACTAATAGCAAGTCATACTTGACTAACCTGATTTCCTTTAAGGTAGCAGGCTCTGTGAATGGGGGAAGAGCAATGGATGTGATATACCTTGACTTTAACAAGGACTTGTGACACTGCCTCCTGTGGCATTGTTATCAATAAGATAAGGACGTACACAGTATATGAAAGTACTATGAAATGGATCATCATGCTCAACAAAGTCTCAATGGCTCGATGCATTAGAAGGAGGTATCAAATGGGATTCCCCATAGGCCTATCCTGGGTCCAATATTGTTCAGTTTTTTCATTAATTATTTGGACAATGGAATTGAGTGCACAGCATATTTACGGATAACACCAAGTCGGGTGGAGTTGCAGACACTCTGAAGGGTAAGGAAAAGGTTCAGAATGACTTGGATAGACTGAAGAAATTATTGCAATCCAATCAAATGAAAGTCAGCAAGGACAAGTGCAGATTTTGCACTGAGGATGGAATAATTGCATGCCAAAATACAGACTAGGGAATGACTGGCTGGGCTGCAGCACTACAGAGAAGGACCTGGGGGTAACGATGAACCATAAACTGAATATGAGCTAACCACGTCCTCTTGTTCCAAAAACAATAATAGCATACTGGGTTGTATTAACAGGAGTGTTACTAGACAATAAAAGGAAGTGATTATTCTGCTGTATTCAGCACTGGTGAGGCCTCACCTAAAGTACTATGTCCAGTTTTGAGTCCTGCACTTCAAGAACAATGTGGACCAATTGGAAAGAGTCCAGTGCAGAAGAAGGGGCTATGAGAGGAAGAAGAAACTGTTTCCTATGTCAGCACTTTACTAGCAATGTTGCTACCTCTGTGCAGGTAATGTTTGTCAGTTTATTTCTTTATTTTTAGGGAAGAGGAAGACCAAGATTCCACGTGGAGAAATTCTTACTGACATTTCTCATGTCCTTGGAAAAGGTGTTTGGTCCTTTGTCAGGATGTTTTAATCCCTTTTTCTGTTATGTGGAGCTAACGAAGTCCAAAGTTGCTGACCCTGGATGCTTTCTTCCGCAGCCATTTCTGTTGAAATGAGATTCTTCTGTAGTTGGAAATCGTCCGGGTTACATGTGTTAGATTTTCTGTAGGATTTTCTGTCAGTTGGTTTCCCATGTTTCACTCTGAGGTCCGTACTGAGATAAAAATTCTCTGAGGCAGTCAGTCTGGACACTGTCTGTGTCCCTGGAACTGATATTCCCTTACCAGGCTGGGAATTGCTGCCTCCTCTGTCTTCCTTTCCACCCTGCTGCATACATCTTCATAAGATGAGTCCTGTCAAAAACTCTCCTGAAGCCACAGGGAGAATTTCCAGCTCCCGTCTACCAAGACCTACCCCGTTTATGACTTGTCATTTCTCTGACAAATCCTGTACTCTTACCAGCAGTCCCAGTAACAATATGATTAGGGCCCTGAGAAGCAAGACTTATGAGGAAAGCTTAAAAGAACTAGGATTATGTAGTCTAGAGAAGAGAAGATTAAGGGAGGATTTGATAACCATCTTCAAATACCTGAAGACTGATTATAGAGAGAATGGAAATAGCCTTGTATCTGTGGATATAGGAGACAAGACTAAGGGAAATGGCCTCAAGCTGCAGCAGAGGAAATTTAGGTTGAAGATTAAGAATAACTTTCTAAATATGAGGGTGGTCAAGCATTGGAACAGGCTACCTAGAAATTATGGAATCTACATCCTTGGAAATGTTCAATAGCAGGTTGGACAGACATTTAACTGGAATGGTTTAGTCAGGGATGATCCTGCCTTGAGCAGGTGGCTGGACTAGATGACATTGTGAAGTCTCTTCCAACCATACTGTCCGATTTATCTATGCCAAGTGGATACATAGGATCAGACAGAGTCCAGCAGATAGTGACAAAATTGATTTGGGAGCCAAAAAGCAAGACTGAAAGAGCTAGGCATATTTAGTCTTGAGAAGAGAAGACTGAGGGGATATATGATAATAGTCTTTCAAATACTTGAAGGATGATTATAAACAAGATGGGGACACCTCCTGTGGTTGTAAGGGACAGGACTAGGAGCAACCATCTCAAACTGCAGCAGAAGAAATTTAGGTTGGAGATTAAGAGCTCTCCATGAGGTCAGTCAAGCATTGGAATAAGCTACTTAGAGAAGTTGTAGAATTTCTGGAAATTTTCATGAGCAGATTGAAAAGAGACTTGGCTGGGATGGTTTAGTCAGGGATGATCCAGCCTTAATGGACTAGATGATGACCTCATGTGGTTCCTTCCATTTCTACTTTCCTAAGTTATTTTCAGTACATGTTTCTGATGCACGCAATTCTCTTTAAATACACAGTTCCTATTGTGGCAACTCCTAAAGGTCCTGGTCTGTGTCCTATTGCACAAGGTATTGTACAAAAAATAACAAAAGGACAGGGAAAGGAATGTCCTAAGGAGGTCATCATGTTTAGATTTCTCCAAAGCATTTGACTTGGTACCAAATAATCTCTTGATTAAAAACTTGTATTACATGGAATTTCTTAGACAATTATTAAATTAATTAGAAAGTGGTTTATTGACAGATATCAAAATGCACCTCTTCTGAAGAGATGTCAGGGAGAAGAGCCATCCCTACCAGGGTCTATCCATGGGTTGGTTAAACAATATTCAGTGTTTTTATCAATGATATAAAACCTGTGCTGGTTATGCTTGCAGATGGTACAAAGATTGGCATGACAATTGATGAGGAAAGAAGGTTACTCTTACCAACTGTGATTTGAATTACCTGGTTAAATGGTCATAGTCCAATAAAAAGCACTTTAACTGGCCACATTAAATGGTTAAGCGGTCTGGAAGCCAGGAATGCAGGCTATCCCTATAGGAGATGGAAGACTCCATATTGGAAAAAAGAGATTCAAAAACAGCCAGTGGTCACTGTCAATAATAAATGTGGCATGAACTCATGGTGTAGTGCCGTGGCTAATAGGGCTAATGTGATCCTGGGATACATAAGAAAGGAAATATCCATTAGGATGGGGAAGTGATATTGCCTCTGTGTACCGCACTGGTAAAACCTCTACACCCAGTGCCAGCATCCAGACAGATGAAGAAATACTGGAAAGAATTCAAAAAAGGGTTCCCCAAATGGTCCAAGCACTGTAAAAAAACAAACAAACAAACAAAAAAAAAACATTTTATAATGTGACTCTTAGGGAGCTCAGCCTATTCAGCTTATCAAGCCTAAAAGCTGAGAGGTGACTTGATCACTGTTGTGGGTATGTACAAGCAGAAAACATAGCGAATATTGGGGTACTGGGGGGAAGTCTTGCAAAAAAAAAAAAAAGATTTGATCTGAAATCTGGGATTTGAAGCAGGACACATTAAACCTTGAAACAAGAGGCAAATTCCTACCAGGGAGGACAGCTGTGCAATGGGACAGTTTCCCAAGTATGTGGTGGGACTTCATCAGCTCTTTGGAGGACAGAACATCAGTGACTCAATAATACAGCACCTCGGTCCTACCCTTGGGCACTGCTGTAATAAACATGACATGCAACGATGATACTAACCCATTTGTTTAGAGCCTCTAAAATGAGCTCAGATTATCTTTCTAAGAGACATGGTCCAGTCCTGCTTCTAGGTAAAGTACTGCTGCCAGCTTGCTTGGCAGGTCAGACCCAATGTACACCACGGATCCCTTTCTCTCTAAGCTTGAGACAAAATAGATCCAACAGACAGACAGACTGACAATGGAGCCCAGGGAAGCAGTGAAATGGAAAAGCCTTGATCATGGTGCATCACTGGCCAGGATTTCTGACCCTTGCATTTTAGGATTAATTTCTCAAAAGTAAGTAAGTGATTAAGAGCCAATTTAAGGCTTTCAATGGGACTCAGGCACTTAAGTAAGTTAGACACTTGCCTACTCTCTTATTTCCTTCCCCCACTTGTGTTCTTGGCTCCTCCCTAATTTAGCAGCAGCAGGAAAATTCATTGGCACTATTTATCCTCACTACCAAACCAAAGACACTTAACAGGATCACACCGAACTCTGCCTTCCTGTTCACCTCTCATGACACAGCTGGGAGAAGGGAGGTGGGGGACTACCTCTAACCTTCATCCATAACCCTACAGCCATGGTTCAGAGATTGTAAAGGAAGTGTGGATAGAAGCCACAACAGAACCAAAGTGGGGATTAGTCCCTTACTCCAGAAAGGAGAGACTGCTGAAACCCTTAGGGTCAGAGATGAACAGGCAAGTGAGCCTTGTGGCTGGATCCTCACCTTGCACAAGAGCTCAGATGAACTCTGGGGATCTTCTTTACTATAAAAATAACTGATGGAGGAAAGGGGGGTGACCTCAGCATGGGGTAACAGATGCCCCAGATCTCCCTGCATTCCCCTCCAGCCCTTGGGGTCATATGTACAGAGGTTTATCCAGGGCTTCAGAATATACCAGGAGATGAGCAAAAAAGGGATCTGTTCTCAGATTTACTCCTCTTGTGGTATACATGACATTAGGGCAAGAATTAAATGACAACACTGCTGTCCAAGGTACTAGAACATAGCTGTACCAAGGACCCTTATTCCAGCACCTCATACACAGCATGCGAGAAGCAAACAATTTTTGCCTTCCAGTAAGAACATCCTGACCCAACCCAAGCTGCACCACTCATCCAGTGATTCGCCACCAAGAAATCCTGTTCTACTGTCTCTAATACCTTCAGTCCTTAGAGCTCTGGTCCTTCCAGGATAACCTCCCACTGACACCCCCTCCTCTCCTCTCATTCCAAGCATAACATTCTGAATTACTGGCATCTCACCATTTATATTGCAGTAGTCATTAGAGGTCTCATCCAAGAACAGGGTACAGGACGAATACAGAGTGAGAAACCGTTCCTGTTTCCCTAATCACAGAAAGCAAGTCAGACAAAGGATAAAAGGGGCAAGAGAGCACTGAGAAATGAAGTGACTTGCCCACAGTCAGCTGAGAAGTCAGTGGCAGAGCCAGGAACAGCCCCATATCAGGCCTCTGGAGTCCAAGTCCAGTGCTCTGTCCTCTAGAACCCACTTGCCCATTTATCTGAGGCAGAGCACATGGATGACCTGCCAAGAAAGGCTGAGGCTGACAAACCTAGCAACCCCAATCACTTGAACTCCTCTTTTCCTTGGATCCTAGACTGAACACATGGCTGACTGGTGGTACTGGAAGCCTTACTGTTGCTTCAATTGCATGTTTTTACTGTAAACATCATCACTGCTTTAAAGAAAGCTTGAAACATTATGGATAATCTGTGCTGAGCCTCTCAGGGCTTCTGCAAGTTCCAACAAAGCCCCCTAGGATGTCACCAGGCCAGGAGGGCAGATGACCACCCAAGGGTGATCCCAGGTCAAGTCAGTATAGAAAGTGAGTGGGAAACCCCCAAGAACCATGCAGGTTCTACACAGGGGGCTGTTGGCAGTCCTCCCTGCAAATGCTGCTATATCGAGACACACCCAGGATCAAAAGTCCCCTGGTTCTTTTAGCAAGAACAGGGACATTAACCAATGTCTTGAATAAATTCCAATTGTGGTAAATATTATCACTAATCCCCCTAATTAATAGAATTAAGTCCATTCATTCCTCCCTCTTAGTTTTAGCGGAGCAGCATATTGTTCAGAGCAGCATTATACAGGAGGTCAGACTAGAGGAACTAGTTGTCCCTTCTGGCCTGAAACCCCAACAGACTTCCTGCTTGCTTTTTTTGAAGACTGGACACCTCCGTATGCAACTGAACTGTACTGAGATACGTCTGCATACAGTGTGCCTAAGCAGGACCTTCGCGAGTCCACCCTGTCAGCTATTCCCACCCACAATCCCACACTCAAGCCCACCTAAGCCAGAACACATTACCCCCATGGTATGAACAGGCCCCAAAATATTCATTGATAAAGACCAAACATTGTCAATCTGAAAAGGGATAGGCCAAAGGGAAGTGTGGAGTCACTAAGTAGACTCTGTTCAACTGCTCCTGCAAATGGAGCAATGCTGTAAACTGAGGATGCATGCCACTGAGGCTCAATCCCCAGCTATGCCAAGGTCACTGTCCCACCTTGGAAAAGTCAACCCCTCCCTCTGCACTGATGAGTATGCTTATGCCACCTTTCTGCCTGGTGTGGACATGCAGTGGTGAAGCACACCCCCTTCCAATTCACTCCCACCCTGTATATACCAGCTCCCAAAGTATGACAACATATCTGCCGTCAAGCAGCCTAGAACATCTTCTCAGTATCACTGTCTGGCTGAGGCATGCATGCTAGAGTGCTTAGAGACACTCAAAGAACTTGCATTACCCAATATCTGGTCTCTGTTGCCTGTAGGGTAGAAGTGACAAGGCAGGGCCTGCTTCCTGGCAATGGCATGGAGGTAGAGATATGCCCTTAGCAACCCCTCTAGGACATGGTGACAGCATCTTCCCAGTCCCCAACCCTTTGGTTTTGTCCATCTAGACTGCAAGACAGTCAGTGCAGGGCCTGTCTCTTTCTGTGGGCTTTTCTCCCCTTGTCTCTCCCACACAATGAGGCCCTGATCACACCTGCAGGCTCTGGTCCTCACCACAATGCAAGTACTGATGACTGAGCACTTCCGAGACTCTTGGATTATTAAACCTTCCCCTCAGGAATGTTTCAAAACCTCTGGATTGACCAAGCTTGTGAACCAGCCAATGGTGAACCCAAAAGGCTCTCCTGTGTGTTAAAACAACTGCCCCAACAGCTCAACTGGAACAGCATCTGGGGCTCAAGCCCATACAAATCATCGACCTGACCAGGACTCCCCACGTGAGGAACAGTTCCTCAGTGAGCAGCATATGCCCAGGACTCTGGCTGCCCTTCCACTCCCTAATGCCACATGCTTCCTTCCTCCACTTCCCTCAACAGCTAGTGAAATGAAACCACTGCCCACCCTGCATCAGCCATCACTCAGATCTGCCCTTTGTTGCTCCCTCATACACAGGGTTTCCTGCAGATCACAAATTAAATGCACTTTAAAAAATATTAGTGAGAAATCTCCTGCTCATGCTCCAGCCAGGTCCTCAATTCATGCAAAGCAAAGCAAGCCCTGCCCACAGTGGAGCTGGGCTAATTAACATCAGGAAGCCTGAAATGTTTAAGTGTCAAGTGACTGGCAGGGATCCTTCCTCCTTTCCAAGACAGGCTGTTGTGGTGACACTTCTCCAGCCTTACCTAGACCATGCCCTCCCACAATGGGCTTAGAACCACTCTAGCCGCTCCCCACCCCCCAATCAAGAGCAGTGAGGCTCTAACTTATACACGGTACACAGGGTATTTCTAACGACTTGATGACAAAGCGGGGAGAAAGGCTGTGCCATGACTACCCTATTGGGGTGTTTCACCAGCAGTGGCAGAGCACTCAGTCCTCCACCGAAGAAATGAGCCCTACCTACCCACTTTTTCTTTCCATGCATCAACCTGGGGAATAATGTCATGGGGACCCCCTTGCAGCATGCTCAAGACTTGTATGTTTGTCATGCTCAGAAGCATAGCAGGAATAAATGAGCCAGGCTCATCTTGTCTTGGAGAAACAGTGCTCTCTGCCACCACGGCACAGACAGACCCTACAAGTGCTGCTGCTGTGTATTCCTAGAGTGTCTGCACCTACAAAGCAGAGTATTAGGGATTTCCTCCATCCCAAGGTATCTTGTGGGGGGAGGGTATCAACATCACAGCATCTGGGCCCATTGGGACATTCTGAGAGCAGAGGAACCCAGTTCTCGAACACAGGAGACTCTGTCTGAGCAAACCAGGCCATCTCAAGCACTAGATTCTCTCACTTTCTTGCCCTATGACCTACCAATTTGCTTCCCTTTTTGAGTCCCTTTGCCAGCTCCTCCACCTGCCCCCAGCACAGTATCTAGCTTATACCACTCCTCCTAGTCTGCAAAGCTCCCAGCTTGGCATTTTTCTACATTATTATTGTATGTTGTGTCCCACTTAAGCCCTCTAATCCAAAAACACAGTGATTCTCCATTTTTACCTCTTCCCATTCTTCTCTGAACATTTCAATGCACTGTCCCTCAGGATGGAACCCACCCAGTTGTCCCTTTCTCTCCATTTTTGCCCCTCTTTAAAGTATCACCTTTTTCACTGTATCCAGAAGGCAGGAGTTCAAAAGTAAAGCAGAAAAGGGAAAGACCAACCCATCAATTCAAAGAATCCAGCTTTCTGTGCATCTGTGGTTTAGGTCTCCTCAAAGCAAGAACCACCTTTATCTCTGTACCATACTCATGGCTGGTCACTGCATTATCAATATGCAACATATGATAAAACAATACTAATGGCTCTAATACAGCACATCATTTAAGCAGGTGCTGATTTCCCCCTGAAAGCAAAACATGCATGTCAATACTTCACTGAAGATATACCAAAATTTGGTTAGTTGATTTCCTGTTCATCTAGGTTGCCAGTGTCCATCTGAAGTATATTTTGAAGAGAAGCACTGATGGGTAAAAACAGCTAAAAAAAGAAAGAGAGTCTAAAGCTCCTGACAACCCCCAAAGATCACTAAACCTAAGTGATTGTCAAAGATCTTAAACAACCTGCATTTATTATTATTTGGGTCACATTAGCACCTCAAGATTGTGATCAAAATCGGTGCCCCACCATAGGGGTACTGTACAATCACACAGAAGGAGGCAGTCTCCTGCCCCAAAGAACTAAGAGTCTCAATAGACAAAATGGACACAAATTAGGAGGGGGGGCGGGGAAAAGAGGAAGCAGCTCCTAAAAGATCACAAAGCATGCCTGGACTGAGAATTTCAAAAGGAGTTAGCTTAGAGGTCTAAATCTCCAGAGTCCCTATCCAGGACCTTGTCTCCTGCCCCATAGCACCCTCTCCAGTAACTGCTATTTGTCTGATTCTGAACAACACAACCAGGCCAGTTGGCATGACTCTTTGGGTCCCATGAACTACCACAGTGTTGCAATGTTTAGGTTGCAGATTTCATTGAGAAAGCGTAAATCCCACCAAAAGTGGATATTTTCCATTTTAATCATAAATTCAAAATTTTCAAGGGCAGATGGGACCATAGTTCTCGGCATCTGGAAAAGGAAGTGGAAGGTTATGTGGACCTGCCCGGGTCCCTCCAACCTCTGGCTCCATCCCCTATTGCTCCTGACCTGTTAAACTTAAACCTGTGCAGCCTGCCATTTTCCAGTCCAATCCCCTTTTTGTTTTAACTCTTGGTGAAATATGTAGCCAGTAACGGTTTAAAAAATGAAGTAATTCAACCTGCCTGCCCCAGTGAACTGCGAAAGAGTGACTAGGGCTGTGGAGGGAGAAAGGTCTAAGAGGACAGGAAAGAAGGATGAATGGACACAATGAGGGTGGGATGCATTAGGCAGGATGGGGTTGGTGTACATTAGCTTTTGGCTTATGAACCCCTAGTCACCTGCTTCTCCCATGCCCTGGAACAGAGTACATAAGGCCAATTACATATAGCCCCATGCCCTTCTTGCCACCTGCCTGCCCAGAAGCGCCTCTCAGCTGTCTCAGAAGCTAACCTGGTGCTTTCCCAATCACTACCTCATATTGCCACTTGACAGCTGTAGCTGGCTGCTCTCTCGGCTCTCCTTCCTGCCATTTGCAGTCACTGCTTCAAAACAGGCAAAGTTCAGGAAGATAAGTGCCCAGCCTGAGGTGTCACATTACCAGGCTGAGGAAAGAAGCCTGCCATTCATGTGCACTCTCAGGTATTCTCCAGGGCTCCCAGAAGCCCATCAAGAGAAACCCACCCTGCCTCTGCACACCGGCCATGCAACTGAGTGTACACCATAGAGGGGGTGCCATGGAAGAAGCCAGGGTGACCCAGCCCAGAGGAGACATTGCCAGGGATGGCTCTTAGGGGATCTTTAAAGTTCCTGAACAACCTCACACAGGGTTCCATGTGGAAAGGGATGCAGGAGTGGGTAGAGAAGTTCCCCGATTCAGGAGCAGGGTGTATGGACAGCCTGTCCCTCAGACTTTCCTCACAGCAGGCACTGCCTTTGCATCTCCTCCCACTTATTGAGTACACTGATCTCATCTCTCCCATCATCCGCATCAGTTTGCCTTCCCAGAGAGGAGCCCAGGCACAGGCTCTCTCCCACAAAGAATGCTTCCTCTTATGATGACTAGTGCTCACGGATGGCACCTAGGATGGGCATGGGTCCTGCCAGGAGCTTCAGGCCAGGCCTGATTTGGGCAGCAGTGGGTTCCTGTTTGCATCTCTAGAGCTAGGGCTGCTCCCCGGGTTCCCTGGCAGCACACATGCTGGGTTAATCATTCTTCAGGTTAATTTAGATCATTGGGGTTCTTATCAGAGAGCACAAAGTCCAAGGGCAAGCGCTCAGCCAATCCGGAACACCTTCAGACAGGTGTAGGGGGGTGGTTACCCAGCATGTTCTCTGCCAAGCTGTCAGCCCCACAGCTTTCCTTTCTGGACAGCTGGCAAATGGTATACATACCCCACAGGGAGTTTCCAGCAGCAGCTGCCTCAGAGAAAAGATCTGGAGTCCTGAAGGATCCTTGAGGATCCAAGGGATTTTGTCCTGGGGCCTGTGTACAGCAGTTCACGCAGCCAAGCAACCAAAGGCGTGCCCATTCCATTCATGCCAGCTGTGAGGTCCCCCCCTTCAGCCCTTTGCACTCACATGGGGTCAGTCTCTGCTCAGCATAACACTTTGGCCCCATCAGGGATCTGATGGATCCATGTAGTCCTTAACCAGGATAGCAAGAAACTAGGAAGGGTCTCACTGGCATCTCCTGTCTTTATTGCCAACCAAATGTAAAAGAAAAGATCAAGCCTATTTACTATATAGGCACAGTGGGCCTTGGCACACCAGAAACCATAAGCCTCCCTTTGTGGTTAGAAGGAGACCACTAATTGTACAGCAACGAAGTGCTTGGGACAAAGGATGAAAAAACAGGAAAAAGAAAACAGGTTATAGGTTGATAACCAGGGCTCCAAGGCAAGACACCAAGCAGAGAACACTGGCTAGCTCCCTCTGCCCCTCAAATGCATCTAAAGAGTCTGTAGATGAAACCCAGTGTAACTCTGCCTGGAGACATACCCAGAAATGTAAGAGAAAAACAGCTCCATAGTTGCCCAGGTTAACCCTAGCCAGTGCCTCCTTCCTGGTTTAGTAGACAAGGAGGTTCACCAGTAGGTCCAAAGGACTTGGTGAGGCCACATATGGGATGTGCATGAAATAAAAGGTGCAGGGAAAAGTACAGACAGAACCTCAGTAGGAAGTTCCTGAGGAGACGGTAAAGGGGATGCAGCCTGGCTCACTAGAGAAATCAAGAAAAAAAACAGGGTGAAACAGGTAGAAGGGAGCCCACCCCAAGCCCAGGTCACTGCTGTGGATGATCCATCTAAGCAAAAAGCAACAGGTTAATGCTGAGCAGTATTTGCCTGACTCTGGTTGTACTGATGAAAGCAGGGGCAAATCAATCCTTCAGGGACCCATGAGGCTAAGAGCAGAACCCCAATGAAGGAGGGATGCAGCTCAAACAAAATACAGCTTTCTTCCGGATTGTCTCTGTGGTAAAACCATCATGCACTTCAGCTCCAAAGGTGATCCAATACAAGATTTGTTCAAGCCCCCTCAGCCAGTTCTGCCTCAAATTGCCCCAAGATACCACTCATGATGTAAGAGCTGTCAGTTCTCCTCACAGCAAGGACTGGGAAGGTCACTGGTGGGCCTGTCTCAGCTGTCCACCCCTGATGAGTCCATGTCCTAGGAGGCTCCTCTCCCTTAATCCTACCCACCAGCTACAAGCAATAAAACCATACAACAATCACTCCCACCCCAACCAGCTTCCCAGCTACCAATGCGTGCTTATCTCAACCAGCATCCCCATCATACTCTGCTGTCAGGAGCCCTTGACCACCAGCACCCACAAACACAAGAAGGAACCCTCCCCAGCCAACCCTCTCTGCTGCAGAGGTGTCACTTCAGTCAGCAACTCCCTGGCCCGTTTCAACCTGCCATTAGCAGACACCCTCCCCTCCACTCTGCTCCTCCCAGGCAACAACCAGTGAGGTTGGGCCAGTGGGGTACCAAGCCAGCAGCCCCAGGCCCCCTGTGCCAGCAACAGATGCTTTCATCTGCTAGGAATTGTGGGAAAGAACTTCTCATCCCCCAGAAACCTGAACTCCAGGGCAGCTGCCATGGGCAACAGTGCAGGTTGCTCTCCTCAATCACAGCCTCCTCCAAGATAATCGCTTATCCCTTTGTCAAAGCCTGCTCAACAGCTCTCTGCCCTGCTTCCACTCTCACCCCTTCTTCCCTTCTCCCCTGTTTCTCAAGCCCTGGGAAAGGCTCAAGGCAAAGATGGGGCCAGTGAGCAGAAGCGGGGGAGCAACCCCATGACAATAATGTTTCAACTGAGGTAGAAAGTTGCTCTGTGGTGCCCACGCACCGCAGGGCAGGCCGAGGGCAAGCAATGTGGCCATGGCTTCTGGGAGTTTCCTCCTTCCGTCCTCCTGATACAGGAGCTGCACTTTTTCCCTGTGCCTCAGAAAGTTCCCAGGGGCCCAGATTGCTGGTCTTTTCCTTCCCCTGAAGTAAAGGAAATGGATGGTAATCCTCCTGTTGTGCACTCTCCTCAGCAACCTACATGCAACAGGGAGTCAGACAGGGAAGAGAAATCAGACATAGATGAGGGCACAGGATGGAAAAGTGTGCAGACAAGAGAGGAAGCAAAGGGGACAGACAGGCAGGACGAGAGGAAAGATCAGCAATGGAAGGGTTAAGGGGCCCCGTGCAGTTACCTGTGCGGATCCAGCGCATCCTGAGTTGTGCCAAGGGCAGGTATTACGCTCCCACTGTGTCCCCGCTCTCCCCCTTTGTCATCACGCTTCTTCGCTCAGCTGCTCTGAATCCCAGCGCTGCTGCCTACTGCATCTATTCTCTTCGTTAACGATGGGGTGGGGGTTGAGGAGGAGGTCGGGAGGCTGTCACCTCTGTGCAGCACCTCCCTTTAACAGGAGGCACGCACTAGGATTTGGGTCTGCAAAGGGATTACCCTGAAGGCCAGTCATGTGTTTGTGCTGTACCAGGTTCCCCAGGACCTCTCTGTCACAGGCTAACTCAGCTCAGCCAAGCGCTCCATACACAAAGCCTCTTAGCTTCCCGAGCGCACCGATGAGGCCCAAGAGAGACTGCACCAATCCTCATCCTGCCTCCTCACCTCGAGATGGGACACTGACTCAGGAAAAGGTATGCCATGGGCTCAAGGCAAGTAGCTTCCCCAGGCTGCCCCTGGACACAGCAAGGGTTTCTCTGCTCTCAGTCATGGGGCAAAGCAAACCCAGAACACCAGTGTTCCTCCTCCCTTCGCCTGCCATTGTCAGCTGCTCTCCTGCTGCCCTCACACCGTTCACAATGACTGGCTACAGCATGATTTCACAGGGAAAGTCAGAAACTCAGAAAGGACCCTAGAGCTGAGGAGAGCCTTCAGAGGAAGCAAACAGCAAAGCCTGAGCCCCAGACAGGCAAGCTGGTGAGTCTGTGGCCAAAGCTGAGACCTGATCCTCAAGAAAACACTTTTGACTGAAGCTAGTGTTGACAATTCAATACCCCCGAGTCCATAATGACCCATGCCACAAGCCAGTGTGAAGGGAGCCTCTGTTACAGGAGATGCCATTTTTCCAACAAGGCATCAACCTGAGGCTCTGCCCTTCTCACAGTCAGTAAAGGACCCCTGCCACATTCTCAAGGGCAGAGGTGTTAATGCTAGTGTCACAGACATATGCCAACTCAAGTAATTATGCTCTGCCGGCCAAAACAACCCCTGAATTTTCAGTTATATCAGTATCTCATCTCCATTTTGGGAACCAGTTGCTTGTCTAGCTCCACCTGAAGACAACTCCTGTGATGAGACTCTACATGGACTGAGACACTTTCTTCAAATCGCTTCCTCCACCACTGCGGACCGTTGTAACGGGTTTGTGTGTATCTATCTTCTTTTTCTCTCAGCATCACGAACCCCCTCCCCCACCCCGGGGCTTAGTTGGCTAACATTGTATCTCCTGTAACAGTAGTTGGTTCCCCTCCTTACCCCCATCCCTCTAATGTTAGTCCCTCGCTCGGAGGATAATGTATTTACCTACCAGCTTTGTCATCTTTTTTTCAGATTCACAATCCTAAACATCTACTAATGAAAGTCAATTTGCTCTGGGCCCTTAAATAGCTGCTGTGTTCTGCCCCAGAGCTGCCTGCATTTTGACATTCAGAGAAACAATCCCTACTACTATACATAGAGGCAAATGAAGGAGAGGTGCCGTGGAGATGCAAGCATGCCACAGTGCCCTTTCTGCTCCTGTCTCACCCTCACTGCTCGTGTCTCCACCCACACACCCTTCCTTTCCTTCCCACCACCTGGAAGTAATGAGAAGGACCTCAGTGCAAGAGGCCGCCAGGTCAGGTACACATGTGAGTTCAAGCATTTACACCAGGTGATGCAGGGCC
The DNA here is from genome assembly GCF_001723895.1 of Crocodylus porosus. Lineage (NCBI taxonomy): Eukaryota > Metazoa > Chordata > Crocodylia > Crocodylidae > Crocodylus > Crocodylus porosus. The sequence continues at coordinate 5,729,250 of NW_017728937.1, read as the reverse complement.
AGTTCTGCTCATTTCAACAGCAATACCTCTGCTACCTCCTCCGCAGCATTCCTGCCTGGAGCCTGGACCACTACAGAGCCCACAGCTTCCACTCAGGAGTCCCCAGGCTCTGTGGTCTCTCTGCCATCTTTGCTCCTGGGAGGATAATCCATTCATGCCATTTCAGGGACCTCCAAACAGCCCATTTAGGGTCCCTTCATAATGCCCCACTTACACCCTGCAACTGCCTCTCTCAGGGTCCTTTGAAACCCCTTATTCATGCCCCCTAATGCGCTGGCACCAAAACCTTGAGGCTACAACTTGTCTTAAGTGACCTTACAGGGTCATGAAAAACAAAGAAGCAAATCATTAGCTGGCATGGACCAGCAATGACCCAGCTTCCACAGTGGAATCTACTAGCTGCAGCTGAGGACAACTTTTGGCCCCTTTTATACAAAGGCCAACACTGGTAAGCAACTCATTTACCTCTTCCCCTGAGCTAAGGCTTATGGGTTTACTGACACATTCACAGACATACTCTTGCTAATACCAACCCCACCCCTGCAGATCCCCTACTCATTGCCAAATTCTCACATGCATGCACTAATACAGTGTTTCTCATCCCGTGGATCACAAGAATATGTGAAAGGGTCACAAACAAAAAATGGATCAACAAACTTTTAAAACGGATTCTCCTTTAAAGAAGAAAAAAAATGGGAAACTGTGGCTTTTACCTTGCAGGCTGGCAGAGTTGCAGCCTGCAAGAGGCTGCTTGGGCCCCCCACCCTCCTCCACACACTGTGGGGCTGGAGGCAGGGGTCAGTGGGTTGGGGATGAGGACCACTGGGTCGGGAATGGCCACTGATGTTTACGAATAGGTCCTGGTACAAAAACGGTTGAAAACCACTACACTAATATATTCATATTCCCAGCACCTCACCAAAACCCACCAGCCCATGACAGGGAGCACCACTCTATACTTAGATAAAGGCACAAGCACAGGAGTCTGGAGCTCAGGGTTCAGTTTCCTGCTCTGTGAATCTCTTCCCTTCTCTGCACCACTGAAAAATGGGGGCAACAGTTCCGACTTACCTCCTGGGAGGGCTGTGAGACCGCAGTCACCAACTGTGTCTGGAAAGTGAGACAGGATCCATAAAAGAAGGCACCAAAAAAGAGCACTATTTCAGAACACACACACACACACACACACACTCCTCCAGACAAACGCATTTGCTAATACAAACATATTCGCTCCTTGGCTGATAAACACCAGCACCCACTCACTCATTCACACTCACAGCTCAGAGGCTCCTGTAAGCCTTCAGGCAGTTACCACAGTATCGGCAGCCCTTACGGGCGTAGCACAGCCACTCTCCAAACACATACTCAGGAGTTTCTTATCCTCTGACCCTCTACACAAGGATTTAAATGGCCAGATCCTCAGCTACTGTAAATTGCTTAATTCCATTGCAGTCGAGAGAGCTAGCTAACGTATATGTGCTGGGGCCATGGCCCTTTGCAGGGAGAGTCAACTGAATGCAATGGCAGCTCCATTTGAAGCTTCCATCTGTCCAAACCCTTCACATTTCCCACTCCATTTCTTCAGGTGTTTCTGGCCCTCTGTTGCAGAGAGCTGCCAAACCACCCAACCAACCCCCACCCTCTTACTCTTCCTTTTAAAGCTGCTCGGCACATCTTTCCTGATGTACATTCTTTAACAACCTCTTATCTCATCAATTAGCCAAGGGAGAGAGGGATCCCAAATAGCTGAGCTCTGGCGTAACTGTTTCCCTTACATGAGTGTTAAGCAGGGAGGAAGGTACGGTTTCGAGCAAGATGCCAGCCAAGGGTCAGGCTTTTTCTACTCTCCACCTTCCCTTTGATATGAAATACAAACGCTCTAGGTAAACACTCTGGAGAAACCAAGCTTTACTTTCCCTTCCACCTAAAAAGCTTTCCCTTTTCCCCCACTTCAGTTCTGTTAGACACTGTGAGGGTAAGTGCCGTGGGAAACCACAACATGGATCAGGCTACTGCAAAATTGGACCCAAGCAGCCAGAATCTTCTGAACCAAGAGTGGGTCTGCTTGGAGAATCCTCAGCACCCACACAGCCAACTCCAACAGGCACCAAGGGCACCTCTTCCATCACAAAGTAGTCCGATTTCACCCAAACCTCCTACAGAAGCTGTCAAGCTATCATGCAAATCCAAGTCCTCCCATACCTCTCTCAGCCTTCTCTGAATCTCAGCCCAAAGCCCAAAACATTTCAACTTCCTTTTTTTGCCCCTTCACCTTCATGTATTTGTTAATCTCCCTGCAAATTCAGCAAACTACTCTGTATGAGAAAGGTGGATAAGTCCAACTGTGGCAGGTGGATAGGTCCAACCAGAAAACTTCTTTCAGAAGAAAAGGTCCCACCTTCTGAGACCTCTAAGATAAAAAAGGATCAGCATCAGGCCTCAACTCCAGCTGGGACTGAAGCTAGGACCCAGCGATCCTAGAAACTCTCACTTCCACGGACACGGCTGTTTGAGGAAAGTGGAATCACAGAGGACTACCCATTTCTTGAGGTTTCTCTCCAGAAAAGGGATCTGCCACACCATCTAACAGACCAAGCACAATGGGATCACTTGAGTTCTAATCCTCGCTCTGCCACTCCCTCAATCCCAAGTTTTGAACAAGTTATTTAACCTCTGACACTGACCCTGCTTCTCAAAAGTCTGAAAGGATGCATTACCCTTGCATAGTGCCTTGAAACTATGTATAATGAAAGGGCTACAGGACCATTCTTAAATACAGTGGATCTGCTTCCAGAAGACTCAAATCTGGTGAAACTAATTCAAAATTAAGTGGTGTGAACTCTCTAATTTACTTCAGTGGGTGTGCAACCTGTAGGAAGACATTTCCAGAGGCATGAAATCTCCACTTACAGAAAGGATGCTCTTCTGTGAAGAAGAAAAAATGACTGCACTATAAGAAGGAAAGATCCAAATGTACAACTCCCCCATAGAAGAGAATAAGGATGCTGATGTTAGAAGTCTCAGGGTATCTATTTTATCTTTCCAAATGAATACAATCCTACCAGGTCTGCTATCTGTCTGTATGTTATTTGTCCAGAAATCATTAATCCCTCAGGACACTGCAATGTTAGGTCAAACCAGAATCCTTGATGGAAAACCAGCAACATACAACTTAAGACTTTCAGCTGAGGATCAGTTTGACTACTCACTTCTTCAAAGCACCCTGGGTAGCTGGTATGCAGCAGACAGAAAAATAATCTTCTCAACACTTCTTAGCACAGGCTGCATGGCAGTCCTTTGAGTCAAAATTTCTCCTGTGGGCCCTCCCCCCACCACACTAGCACCATGCAACATAAACTACTTAAAACATGAAAACAGGACTAGCTGCCCACGGAAAGTAGAGAGCCCCTCTGGAGGCTGCAGTGAGCTCCGAACGCTCAAAGATAGAAATCATATGACTGAGTGAGCACCTTGCAAAGTTTAAAAGCAGTCCTTCTGCACTGGTGCTCTTTGCTTTCCATTTCCACATGGCTAGGGATAAGGGAGAGCTGGGGACAAACATTTTTAGTTCAACCAGATGACATTAGGTGGTGTGTATTTCTGTGAAATTCAAAGTAGAAAGGAGAGAAGCACAACTCAAGATTAATACCTTTCAGCGTCACAGGCTGCAAGGGATGAGCATGAAAACCAAGACATTGGAGTCAGGTCAGGTGCAGCTGGGGGCTACGTCTGAAGCTAGGGCCATAGGGAAGAGGGTCAGGACCTACACCCAAGGGGGACCCTACTGAAAATACATCGGCTACATAGGAAATAGGTTGGTGCACACAGCAACAGCCCCTATTGTTAGGCTTCTTGTCCTGGTTAAAGTTGTTCCACTCAAACTCAGGATCAGGGCTGGCAAGCACAAGAAAATCTTTTCCCCAAAGCAGCGCACAGAGAAACAACATGCACTTCATCTTCCATAGGATCACTAAAGTTCCACTGAAGTTGCCTTTCTGTCTCTACAACACACATTTCTTTTTGGTTCAAGGGCCAAATCAGTCCCAAATTCTATTGGGCAAAATCCACTAGTCAAGTTCTGAGTTTCAATTGAGCAGAACTCAACCATTCAAGTCCACGTGGCTCTGTCACTGGGCAAGCATCCTCCTTCCCAGACTCAGTCTGGGACTTCAGATACTCCCCAAATCGGTGGTAGACATCCCACATGCTTGCCCAGCGGCCCTAGGGTTTGGTTGTCCCCTAGTCTACAAGAGGCATTTCCACATCTCTCCTACTTCCCAGGTCAAAATCATCGCAGCCATTTCAGAAATACAGATACCTAAAGCACCTCATACCCTGGGCCCAAAGGGAGTGAGCGTATCTCAACAAAAACGCCACAAGGTGTCAAACTGCGGACTTGGTCAATTGATTAACCCAGCCTTTATGTCAGTCAGAGAAGAGACTACACTGCTGCTTGGGCTAGCAGCAGCAGCAGCAGAAAGCCCACATGTCTAGCTGAGAAGAGAAACAGGCTAGGAAGACCCAATGCATGTTCCCTTTGCCCCAGGCTCTTTGTTTAAAGAGGGCAATGCCAAGTGCAGGGACTCTGCACACCTGAAGTGTCAACCTGTTTCCCATGGCTGCTGCCCTTCCAGCAGGAAGCCAGGAAAGAGGGGTGCCAGGGAGAGCAAGGAGACATGACAGGAAGGAAGAGAGACAGCGCCCAGGAGAGAAGACAGAAAGGGGACTGAAGAAAAAGAAACACGGGGGGAGAGAAGGAAGAGATGGACAAACAAAGACGGGGAGGGGATGAAGAACAGTGGGAGGATTGAGCGATTAAAACAAAGGGCAGAAATGGCGGCAAGGCCCCAACTGCTCCGCACCCTTCAGTCCACTGCGCGACACCTAAATGCAATGGTCTGGGGCTTCACTGACGACTCAGTCATCACTGCGCAGCTGCGTCGTGCGTCGCCCTGAACCAAGCAAAGGGGGCCCAACTCTTCTCTCTACCACTTCTGCATCCCTGCCACTCCCTCAGCTTCAACGTCACTCCCCATCCACGCGGAGGTGGGAAAGGAGGGAACCTGGCCCACGGTCTCCTGAAGCTGGAGGGGACCACCGTCGCCTACCAAAGCTGGGGAAAAGGGCAACTTGGCCTGTGTCACACAGGAATATCACGTGTCTGTCATTAATGAGAGACGGCTCCGCTCCCCGCACCACACAGGACTCTGCAAGAAGTCCATTGGGGGGTGCCACTGCCCTAACTTCAGGAGGCCCAACACCGTGCGCGGCTCAGGGGGCTGGTACCTGGCAGGGGTGGGGGTGAGTGAGGTGCCCGGGCTGCGACGTGAAGACTGAGACGCGTGAGGGGGAGCGGGCGCCCCGTGCCCCGGGTGTGACAGCCTCCCCCCTCGCTGGCTGCTCAGCACCCCACGCGCGGCACCCGGCTCCTGTGGGCAGCCCCTGCTGAGGGGGAGGAGGTGCTGCCCTCTTCCCGCGGGCGGGCGGGGCAGCCCCGGGCCGGGCTCCTACCTTCAAAGAAGCGCTGCAGAGCCTCCGTCTCGTCCACCACCTCCATAGCTGGGCCATGCACGGGGCGGGCGGGCTAGAGGGCGAGCCCGGCGCGGGGCATCCCCGGGGGCCCCGCTCAGCGCCTGCCCCGGGGCGGGCTGGGCCCCGGCGTGGCCCGGCCGCTGCCCATCGGCCTCCCGGGAACAGCCACGAGCCTGGCACCAAACTTGGGCTGCAGGCGGGCTCCCCTGCCCCTGCCCCCGCGGCCGCTCCTCCCTCCGGCTCCGGCTCCCCCTTCCCCGCTCCTCCTCCTCCTCCTCCTCCTCCTCCCAGGGGCCCTGCCCCTCTGCCGGCCGGAGCCGGCAGTGCACGGGCGGGCCGAAGGGGGCGCGCCCCGGAGCGCTGCTCTCCCCCCCCGGGCTGCCCCCGCTTCCCCTTCCCCTCCCTCCCTGAGTCCTACCCTTGTCAGCCCCTTGCCCTCACTCGGGGGGCGCCTGGAGGGGCCCCGCTCCACCCCGCTGGTCTGCAGGGTGGCCCGAAGGGGCGGGGGCGGCACCCGTCGGTGGCCGGCCAAACACGCTGGCCTGGAGGCGCCCTTAGTGAGACACACCCTTTCCATCCCTGCCCAGGTCCCCCCAGCAGCTGACCAAAGGGTCACTCGCTGCTCCTTGGACAGGCCTGGGGCTAGCTATTGCTGCCCACCTTGATTTGTTACTGCAGGGTTGCTGATGGACAGGGGGCACCGGGGTGCTGAAAGAAAGAGCCCCCAGACGCACTTTTTAGAAAAAGACCTCAAAAGAGTTTGCAAGTGAGAGAGAGAACTTGCAAGACCCCCCTGCACCCACCCTCATCAGATCCATGGCCTGATGGCTCAGATCCACCTCTGGGCATGGTGAAACTCGGACTGGGTTTTTTCTCCCTGTCGAAAACAACCTCCTTGTGTTGAACTTTTTTTTTGCGCGTCCCATGTCACCGGGCAACTTGATTATGCTTCTAAGCAGGGCCAGACACAGGCAGGAGCAAACCAGGCAGCTGCCCAGGGCCCGACAGAAAGGGGGCCCCAAAATGGTGAAAATAATAATTATTATTATCATTGTCTCCGGCGAAGGGGGGCCCAATACTAAAAGTTTGGCCAGGGCCACCCGGAGTCTAGGTACGGTGCTGCTTCTGTCTAGCAAAGGGCTCTTTCCTCTGAGGTGTGAAGCACTGAACTGCCATCCTCGGACAAAGAAAAGAGAAGGAAGAAAGTAAAAAACAAGGGTCCTGGGATTTGCACCTGACAGAGAGAAACCTCTGTAACCTCGCTGTGCTTCCTGCCAACCAGCCATCTTAAATCCAAATAGCATGAAGCTGAAAATGAGTGGATTCAGGCCTCAGCGCAAGCTGTAGGATCTGTCCTTCATTCTTAAAACTTGTCATCTTCCTTTTTTTTTTTTTTGAACAAGGGGAGGGGGGCAGAGATTTGTGTTTTCTTCCCCAGATGTGCCCACAATCAATAATAATGCCTGAAAAAAATAACAGTACAGTATCTAAATGAAGTTACAGTTATCTGACCACAGTTAACCAAAGGCAGAGCCCCTGCCAGCTGAAGACTGTGGGCCCATTCTCTTCGGGGCAGATAAAGCGCACAATGAGGTTTTGTCCATCTCCACAAACCAATTCAGAAGGGCAGATTCTCTTATATATATAAATATATTTTTCTCTCTCACACAGCTGTGCAGTGACCAATTCTTCTCTGGGGAGGGGAGGGGGCTGCGGTTTGGGGATAGTAATAGGTCTATTCTTTCAGAGTTGGAAAGCAAGAGCTCAACAGCCTTTTTTTCTTCTCTCTCTCTCTTTCCACTAAAACAATTGTTATTCCCCGTTATTCCCCCAGTGCTGTTCCCCCCACACACGCACACATACACCCTAACCCCCACCCCCCATCTACAGATATAAACTGCATGTGCTTGGGGAGGAAACAAAACGTTTCTCTCTAGAGGCTTATTTTAGTCAAGGGCCTAATTCAAAACACAGACCCAAATACGTCCCTAGAGCTTGATCATAACATAATGGCAGGTTCCCTGTTCCTGAGATGAGTCCTGAACTGCAGTCCTGAAATTAATGAATAGCCAAGACTGATAAATTAATAATCAACACTAATGAATGTATATATTTCCCTCTACTGCTGGCTGTAAAACTGAGATTTGAGGCTGTTTGGCAATTTAAGGCTAGACCTGGCCAGCCTTACTCACACCAACAGGACCTTACACCACATGAGCACAGGGGGCAAATCTGGTCCTTGCAAAATAGTTGCCTCACTTCTCTGCTACACAGGAGCTTGCCATCATGCTTGCCATCATTCTCCTCCCCACAGGAGCTTGTTTTATGTGCTTTTGGTTTCAATGAAGCCCCTTTCCCATACTAAGAGACTAGGGTCTGTCATGAGCTTTACCCCTCCATCTGCCTGTACTAACAGTGCCACCTGCCTTTTGCCCTGCAAGAACACCCTTCTCCAAGGCCGGCAGGGGAACGTGGTCTCCTCCTTCAATCAGATCCTACTCCCCGCAGCCCTTGGACCAGAAGGAAATTGATTAGGAGATGTTTCAAGGCACAAAAGGAGCTGGTGAATAGGAGTCAAACACCTATCTCCCATTGCACCTTTAAACAACTTCCCTTCTCTGTGTATATTCTTCCAGTCTTGGCCTTGCTCCGTCATCTAGCACTCAAGCTGAAGGGCCAGGCCCTTGGTCAGAACCTCAGCCAGTCACTGATGTTCCACTGAAGTTAAAAGAGCAATCTTGATGGTCTTTGGTCTTGAAAGGAGCCCTTCCCTGCCTCCCCCTACCCCCTACAACTCCAGATGTGAGAGCAGCACTTGGAATAGGATTTTCCAAGGGCTCAGCACTGGCCTAACTCAGCTCCCCTCAAAGTTAATTGCCCTCATTTCACTCCTGCTTAAGTCAGTAGTCTGATTTACCCTTGACTTCAACAGAAGCAAAGTCAGGCAATACTGGCAACTTCAGAAAATCCTTCTCTTATTCTCCATGGTACTTCATTATGCACTGCTCTCTCTACCTGTGAGCCTCTCTTCTCTCTCATATGGTCCTCATGATACAGAGTGACAGACAATTCACTTGTGATGTGCACTGAATCCTTAGTGGAATCCTCTGTGTATTTACTGCTCCACCTCCTGACATTAACGCTGCCTGAAAAGGACCCCATCACTGGAGGTAAGAGGATAATTCATCTCCCCTGGTCCCTGAACACTGGAGATCAAGGTCCTAACCTTTGAGGTATAGCATCAGGAGGCTGGCAGGTAGGAGACAGAAGTGAGTATCACAGAGAAAATATTTTAGATGATCAGATGAGCAAGCCACAATTTTAGTGTGCCCAGCATCAGCTGTAATTCCAGAAGCTCTTCAGGCTCCATTGACTAACTTGGGATAAACTAGGAGGCAAAAAATAACTTGCAGAAGTGACAGAGGGAGGATCTGTCATCTTGGCTTTGGTTACTGAAGCACAGCAAAACTACCTTGCAAGGTAAAGGGTTATTCTGGGTCACTTCATTAGTGACGGTCAAGCAGTCAAAAGAATCTGTAAACAGGACCTCCTAGAAAAAGAGCTAGTTCTAGTCTGTTGTGGCATCCATCAGGAAGAGGTTTAATATTGTGTGCTAAGATACTAAGGCAATCTTAGAGCTGACTTGCCTTTCGGTAAATCTAGTTTGGTTTTTTGCACTCTTGTTTGGAAAATCTGTGTACTTCTTTGGCTGGGACCCGCCACCTCTGAAGTGCAAATTCCTCAGTGTTGTTTGTTTTCATGGAAAATTCAACAGCCCCAGTCCCAAACCTTCTGAAAACTCCAGTCCTCTGGGGTGTCTTAGTTAGCTCCCATATGCACTTCACCAATAACTGAGCAACCCAACAACACCACACTAGGTCATACCACACAACAGCTGAGATACTCTGCTGAAGAAAAGCAGAGGATGGAAAGGAGATTAAGAACACCCAACAGTCCTCTGAACGTGCCTAGTTAATTACTAAAACTGTAACAGAGAGTAACAATTATGCACCGACAGTGTCCTCCTCATACACAGAAGGGCTTGAGGAAGGGCACTCTGTGCCCAAAAGCTTGTCTAATATTTCACCCAACTATACAGCTGGTCCAATAAAAGATGACACCAAAAAATCTTGCTTCTCACATATTTCCTGGACATGGGAGAGAGAAACAAGGGATGGAGGAGAACACAGATGGGGAGGGAAAGAAAGTTGGAGGGAAACAGCAGGAGAAGAGGAGAGAAAGAGGACAAACCTCTACCTCCTACCTATCAACCTCCTGGTTCTACACATCCAATCTATGCCCCTACTTCCGCAGCATTCAGAAAACAGGGAATGTGGCTTAGAAGGAATTTCTGAAATAACTTGCTGCTTTGGGGCAATAGCGAGCATCTAGCCAGGCATATCTGCCAAGTTTTATCTCCATTGTCTCTGGGCACCTGGATTCAGAATGACCCTGTCTACCTATGTATTCAGATGTGCCTCATTATTGTGGTACCCAGGTACTTCAAAATCATTAATGACTTTCATCCCTAGGATAGAAAACCCTTTTGACTGAAGGATTGTCATCCCCACCTCCCACCCCCTTTCCAACTGAGGGAGATTAAGTGACTTGCCCTAGAAAGTCAAGAAATTAGTGGAATGAAAGCCAGTTCTCTGGATCCCATATGCTCCCCCATTCCTGAAACAAACAAGATGTCCCTTCCTCCGCTTCCCTCCCACGCTTTATCTTTATTATTTGTTGTGGTACAATAGTGCCCAGAGACCACAGTCATGATCTCTGTCCCGAAATCTGTTGCTTCTTCCCTTTCCAGACCTAAGGGAAAGAGATGGGCTCGGCAGGCTGTCTTGAAGGTGGAGAAGTGTGTGTTCCATCATGGCCCCTGTGAAAATGAGTAAAAACGTCCAGTCCTTTATGGATACAAACCCTGAATTTGTCCCCATGCAGGGGCAGATTTCCATTCTACAATTACATGGTGTCAGATTGACTGACCACAGTGACACGGAAGACAAACTTTTTAAAATCCTGATAAGTGGATCCAATACCCCTTGATGGGCACTTGTCTTTGCTTTTTCCAAAGCCTTTTACATGGCACGCTGTTTGTTTTCTTTCTCTCCTCTTCTCCTGCTGTTTCCCTCCAACTTTCTTTCCCTCCCCATCTGTGTTCTCCTCCATCCCTTGTTTCTCTCTCCCATGCACACACACTCCCTTCCTCATTTCCTCTAGGTCACGCTGTCTGTAAATACTGCTCTCTCTATGCCAATTGGATTGGTTGTGAGCATGAGCCAGGAGGCAGGAGGAGGGGAGGGGAGGGATATTACTCATTGAAGGTGCGGGTGCTACTCCCTCTGGCACTAAATCTCAAAGTCCAGCTCTACAACAAAATAATTAAACATTCACACCCAACATCCCCCCCTCCCCAAATCCCTGGGAACAGCCAGGCCTTCCAAACAGACCTGTGTTATCAGAGCCCCTGGGCCCTTGCTTCCTCAGCACTGAGTCCAGGCAGAATCCTAATTCCAAGTAGGGTAGCTCAAGGGCACTCTTCTGGGAACAGGTCTATTGCTGTGGCATATAACAAGGGGCAGCACAGGGCTGCAACAGTAGCAACCTGTGGGTTTGTCCATGTCCGTTTCTAGCTGGCCCAGAAGAGCTGGTCTCCTGAGTTGAATGCTAGGGATGTGAGGAAAGAGTCTCAGAAAGATACTAGGAATCTACTTCTACCTGCTGGCAAACATGGACTGAAGGTTATTTTACCTAAGTCAGTGACCTAGAAAGAACTAACATTACTGGGTCAATGAGCTGGCACTGATAGTTATTATGACCCTCTGGCCACTGTTGAGTCCTTTAAAATGATGTCTCTCTCTGTGTTGCTGGTATAGGGATGGGAAGAGAAAAGTGTGGCACTTACAAATTTAGCATGCATGAATTACATGCCCATATTAGAAGAGACACATGCTAAGGGTAGAATACGGTTTCCTCCGCTTATATGGCTAATGTGGTATTTTGCTTTATAGAGGTTTCGGGCTGAAAAAAGACCACTATGGGTGCATCTACATCTGCAATTAATGCGTAGTAATAAACTCCAGTGCATATTGCATATTGCATATTGCACTGGAGTTTATTGCTCCCAGGCACCACATTTGAACATGCGCCCGGGACCACAGGACATTGAGCTAGGATGGAGCAGCCCTGGCTGGCAGGGGGTTCAGGGGGGTCAGCCTACCAGCCTGGGACTGCTCCGATTTGGCTCAACATGTGGGATGGTTGGGGCACAAAGTGCTTCAGTGTGGGGGCTAGCCAGCAGGAGTAATATATGCACAGAGTAATATAGTGTATATCTGTTTCTTCATCATCTTCAGCATATATGAAGTCTAATCCAAAACACGCTGCAGTCACTAAAAAGGCACCCATTGCCTTTACTGGGTCAGGGATCAGGCTTTATTTCCTGGACTTTGAGGGGCTGTTTCAAGGGTAGTTGTGTGTGAGCAACTTCAACTTTCTATTATTGATGACATTTTTAGGGATTCCATCCAATCATTGAAAAAGCTGATACAAAATATGAGAACAAACCTTTTTTCCTCTAGCTCCTGGCAAGTTCAAAACCTGTTCCAGTCCAAAACCTTCCCTTGGAAAGCCTCTAGCTACCTGAAAGCCTGCCTCTCCTTCCACAGCCAGCCTATGTGACAGTTGAAATTCACTAGTATAAAGGAGACCCCTGAGTTCATGAGACACAACTTTTACTGGGTAAGAAAACTTACTCCTGCAGGAGAGGATAAGGAGCATAGACTTACTGGCAGAAGTGACTGCCAAGGCACATCTTTGGGTACATCTGTATAAAGCTAAACTGTGTTTCTGGAAAACATTAGGTAGAAAGTTCTTAAACTCTAACATACAACTTGACTTTAGCTTTTGATACTGTCTCCCACAACATTCTTGCAAGCAAGCTAAGGAAGTACGACTTAGATGAAGGGGCTGCAAGGTAGATAGAAAATTAGCTGTATCATCAGGCTCAAAGGGTAGTAATCAATGGCTCAATTTCTAGATGCCAGCTGGTATCAAGTGGAGTCCCCGGGGGTCAGTCCTGGGGCTGGTTTGTTCAATATCTTCATTAACAACCGGAAGATGGGATGGAGTGCACCTTCAGAAAGTTTGCAGATGACACCAAGCTGGGAAAAGTACTAGATATGCCAGAGAGCAGCATTCCCTCTAAGCTGCGTGGCATACGCAGCCACGCAGACCAGCCTAACAGCATGGCATGAGTGCACCTGTGCGGCCACACAGCTCAGAGGGAATACTGCCGGAAAGTAGGGCTAGAATTCAGAGAGTCATTGACAAACTGGAAGATTGGACCAAAAGAAATCTCATGAGGTTCAACAAGGAGGAATGCAAAGCCCTGCACTTAAGACAGAACAATCCCATGCACTGCTACAAGCTGGGGACAAACTGCAGGAAAGGACCTGGGGGTTACAGTGGACAATAAGCTGAATATGAGCCAGCGGTGTGCCCTTGTTTTGAAGAAGGCTAATGGAATACTGGGCTGAGTTAGTAGGAGTGCTGACAGCAGACCAAAGGAAGTGATTATCCCCCTCTATACAGCACTGTTGAGGCCACATCTGCAATACAGTGTCCAGTTTTGGGCCCCCCACAAGAGAAAGGATGTGAACAAACAGAAAAGAGTCCAACAGAGGACAATGAAAGTGGTTAGGGAGCTGGGGCACATGACCTATGAGAAGAGGGTAAGGAAACTGGACTTACTTAGTCTGGAGAAGAGAAGTCTGAGGCAGGATTTAATAGAGCCTTCAACTACCTGAAGGGTGGTTCCAAAGAGGATGGAGCCAGACCAGGGTGGGTGAAATATGGCCCTCAGGCTGGATCTGGCCCACAGAGGAACTTTTTCCAGGCTACAGCAGGTCCCTTGGTTCTACCTGGCCCAGGTGCCATCTGGCTCACGGCACATCCCACCACCCATTTGGCATGCAGCAGGGCTGAGGTAGCTCCACAGCTGGACTGCATTTCTAGGCAGCCCAGGCGATGGCGGCTCCTTCCAGCTGCCACCACTGCTGGCCCCAGCCCCATGGTACTGGTGGGTACCCACGTGCGCAGCCCCACCCCCAGCCAGCCCCTGCCTGCTCTGGATTTGCCCACCCCCACTTAGCAGCAGCAGCGGTGGTGGCAGCAGGCAGAAGCTGCTGCTCAGCATGGAGGAAAAGCGGCTCCTCCCCCTCACTGCTTCCAGGCCTTTCTGGCTGCAGCCACCTGGAGCCCATAACTGGGCTGCTGTGCAGCTTCTCTGCATTGCTACTGCTGCCCCACTGGGCAGCCCAGAGGCGGTGGTGACAGCGGTGGAGAAGATCCACAGGACAGCTTGGGCATGGGCTCCAGGCAGCTGCAGCAAGAGGGACCTAGCAGTGGAGAGGGGAGAGGGGCCGCTTTTCCCCCATGCCAAGCAGCAATTTCCCAGCTGCTGATGCTGCTGCTCAGTGCAGGCAGGCGGTGCAGTGCAGGCATCGAGCAGGCTGGGTTTGAGGCTGTGCATGTGGGTTCTGGCTGATCCACTGCAGCTGGGGCGAGTCTGGAGTGGGCATGGAGTAGGTGGGGGTGGGCCTGGGGCTGTGTGCTGTTGACAGTGGCAGGGAGGAGCCACAGAGTGTGCAGGTTCCAGGCTGTTGGCGGGGGAGCCCACTGCAGCTCTCCAGAATTGCCTATGTGACCCGTGGGTCCAAGTAATTGTCCACCCCTGAGCTACACTGTTCTCAGTGGTGGCAGATGACAGAACAAGGAGCAATGGTCTCAAGCTGCAGCAAAAGAAGCTTAGGTTAGATATTAGGAAAAATTTCCCCACAAGGAGGGTAGTAAAGCACTGGAACAGGTCACCCAGAGAGGTGGTGGAATCTCCATCCTTGGAGATTTTTAAAAGCTGGCTGGACAAAGCCTAGGCTGGGATGATATAGCTGGGGGTGGTCCTACTTTGAGCAGGGAGTTCGACTAGATGACCTCCTGAGGTCCCTTCCAACCCCCATTTTCTATGCTTCTATGGCAAGTTGTACTGCTTGCCTTCTCTGCGCTGTAGTCTTAGAAAGTCTAGTCAGAGCACAGTAGATAATAGAACATGGTAGCTACTACTATATTCCAAAACATCTGCTATGTTAATTGAGACAAATCCTTAGACTTATTTTATCTCTCAACAGGTTCTTCATGCCTGCCAATAACCATATAATACATTCACAATACTTAGGTCAACCTAGAACAGGCTAGCTATCTCTCCTGCAGGCTAGGACCCAACAGAAAAGAGAGGGATACTAGCAGATCTATTTCTAAACAGTTCAGAGGCACTCAAATAATCTTTTGATGGCACCCTGTAAATTCATAGATATATAGCATGTCCCTATCAGTAAGGGTTCCTGTGACTGCTAGTGAGTTGTAAACGCTGTAACAAAGGCCATGACCTAGGTGTAACGAACTGTTAGAGCCAGTGGATGCCAATCTCTGCTACCTGATAGTGGTATTGGATGCCTATACTCATGCATTAAGGCTGCATTAATGCATCAAGGCATTAATCAAGTCTGCTGGAGTATGGTAATTACCACACCAACAGCACATGTATTAGTGTTCCCGCACTGAAAAATGGCAGGGTAGGGGGCAGTTTAACTAAAGCTCGCTCAACAAGCTTCATTTAAAGTACCCCCACGTCTATTTTTCAGTACAGGGACACTAATACACATGATGGGGATGCTGATACACATGATGCTCTGGGCACTTTAATTAGAGCGGCTCTTGGAGCTGCTCTAATGAAAGCTCCCCCAGCCCGCCTCCTGGAGCACGTGTATAAACTCCCATTATGTTTGTAACTCTGACCTATATCAAGTGACTAGGATTAAGGTCATACCTTTGGTATGTGATGTCAGATGACAACAGCTGGAATAAACTAGCATATCTCCATTAACTTAATGAAGCTGCACAGATTAATACAATTGAGGGTCTGTCTCCAGGACTTTAGCAAAAAGAGAGTGAATAAGTCCTCATTCAGGAAGGGAACTCAGAAGAGAACTAGCTGAGGTGGTTGTAGTGTTTGAAATCTTCCTGGATGCCTGAGGTCTTCCACGCAGCTCCACGTCAGGCCCAGAGGAACTGAAGAGCCATACTTTCCATTGGAAGTATGAATCAGCTTTGATCTAGTGTTGGTACTGATCGATTTGCATCAAACAGGGAAAATTCTCCTTACTAATGAACTGCTATTTTGTTTAAAGCCCCTCCCCTCCAGCCCACAAGCTGTGCACAGCCCATCATGTAGCAATGTAAATTACAGTTTGCTCACAGTAACAGGCCAGAGGAGTTAATGATAAATAATAGTTCACAATCAAAGGGCTCATTTCACCAGCTGTCTTTGTGATTCAGCTCTAGCTGGCCACCCTGGCTCTAACTACACAGTCAAACAGCTGAGCAGAAAAGTCAGTATAAACAACAAAAGCGTTTGATTTTAAAATACAAAATACAGGCCTGGCAGATCTACTCTTACATTGTGGCAACATCGCAGCACACCTCCCTGTGCTTCATTAGGATTACCGGCTCAGAGACTCACCAGCAGGACAGATACATCACTGCCCGCATCACACACATCTCAAGTCAGGGTTTTCATCATCCTGGTGCATGACTGGTGACCTGGGCACATACATTACCATTACTCACTCAGGTGCTCGAGTGAGAGTTACTGTGTCTGTGCCCAGTCCCTGGCAGTGAAGGACAGAGTACCACTTTCACCTCCAAGCGCTGTTTAATTTGCTTGATGTAAATAACCCAGCATTGCTTGTGTAGCTGGAGTTCAGGATGCTTTTTCTTGAGTAAGGAGGGAAACAAAGTCAGTGGGATCATGTCAGTGACCTATAAGGAATAGTTGCTGCGACTCAAGCATTAACATTATTGTGGTCATGTCTCTGACCTCCTCCTCATCGCTTTGGTGACCTGAACTTGTGGCACAGGCTAGGACTGCGGAATAGGGGTTATTGTGCCAGGGATCCCCCAGGACAGTACCTGAAATCCAGAGTCACGGTGACTCTGTGGCCTGCAGGGAGAATTATGGTAACTGTGGTTACAGTACTCTGAAAGCCATTCTACCTAAGGCACCCACAGCATCATGTGTATTCAGCGTCCCGCGCTTCAAAATGGTGGCGGGGCCACTTTAACTAAAGCTCATTTGAAAAGCTTTAGTTAAAACACTCCTACCACCATTTTGAAACATGGGGACGCTGACTACACATGACATGGAGGCTGCTGAAGCACGTTAATTAGCACACTCCTGCAGACTCGCAGCAGACACAATTAACTGAGTCTGCTCTGATGCATGCTAAATAGTACATGTTGGAGCAGAAATCCATCCCATGTACAGGTGATCCCAGAGTCCTCCAGGGCTCCTCCCTTATGGCTTCCCTGTGAGAAGTGCAGGTTGAGTTCTCCCACCAAGGGTGTGACAGTGTCCCTTTGAGCCAGCCGGTGAGTTCATCATACATGGATCGAAAACCCACAAACAAAGACTAACGGGTGAATGAGTAACTCCACAAGAATGCAGTCAATAAGATGAACCCAAGAGGTATGGGACATGGTCACCTTTCACACGATGGGACACATTCATAACCCAATACCACCAAATGGCTGGCCAACTCATATGCAGCCGTGCAAGGAGTGGTATCTTGTAAGCAGGGATCCTTGTTCTCCTTGTTTAAAAATTGCAAATTCTCTGAACCCGAAATCCACAATTAAAATGAAATGCTGCTCTCTCTCTCTCTCTCTCTATATATAGATATGTATCAATTGAACATAATGTTTTTTTGAAATATTTACAATTTTAAAGCAATGTGGAAGCCTACCACTGCCTCAATCACTATAATAAAATAAATTCTAAGTACCTATACATTTGTGTATTTAATTTGGGGTTTTTTAGCATGGAAAATCAGAGCTCCCCCTGCCCCCTTTTCTCACCAGGACAGAGATCCAGGCCTCTCACTCCCAAGTCACAAGCCCACAGCCCTGCTGGTGCCCCTCACGCTGCACTGACAACCTCTGGACTCTGCCGGTGCCCCTTACTCCCTATTCACAGCCGCCCTGCCCCCCCAGCACTGCCAGAGGACACCCACAGCTGCCAGGGCTACGGAGCCAGGGAGCCAGGTCCGCAGCCCCCTCCCCCCCACAGCAGCTCCCAAGCCCTGACTGCCACCCGAGGGAAGTGGCAGCTGCTGCCAAGGAGTGGAGCGTAGAGCCCAACTTCCCCTCTCCCCTGGGTGGCAAAATGGGAGCAGAGCCTGTGGGGTTGGGGGATGCGGGCTGCCCACTGTGGGCTCCCTGCCCTGATACCCTCCCCCTGGGACCTCCAAGGCCCAGTGACAGAGACCCAGTGCAGCAGGGCAGAGTGGGGCTAGGCAGGAAAGTTCAGTGCTACTGCCACAAGCCCTGCGCTGCCCTGGTGAGGTGCCCTCTGCCCACCAGGCAGCAACGAGGAGCACAACTCAGTGCCGCTGCCCGCACTGCTACCAGGCAGGCAGGGGGCACTTCGCCAAGTGGCATGGGGCTTGCAGCAGCAAAGAACTTGCCTGTCCTGCTCTGCCCTGCTGCTTCAGGTCCCATCCTCTGGGCTGCAGAGGTCCAGGGCAGGAGAGCAGCAGGGTGGGGAGCCTGAGCCTGCATTAGGCAGCCCACCCCTGCCTCTGCCCCCAGACGAGTCACACATGGCTCCATCCCACTCCCCACCGGGGCCCTGCGGCTACACATTCTGGCCCCAGGCCCCGAGCCCCACACACGCACCAGCTGGGCAGCAGTCCCAGCCCCAGCCCTGTCCAACTTCCTCCCTTGCTATGGGGGCCTCAATTCCCCTCCTTCCCCTGCCAGACCTACCTGCAGGAGGTGCTTTTCAGGCTGCCTGGTAGCTCTGTGGGTGTGTGAGTGTGCATATGCACATGGTACCCCTTGCCTGACCACCCTCCTCCCACTCCCCCCAGCCCCTTACAGGCTGGAACTCTGTCAGCCTGCAGAGAGCTCTGCAAAAGTGGAAAATCTGTGTGTTTCTCCATTAAAATGAAAAATCAGCATTTTTCTCAGTTAAAGGGGGAAATCCACATTTTTTTTTGTTTTTCTGTGGGAAACGGAAATGCTGGATCCCTGCTTGTCACCCATGGACATGAACCATCACTGTGGAGGAGCTGTATCGACACAGCTACTATGAACAGCCCATTCCCACACAGACCAATATCACTATTAGGATCAGTTGCCTCACTCACAGAGACCAGCACCTTCCCAGGGAACTAATCACTTCAGTGTCATCTGAACATGAGCAACCACTTTACACACAAACCTGCCCAGCAGCAGGAAGCAGTTAATCCTTACGCTAACCAACATGGCCAAGGGATGTACATACCGACTGATACAGCTGAAAAGAACAGGGGCAGGTGCTGCCCCTCCCTTCCCCTTGTGAGGTTGGTAAACATTACCCTCACTTTATGAATGAGGGAACTTAGGCTCAAGAGTTTAAAGGCCACCTTGGGAAAAGCAGACTTTTAGTCTGGGGGTCTAAAACTCCTTGAGGCTTTATCAGGCATTTAATATCTACAGTCAATGATTGGGGACTGTAGAACTGTGGCTTTCCTTATCTGTTCAGCTACAGAAGTCTAACACTAGACAACCAGAATTACAGACTATTTCTGGAAATTTGGGACAGGATGACTTCTTGAAGGTCACACAGCAAGTCAGGTTCAGAACCAGGATTAGATCCCATAACCCAAGCCTCCTTCCCTATAGCACACTACAAATAAGATCTGGAAGAGCCTACAAATGTTATCCACACTACAGCTAGCTCAAGAAATGTAGAAAACCTCCCTAGGCTCCTGGGAGGATCTCACAATGTGTCAGACAGCTCTGGTGCAAGGGATTTACAGAAAACCTACAGACACCCCAGCTGAATTGGCTCCTAAACCAAGCACTGTGCTTACAGGAAATGAAACACTGTGCAGAGACTCTGCTCAAACCTTGCAGGATGTGTAGAAGTAATTCCATGTGATACACTGCTTCTAGGCTACACCTTCAGCCACCGCAAGTGCATTTTGCTGTGAACATTAATCTGCTCCATCAGAGGGAAGCTTTCAAATTGCTATCATGTTTGGCTTGTTCAAACAAAGAAACTGGCAAAAAAAACACTTAAAGATTTTAAGCCTAGAAAGGGCCCTTAGTTAATCTAGTACGAACTCCCGTGTAGACCAAGCCACTGAATTTCATCCTTTCACTCTGGTGTGGAGCAGAGCCACTTGCAGTTGACTAAAGCATCTTCCAAAAAGGCATCTAGATGGTCTGCCTTAGAAGCCAAGAGATGGAAAATCCGCCTCTTCTCTTGGTAGATTGCTTGTCCCTTATTTCCAGGTTGAATTAATTTGGCTTTAATTTCCAGGCATTGACTCTCCTTTTGCCTTTCTCTTCTGGGTTTAAACAGCCCAGATTACAAGGTATGTTATCCCTATGAAGGCACTTACACACCGTGATCAAATCACCTTTGAGTTATCTTTCCTCACTAATGTGGAAAGTGACACAACATGATCCGAGACTGGGGTACAATTTGGAAACTACATGGTCCTGGATTAATGACACATCCTGACATCCAGTATCTCTTGACCCATCTGAGCTGTGGTGGTGATCTCACTTAACAGGATTCAGGGGACCATTTCTCTGCCTTGTGCCCCATCTCTCCTGGGGCTGCTTCCAATATCCCAAGGCCAAACAGCATCTAAAAAGTGAGAAGGTGCATGTCCTGGTGGGGAGGCATGGAGCTGGGACTTGAGTTCTCATTCTGCATCTGCTGTGCCCTTCTGTTTTGTGCTTCTGTTTCTCCTTCTGCCCTTTGTCCATCTTGCCCTATTAGACTGTAAGGGCCAGATCCTTTCACTTATTAGGCACCTTTTCCACCCGTTTGAGGTCCTGAAAGCCAGTTAACACACGAAATGGATGGCTCCTCCTCCTTATTGCTTTTTGTGACTTAGTCCTAAGTCTATGATGTTAGCATGTTATAAAAATATGTGCATTAACATATTTGAGGGACTTGAGACAGGTGAAAAAAGATGACACTGGGTACATCTACACAAGACCCTTTAATGCACAGTAGACTAATTTACTGTGCAGTAAAGCATTACTGTGTACACGTGCAGGCAGTTACTGTGCAGTAAATTAGTCTACTGTGCAGCTAATTTACTACCTGCAAATGTAGGCCGTAAATTAACCATGCAGTAGATACTGTGCTGTAGCACATGTGTAAATGCTGATTGGGAGCACATTTGCTCCCTGTTGCCCCACCACCAGGGGGCCACCCTCAAGTTTGCCCAAGAGGCATGGAGATCGGAATTTCTCCAGCCCCAGGCCTGGGATGACCCTTTGCCTGCCCCAGCCTGACTTTTAAAACTTTGGCATGCCCCCAGGGCCTGTGCCATCTGCTGCCTGCCTCTGGCCATCAGGTCCCAAAGCAGTGGCCCAGTGCCTGCCATATCAGACTCATGGACCTTGGCAGTGGCCACCCAGGCCAACCTCACCAGCTAGCTGGCTATCACACAATGTTCCCTTGCACGGCAGGCATGTGCCCAGGCCCAACAACACCCAGTGTCTCAGGCACAGCCCCCGAGGGCTTTCAAAGAAACCACAATGGCTCCTCTGTGATGCCAAACACATCAGCCCGGGGCCTCAACTGGTCCCAGGGAGAGACCAGAGACCTGACTGCACTGTGGTGCAACACTGAGGTGCAAAGCCAGTTTGTCCAGGGCAGGCACTTCAGTGCCCAAATCTGTGAGGCCCTGGTAGGCCACATGCAGGAGCACAGACACTAGCAATCAGCATGGCAATGCCACATAAAGGTCAAGGCCCTGTGAGTGCAGTGGGTCCATGTCACCATCCACAACTGTCGCTCTGGAGCTGCCCACAGGACCATGCCCTTTATGTACTGCTGGACCACATTCTCACTCCCCAGGACCCTGGACGGAGCCACACAGTGCTCTCCAGCATAGGCGGCCTGCCAGAGACTCCACCACAGCCTGGCAGTGATGATTCTTCTGCAGGGGAAGGCGCCGCAGGGCACAGGGCTCAAGTATAGGTGCGCTCTCTGCCCCTGGCCTCATCGAGCAGTTCCAGGTGCCCAGGCCAGTGACTACCATGACAGCTCCAGGTGCACAGCCCCACCCAGGAGGACAGGCCAGAGATGACACTAGCCACCATGATGAGCTCCAGATCCTCCTTGGAAGGGGCCACTGCCAAGGCAGCTAGCCACCATACCCCTGGGCCCCAGGATAGCAGTAGGAGCCACACCTCATCACCGCCTGCAGGTACAGACTCAAGCTGCCAGGGACATCTACCATGCCATCTGGTAAGCCCTGCACAGGAGGGAGGTCCTGAGGGGAGGAGAGCAGCAAAGACATAGCAACTCAGGCCTTTGCCAGCTCTCCCATCTGCTCCTGGGCTGCACACCTGGAGCCAGGGACCCTGCATTGTGGAAGGGCCCTGGATTGGCCTGGGTAGAGGGATTGGGCTGGCAGGCTGCCTGCAGCAAGCACCAAGTGGGCCATCTACTCTTGTGGAGGAAGTGGGGATGGAGGACTTGGACAGCAGCCACTTGTAGCAGAGCCCTCCTGGCCAACTTAGCATAGTCTCTGGACACCTGTGCAGCGTGCATCCCCCTGGTGTAGTGCATATTATCTCTAAAATGTTGAAACTCTCACAAAGAGCCTTTCTTTCCTGACTCCACAGGTCCAACAGCTGCACATGGGAAAGAGGGACCAGCTGCCACCAGGGATATGCCCTCAGGGACTCCATCACTCTTGGCTGACACCTTCTGCATGCTTCTGCGTCCCATCTGCAGTGGATGCAAGACCAGACCCTGATGCTGGAATACCTGGTTACCATGGCAGAGGAACGGCTGGTAGAGGAGCAGGCCTGGTACTCCGAAGATGTAACGCATGATGGGAGAAGGACCATGAGGATCATGTTCAGGGACAGACTCCTGGCCCTTGAGGAGAGGCACATCACTCTCCTCAAGAGGATGGTGGAGGCCCAGAAGCAGCAGGCCACCATGGAGGATGGCTGGGATGCTGGACACCATTCTGGCCCTGGTGGTCACCTTCATGCTACCCACTGTCCTGCCCCCAGCTCTGGCCCCATCTGTCCCCTGGCAGCCACTTACTGCCCAGCTGTGAGACCCCCAGTGGGCATGGGCTGAGAAGCCAGGGCAGGAATGGGTAGGTGGGGTCCCTAATCAGGGGGCATGGGACAGTCACATCACCCAGCTGGAGGTCCAGCACACTAACACAAAGCAACTGCTCTCCACCAGGGCTGGCAGGGTGGAATTTCAAAAGACCGAGGCATCTTGGGCACTGCCAACCAATCCATTGCTGATGCTACTGAAGACAGCCTGGTGGTCTACCACAGCCTGAAGCATGACCAAATGGAAACCCTACTGGCTGCAGTATGGGTGGTCCTCCTGGGGCAGGTAGGTGACAGGGATATGGGTCCCATCCAGGGCCCAAATGCACTGCAGGAAGCCCAGGGCATGGAACCCCACCACCACCTCCAAGGGGTTGTGAACCTAGGACACAATGTGGCCCAGCATGTTCTGGAGGGTGCCACAGACCACCAGGATGGCTTTCCTGGAGGTTGCCTGACCCACCCTGAAGAGGTGGCTGATGTACTGCAGGTTGGCAGGCATGGCAAGCTTGAGGAGGGCAATGCCCAGCCTGGTCTCTGTAGGGAGGGGTGGCCACATGGTAGTAGGCTGCCACCCCAGGTGTAGGCGGAGCTGGTTGAGTAACTCTTGGAATGCGGCCCAGGTCATCCAGAAGGAGTCCACCTACTGCTCATTGTTCCAGGTGCGCTAGATGACCTGGAGCCACCAATCCTGGCAGGCATGGCAGGCCCACACAGCGTAGGGCTGGAGCCCCAGGACCTCATGGCTGGCACCCGTGGCAACATCCATGTGAGCATGATTGATGTCCCTTCTGGGGTCCAGGCAGTGGTCCAGGGGATGGTAGGTGACAGCTTGGGGGTGGCGGGCCACAGGTGGGGCAGTGAGCCTGGCCACACAGCTGTGTAGCACAGAGGGGCAGGCAGGGTTGAGGCCGACCATGGCCAGGCAGTGGTCACTGAGGTGGTGAAGCACAGTGGGCGTGGCAGCAAGCAGAAGCCTGAGGCATGGGTTGTCACTGCAGGGGTCTGGGTATGGAACAGGCTCTACAGACAGTGTCCTAGAGGGCTATGCCAGCAGGCTGCAGGCTTCTCCAGGCCAGAAAAGCATGTAGCCAAGGAACACTACATGGGGTTGCCTTTTAAAGAGTGCCCATGGCATCTGGGTAGCAGTAGCTGGATTCGCCAGTTCCCTCTGGATGCTGCAGTGGAGCACAGCAGGGCAGGAGGAAGCCTGGACCAACATACTCCCATAAGCAGCAAATCTGATCCCAAGAGTTTGCATGTGTAGATGCCTGCCCAGGGCTGGATTACTGCACAGTAAATTACTGGGCAGTAAATCCAAAGTATATGGGATATATGTAGCTCATCATGGAAGTGGAGGGAGAAGATGTGGTGTGAAGTAGGGCACTGCGAAACAGCATCATTCCACTTTGATGTCCATTTCAACGGTCTGACAGAATGTGTTTCATTTCCAGTTTTGTTTCATTTTGAAAGCACTGTTCCATTTCATTTCATGAAAACTGTTTTGCTAGTTTCCATGCTGTTTCAACATTTTGCCCACCCAGCACCGGGAAGATCGGTGCTGCCACTGGCCCCAGCTGGCAGCACCAGCCTCCTGTCATCCAGCAGGCAGATCGGGGGCTTCCCCACACCCCCAGGAGGAGTCTAGCACAGCCCATGCAGCCCTCCTGGGGGTGCAGGCAAGCCCCTGATCTGCCTGCAGGATGACAGGAGGCTGGTGCTGACGGCTGGGGCCAACTGCAGCACCGACCTTCCCAGCATGGACTGCACCCAGCCAGCAGCACCAGCTTCCTGTCATCTGGCAGGCAGATCAGGCCCCCTGTATCCCCAGGAGTCATCGGATCACAGGAGGCTGTTCCTGTCACCTGGAACGGTGCTGGGCACAGCCCGCACCCAGCACCAGGAAGATCGGTGCTGCCACTGGCCCCAGCTGGCAGCACCAGCCTCCCGCACCCCTGGGAGGGCTGTGGGGACTGTGCTGGACTGCTCCTGGGGATGCAGGCTCCCAACCTGCCTCCCAGATCACAGGAGGCAGGCTGGGGGCCAGTGGCAGTCAGGCTTGGGGAAAATCAACTCATGCAGGGACCTGTCCCTGCCCCAGGATCAGGGTGGGAGCGGGTCCCTGTACAAGCTGATTTGTACTAGGCCCCGTACCAGAGCCACCCTGAGGAGGGTGCAGGGCCCAGTGCAAATCAGCTTGTGCGGTGACCCACCCCCGGCTCAATCCCGGGGCAGAGGCAGGTCCCTACACAAGCTGATTTGCCCCGGGCTCACCTGCCACTGGCTTCAAGTGGCAGCACCAGCCTCCTGTGATCCGGAAGGCAGAATGGAGGCCGCACCCCCGGGAGCAGTCCGGCACAGGCCCTGCAGCCCTTCTGGGGCTGCGGGCAGGCCCCTATCTGTCTGCCAGATGACAGGAGGCTGGTGCTGCCAGCTGGGTGCAGCCTGTGCTGGGAAGATCAGTGCTGCTGCTGGCCCCAGCCATCAGCATCAGCCTCCTGTCATATGACAGACAGATTTGGGGCTCACCTGCACCCCCGGGAGGGCTGCGGGGATTGTGCTGGACTCCTCCTGGGGGTGCGGGCCCCCAATCTGCCTGCCGGATGACAGGAGGCTGGTGCTGCCAGCTGGGGCCAGTGGCAGCACCAGTCTTCCCAGCTGTGGGTGCAGGCTGTGCCCAGCACCAGTCCCAGCCAGCAGCAGCAGCCTCCTGTCATGGAGCAGGCAGATCAGGGGCTTGCACCCCAGGGAGGAGTCCAACACAGCCCCACTGCCCTCCAGGGGGTGCAGGCCAGCCCCGATCTGCCTGTCGGGTGACAGGAGGCTTCTACTGCCGGCTGGGACCAGTGCTGAAGCCAAGTAAGCCTGGCTTCGAAACATTTGGAAACTTTCAAAACGTTTTGAGTGACCTTGTTTCATTTTGAAGCTGTTTCAAAGGCTTTTGTTTCCTTTCGATGTCACTGTTTTGAGCTTGAAATGCATTGAAACAGCTTTGAGACAAAACACAGGGTGAAACTTTGCAAAGCCCTAGTGTGAAGGCCTTTCATGGAAAAAGAGTTTGGGGCAGGGATCAGGGCTTTGGGACAGAGCCGAGGTTCAGAGAGCCTTAGCTCTAGGTTCTCTCCTTCCCAGATTGCTGTGACTGTACTGCTCTGCTGAGGGTCTTTTGTTGAACACGGAGGCACTGCTGGAGCCTTCTTTCCATTTTTGCAAACTGTTTTGTTTGAGAAAATGGGGGGAGGATATGTGAGAAAAGCAGCAGGAGGTAATGTTAGAAGTAGTATTGAGAATTCCATCATTCTGGTCAGGTCATTGACCTCGTTAGCCATTCTAGTTAGCAGTGATTACAACACAGGTGATGTAAAGTATGTCCCAGATTGCCCTCTTGCTCCATGGGAACAGGCTGTCTCCATACAATGGAAGGAAAGATGGAAGGAGGAAGCAAATAACCTGTAAAACCTTACCCTATGGGGCACCTCTTGCTGGTGACAGAAGGGAAGCTCCATTCTTTAAGCTCATTTTAGAAGGCTCCTTTGCCATCGTGCTGCCAGAGCATCTCAGCTAGTGAGAATGCTTTCTGCTTATGCACTGAATGAATTCAAACTACGGGCTGAACAAGGAGCCAAAGAGCTACAGTCAGCAGCTCTCCACAGCTTTATTCCTGAGGATCTTGTCCCTTCTGTGGTACTCTTGAATGTTGGTTATTAGCTAAGCATTTACTTAGAAGCAAAAAATGGGAGCTCATACCAGCCCCAAGTATTTGGCCTAGTCCTGGTCTGGACTTACCAGGGAAATTCTCACACTGGGGAGGGTATGTTGACCAACTGCTTGTTTCTCTCCTTGGCCTTATGTTTGTACATTATTTCCCCTTTTAGTACTCTCTCCGCTCCTCCCCCTATTTGACCTCATTCAGCTTATCACCGTCTACCTAGGCCTCTTCTTTAGAGCCTGTCAGATCCCAGGGTGATGAGCAGCAACCTTATAAAATATTATATTTAATACTCCCTGAGCCCCTGGGTCCCTCTCTATTTCTCTGTGTGTGTGTACATGTGGGTCTCTCTCCAGGCTGCCTAATAGCTTTTATCCCTCTGTTCTAGAACTGCCTTGCTTCAAACACTGCTGCAATTCTTCCCCTGATCAGCAGGCATGGTTATTATGGGAGCCCCCGGCCAGCTGCACAGAACGCTGGCATTTCATAATGGAGGCTGTGCAACCACCCAAACAAAACCCTGCTTGCTCAGATGGCCTCTCACTAGTATTTCAGGCAGTTCCTGCCAGTTTCTAGGCAAACTATAACTCTCCAGTAGCCCTCTGGGGGCTTTCTCCCCAGTCCTAAAGCACACTGTGAACTTGTGATCCCCACTTCCCATGAGCCCCATCTGTCTTCAGAGAGCCATTCAAGAGACAACTCTTTGGGCAGAGGTTCTTGTAACAAGGAGGCAAAGACCCCTACCTTTTCTTCCAGCAGGATCCAGCCAGCCAGAAAGCAGGTGCAAAGAAAGATGGGCACATGTTTCTAGCTAATATGTGTGCATAAGCCCTTGCACCATGTGTTGCAGATGAAGGTGCCACAGCATATGGCTATAAACCATCCAAAGTGCTGAGGCATCTGAAAGCATGGCTTTGATTATTACTATTGGTATAAGTGAGAGTCGATGTCTAGGTGTCTTTTCCTGTGTAAAGGGCTACTTTGGATGGTTTATAGCCATATGCTGTGGCACCTTCATCTGCAACACATGGTGCAAGGGCTTATGCACACATATTAGCTAGAAACATGTGCCCATATGTAAGTCCCTCAGTAATGTACACCACAGCCAGCATGCAGTGAGACATGCACTCATAGAGACAAGAGGCAGTCTGGTCTGCCCAACTGGTGGGTCTTTTCCTGCAGATGGGCTAGTCTGCTTTGGAGCTACTCAACTGACCAGCAGAGAGCTCACCTACCCACAAGCCTGAGAGTACCACAAATGGCCCCGCACTGGCTGAGACGGAAGCAGAACTTCAGCTTGTTCTGTTATCTCTTCTCAGCAAAGGAACTGCGCTAATAAATCTCCCGCTGGTTAATCATTAACCAGAAAGGCCTGTTCCTGAAACTAGCAAGAATGCTACCCTTGAGTTAAAAGAAACAAAGGGAAGGTCGAGCGGGAGAAAACACATCCGTTCTGGGCTGGCGCAGAGTGGGCAGCGTCAGGTTTTCAGGACTGTACACACATATCGGTTGTGAAACAGGGCTCAGAGATGGTTATTTTGCAGTCGTGCTGGGGATTAAATTTGAAGTTAGGAGGCTTGAATGTGATCTCTGGGGCCTCAAGGCAAAATGCAAAAGCAGATCATCAGTGACGATGGAAACTCCAAGTCCCCAAAACCCGGTCAGTGATACTGGCTCTCTACTATAGCACTCGCTCCACCTAATAAATGCAAGTCTGACAGTGGAGTTTAGAGAAACAAAGCAGAAAAACTGCCCAGTGATACTGCTGGGTTGTAATAATCCTCCCTGGTTTATGCTACTCAGGCCCTTTGGATTGCCCCATAATGGGTAGCTCGTGGCAATCAGGAACATGTCTGCAAACCTTCCAAAATGGCACCCCTTACGGCAGCCCATCCAGCGTGAGACCTCCCAGCCCTTCACTTGTCCCAGATCAGTTGGGTCTGCATACCCATTGTTCAATAGGCACCACGATAGCCAGGTCATGGAACTTTTCCAGAGCTGCAAATAATATTCAAACTTTCCTGGCTCTGAGCTTCAGGGCATCTGAAGCCCTCCACCAATATACGATTGCACAATACAAAAAGGTAGAAAGTTGAGAGCAAGGAGGAATGGTGCCATCTGCTGCAGGAGAAAACAACTGCACTAAAGCAGATAGTACTTCAGTTATAACTGGCACCGTGGAACTGTATCCTGATTTCACCCTATGAACCAGAGACAGCAAGGTAATGCTTCCTAAAGGAAGAGTAGGTGGAGGGGTTAGGAAGATGCTTCAGACATTAGTTCAGTGTTACTCAAGCACAAGCCAGATCCCATGAAACTATGTGATTCCACCTGTAGGGCTTTCCAAGGGCCTGGAAATTTGAAATGGGTGTTAGGGGGGACGAGTCACAGTGGCAATTATCACTGCCATCACTCCCCAACTGTCAAATTTCCAAGTCCTGCAGACCACATAGCAAAGTCCTGAATGAGGGATCCTGTTGGCACACGTGGGGCTGCGGATGGGGCAGTAGGGCCTGATCTAACATATACAGAAATGGGGGGGCAGGTCTGATTCAGTGAGCACAGGGCTGGAGCAGCAGGCTCCAGCCACAGTACAAGGCTACAGCCACAGTATGGCACAACAGGTGCATTGTTGTCATAATGTATAGCAAGCTCCTTCTCTGCCATCCTTAAGTCTTGTCTGTTATTGCATCTTATCAAAGTTCTCCTTCCTACAGACCTGGGCTTCCCCTTCCACCCACTTGCCCTGATGTACCCACCTTGGACAACTGTAATGTGAATGACCATACTTGTCATCTCTGTGTCTTGTGGATCACCCCATCCTCGCTCGTCAAATTAGCACCCTCTATTAATTTCAGACAACATACTATACACATCATCAATAAGCTACTAAATAAAAAATGTGCCAAACCAATGAATCTTTGAGGATTCCATAGGGCACATCTCCCCACCTGCCCTGCTGCTCTGTGGGTGCATCTACACTGCAATTAATGCACCTGAATTTACAGCAGAGTAAATTCAGGTGCGTTAAACTGCTCTACACATGCATCCGGGTTGGGAGCAAATTAAGCCAGACAGGACCAGCCTAGTCCAGGGTTGCTCCTGCCATGCTCTGGCTCCCTGCAGCAGCCAGGAAGAGCTCCAGGCTCCCTAAAGTACCAGCCCTGGACTGGCAGGGATCATAGGGGTCAGGCCTGGGCTCTGGGGTGAGGCGGGGGAGAACGGTTCTTGCCCCCAGGGGCAGAGCCCAGCCAGAATTAGCCCCTGAGCTTTGCACAGCTGGGAGCTGCCCCTGGAGACAGGGAAAGCTCCTCACTACCCCCCAGAGCCCAGGACTAAACCTGAGCTCCATCCAGGTGGGAGCTGCCCCTGGAGGCGGGGACAGGTCCCCCTCACCGCCCAGCAGTTAGGTTTACCCCAAGCACTGAATGGCTAGGAGCTGCCTTCAGAGATAGAGACAGCTCCCCACAGTCCCCAGTAGCTCAGGGCTTAGCCAGGCAGCAGTTGTGGCCCCTGCTGCCTGGGCTGACTAGGAGCAATTTACTCCTTGTTAGTACACGTGCTTCAGTGCATTCATTTAAAGTGCTGTTTTCTAGTATCTGCTGGTACTAGCAAATGGTGCTTTAAATTAATCTATTGCATAGTAATTGCTGCACACATGCAGATAGTGATGCTTTACTGTGCATTAGTCTAATGCACAGCAAAGGACACATTTAGACATGCCCAGAATAATGACTTGCATTTCCATATAGGCCTAACATGATCCTCTGGCTTAACTGTTTGAGTATGATCTCAAATGACTGATTAGGTCCCCAGATACAATATAAATATGCAGATTGCTACATTGCCTACTATTTTTGGACTCTAATAAAACAATCACTGAATTGGTTTGGCATGGTTTCTCTTGCTTACACTCCATACCATTGTCCCATCAGTAATCCATACATTGCCCACAGAAATTGAAGCTACCTGCCAGATGGTAATTGCCAGGAATTTTTGTGGGGAGGGGATTTTCTGAAGATCAGTAATTAATTTGCTTGTACAGTCCTCTGAAACCTGCACAGATCTCCATGGCTTTTCAAAAATAACAGACAGTGGTTCAGTAGCTAATCTCCTTTATTAGGTTTTAGACATCTTAAGTGCCTACTTTATGTGTATTCATATATTTTCTCCTCAGCAGCTATTTTCTCAGGTCATTAGTTCCTAATTATGAATAATTATATATTTGAGGATAGTACTCAGATTTTTTTCTTTCTTTCTTTTTTTATAGCTGTGCAAGAGCTCAGTCATTTTAGTCATCAATTCCCCAATAGCAGTGAGAGTGGGGAATTGGGAAAATTCCCCATTCAGTAGGAAATCACCATACAAAATGTGTTAACTATCCCAACTCAGTTTATCCATGTTGTTTTCTTTCTAGCATTGTTTCTCGCTGACCAAGTACTCCTAACAGCTGGGTGAGAAATGCTCTGTTACCTTGTTTGTTTCATAGAATCAATGAGTCGGAAGGGACCTAGCCAGATCATCGAGTCTGACCCCCTGCCGTGGGCAGGAAGGAGCACAGGGGGTGGGAGGGGTCATAAGACCCCAGCCAGGTGCCTATCCAGTCTCCCCTTGAAGATTTCCAGGGAAGGTGGGAGCACCACCTCTCTGGGAAGCCTATTCCTTTAATGTCCTTCATTATATGTCCTTGCTTGGATTGCTGTGCTTCTCCGTTCCAGAACACATTTACCACTGTTCCCAAGAGTAAGGTATTGCTTCATGCTCTACTTCACAGACAGTTTGGGAAGGATCCTTTGCTTCTTGAGACTGCTACTAAGTTACACTGACCACCATTCTTTTCTTGCACTTCCATTTTGCAAAAGGACTACAATCTGTTGCATCTTTCTGATGGCATCTTTCCAGCCTTCTTCTACAGGGGTGGGCTTTAAGCTTCCTCTCATTGCGCTGTCTCACTTCAAAGAGTTTTTTGTTTTATCTACTGGCCTGTTCATATTAATCTCTCTCCTAGTAAATTGACCTCAGGTAGCTGATAACCAGTAGTACCAAAGCTATCCTGCAGCCCTCATTCTCACATCAACTCCTATCAGAAAGATTTAGGTTGGATTTAGATTGGATTTTATACTTTCAGGAACACAGTTTTCTGTATCAGTCAGGAGTCTCCTTTGTGATCCCTGTTTAGTGGTACAGGAACATACAGAAGCTGGAGATTTCCAGGGGA
Source organism: Crocodylus porosus (assembly GCF_001723895.1). Lineage (NCBI taxonomy): Eukaryota > Metazoa > Chordata > Crocodylia > Crocodylidae > Crocodylus > Crocodylus porosus. Next base: position 5,697,580 of record NW_017728937.1, on the reverse strand, counting down.
AATACAGGGCTTGGTGTTCCTCATGGTGGGTGCAGGGAACTGGGAGGAAGAAAGAAATACATGGTCCCAAAGATCTCCCAGAACAGGGAGCTACCCTGGTTCTCATGCTCCTCTAGAAGAAAGATCCCTGGATGCTACAGAGGGAAGATACATGGCCAGCAAGATGGCTGCTGCAGCATCTGAATGCTCTCTGTAGAAACCACCCAGGCAGCCTTAGTGACAAAATAGTAACTAGTCTTTCCCTGTACCACTGCAGCACAGACATGTAATTTCCAGTTCTCTCAACACTCATCCTCCCACAGTCCTTTAGGTTATCATCACAGCAATCAATCCACATGGCTCTCATTCTCCAAGCCTGCATTAGGGGCCAGGGTGAGGGGATTCACATATGCCAATCATGCTTCTACATTCATTTTGCACACAGCTCTACACAATATACAGACACTTTTATATACATATATCTTTATATGCTATATTAATTTGTATCTTTCTTTACAGCAATATTAGTTTAGAACTTTCATACATAGGTACAAAAAGTCACATGAGAATGGCACGTGAAGAGTGCTCAAGTTTCCTTATTGTCTTCATGCTGGGGCAATTCTGAGCAGGGATCCAGCAGGTGCATTCCTAGGAGGGGCAGTAACATCTTGCGTGAGTGCAGGAACATGGACTCCTTTGCTTCTTCCCCAGGAATTGCATATGAAGGCTCTCTAAACCGCATGGCAGGGAGTTAGAGCTGCTCTGGGTTGGGTCAAAAAGTCTTTTCTCCCTTAATGCAAAGGCTCTAAATTGTAAAGAGTCAGGAAAAATTAAAGTGTTCACTAGTAATTTCCCTGGTCTGACTTGCCTCAGCACTTACGCAAAAGTGTGAAAGAAGTAGGCAGTAGGCCTTTCCTGTAGACAGAGGCATTAATTTGTATCAAAGGAGAAGGAAGGGGAAGGAGAAAGGATAGAACTATACACAAATGTTTTGAATAACAATTATTTTCCAAAGCCTGTTCCAAATGTGAGGGTCGGAAGGCCCTGTTGAAACAAAACTGGTGTTCTGTAATACTGACTCGGTTGTCACTGCTCCACCGAAAGGGGCGTGCAATGAGAGGGAGCCAACAGATAGAGACAGTCGCCTGGGCACCTCCAATCTCCCAGCTGCACATGCACAGCAGCATTGCCTGGGAGGCCAGGCAGGCAGCTAGTGACAGGACACACCAGCAAACAGCCAAGCTCACTGAAAGGTCAGCAGAATCCCACTGCTGATGCCCAGCATTCTTAACATGCAGATGGTGCAGTGCATCTCACCACTGATAAGCCATATGCTTGGTTTTCTCTTCGCTGCTTAATAAAGCTTATCACCAGAATGGAGGCTTCAGGCTCTGATTTAGAGGGGACCTCTCCAGCTTTAATAGCAACAGCATGGGATGGGGTCCAGACCTCCACAGTGCTTTGGCTGCAGATATCGCTTCTCCACAAGACAGTGGCCACCAGGAGGTGCCTCAGACATACTGCTGTGTCATTGCGGTCCATCAACCACATCTTAATGCAATCACTTTGCATGCACACCGCACACAAAGTGTACATTATGATAGGACAGACCAGGCAGACAATTGCCAATAACCCTGTCTGAATGCTGAGAAACATGCATGCTACTTGAGAGATGGGAGATGCCCTTCTAATTCTACCCCACGTATGAGGTACCTCTCCTTTGGAGCATCAAAACTTCACACAGACCATGAGGGACAGCAGAGCAGTGGAGTCCCAGTGTAAACTGATGGAGGATTTGTCTGCATTCCATTATATTTACTGTTGTGAAATCATTCACGCTAGTGGCACAGTAACCATCTCCCTACCTCCTGGGTTCAGTGAGCAGGAGGACCTCTTACATAAGAGAAAGGCAAAATGAAGGAGGATGTGGTCATGTTAGCAGAGGATTCACACACAGTGGTAACAGCAGCAAAACTGTCCAACCCACCAACATCAGAGCCTGGCTTTGGAAGATCAGAGTTCCATAGCCATACTGAGTGCAGTTCATTACACCAGGAATACAATGGACAGTTTAGACATAGTGGGTTTCTTTAATCAATAATTCTTGCAGAACAGGGCCAGTGCTCAAACAGGGGCCATTTTGCTCATTATGATTCCTGCTGGTATTCAGCAGGTTGTTCAAGTATAGAACTGCAGTTAACTAGACATGGCACATGTTAAAGCGGTGTTACCTTCCTCTGGGGCATCAGGAACCTGCCCTTGCCCAGGACAAGATCACAAACTAGACAAATGAAGCAGAATGACTGACCTCATGGACACAAGGAGACCAGCTTCAGACAAGTCAGGCTTTGCCATTGGCACTTTAAGACAACCTGAGGGAGCATGGAGCAGTGAAAACACCTGGCAAAGCCTAACAGGTTGGGAAACGGGGGACTACCAGTGGCAGCAAGAGTGGGGCAATCAGCACCCAATCCTTACACCTCTTTTTCTCCCCTTTCCAATATAGGAGCAATGTGTGGAAGTGAGGAAAAGAAACTTGGGGGCCTGGTGTCCTGTCCAAAACAGGGTCCTTGCACCTCAAACCAATGGGAAGCAAAGGCACCAAGTTTGTGCTACACGTAAACAAAGAAACCAAGTTTGTGCTACATGTAAACAAACCCAAACAGGCAAGGAAAATGACATCAATGGAGACAACAAAGTGCTTAAAAACAACTGTGTACATTTCCTGATGTCTCCTGGTACTGCCATTTCCTCTGAAAAAGAATATAACTGGCAACTTAATTTGCTCTCTCCCCGGTTTTGTTCTGAATTTCCAGTGTATGATCTTCAGTGGCCACAGTTCATGCCCTCAGTACCCCCATCCCCTCCTCCTGCTCAGGGAACAAAGTGCAATGACTCCAAGAAAAGCAAGGGGCATGAATTCAATGGGGAGATGCTAAAGAGGAAACCCCCATAGTGGCATGTGGAGACAGGAGAGGTGGCAAGGCAGCAGGGTGCTTCCAGCACAACCACCTCATCACGAGAACCAACAACTCCACCATGAGCTACACGCTAAAAACAGTACTCTGCTGCAGACACTTAATAGGCTGTGGTTATACATTAAAATGTCTCCTTTCTAGGGTACACATCAGAATTGCAGTCACATGGGATTTACAGAGATTGGTATTTGGGTTTCAGGCTTGCCCACTGCCCTGATATGGTTTCCTACCATTTTACATTGCAGCAAAGCCCTTCCTCTAAAAATGGGATCTAAAACACTAATCGAATCAAATAGAAACTGGCATCCCATGGGATGACCCCAACATGTCACCCCCCGCTCCCCTTGTTCAGGACAGTATGTGCCAGTGGTAGCTTGGTAACCTAAGGGCACCTCGTGGATGGAAAGGAAACATAACTAGCATGTATAAGACTCAGTTCCTAGAGAGATACTGTCTTAGGGCTTGGAGATGGAGTAAAAGAAAGATTGAAATAATCCATTTCCCCAAGCATGTCTCTCTGAGAGCAGTACTATTTAGTGACTTGAATACAGGCTTGGGAGCCAGGAATTCCCAGATCCTAATGTGGACTGACTCTGTGACCTTAGGCAAGCCTCAGCATCTTTCTTGCTTTCCTCATGTGTCAAATCCTTGCCTACCTCACAGCAGGACAGTTAAAGATCAGTCAGTCACCACTTGAGTGATGAAATATAACTTGTCTCCCAGGGGACAACACAGAAGGGAACCCAAGGTCAAGATGTGGTCCTTTTGTCAGTTGAGTTCCGCAGCTGACTACAACGACAGTCTTTATCTGGACATAAATAAGAGGATACAAACTGCTCCAGCTCAGAAAAGCAACGACGAGATTTTTAATTCCAGGACTGCTGCTGAAAAAGGACGTACTGAGCTTCTAGTACAGGCTAGGCATTCTCACCAAAGGAGAGAGGCCTGTGAAAAACAGTAACTGGATTTTTAGCCTTTACATGGGCTTAAGGTGAGCTGTCCATGCTACAGTGAAAAAAACTGTGTTGTATCTGGTGGGGGGGAGGGGAGGGTTAAATAACTATATCCAATTTCCTTATTTAATGATGTACCTTACTGTACTATTGCATAATGTCTAGCATGTTAGTAGTGTTTATAATACAAAGTCTATTTTGCTTTGGGTTTTTCTTCTATGCTAGACCCTCAGGCTTAATGCTCTTCATCCGTCTTTTATTATTTTAAAACTTTGCTCTTGTAACTCTTGTTGTTAATGCCTTATAGAAAAGGAGCTTATAGAAAACAGTTATTTATTTCCACTATCACTGAGAAGTGGGGGGGTCAGTGTCCCTCTACTCTCAAAACTTACAGAAGTTGAGTTTGAAAGGCAAGAGTCATCTGCTGAAAAAGCAGTGCTGACCATGGAGATGAACCCAAGCTTGCTGGGCTGCCCTACCATGCAGCAGCAAGGTCAGGATTTAGCTATAGTAGGTAGCAGTCAAAGTATACAAGGTGCTTATATGTATGATATGTGCTGAGGATGTGGAAATATCACAGGGTACTCTTATTTCGGGCCAACCCTCAGAGCTACATCAGATTTCTGTACTTGTTTGTGCTACACGTAAAACCTGCAGAGGAAATCAGGTACATTTTGCATAGGCAGGGTGCATTTTGTTATTTCTGTTTTGTTAATGGAAGGGTGTGAAGCATGCATTAGTGATCTAGAAAGGAGGGCAAGCAACCGGGGGCAATGTAGGCAGGTGACAAAAAACCCCATATTTTTTGGTCAATCTAAACTAGGGAAGCCTGGAAAGCAATTTAAAGTGGATTTAACCAAGAATGACTGGAAAGGACTAACATCTTGTATCAATGCAGCAAAGTAACAGTTTTCGATTATCTTGAAATTAGCTTGGATTACTGCAAACTAATAGGCATTACAAGGAATATTCTGAACCTCTCATACACCTTACTGGGCTCTAAATTAAGATGTAAAATTCAGGAGGGACACTGGTATTATTGCAGGTTATTCAATGAAGACCCCTGCTCAGTGCCCACTGGCAGTAAGAACAGCACACAAAACAGTAGACTGCATAAAGAATGGGACAGGGAAAGGTACTGACATTATGGAATAACATTTTATAAGTCAGTGGGATACTTTCCAGGAATCCGGCATGCATTCATAGTTACCCTAACTCCCAGGATAGAGTAAGAAATTAATGATGTGGCAGGAATGACCAGAGGCATGAAGACACTTCCACACTGAAAGATTTCAATTAAAAAAAAAAAAAAATCAGGCTGCTTCAGTTTAAACATAAAGCAAATCAGAAGGGGACATGACATACCGAACTGTTAAAAGCTAGGAGAAGGCATTCCTGTTCGTCCCTTGTAACAAGTATAAGATGTTCATTAACACCGTCAGAGTGAACAAATTTAGAGGAATATAAATAAAATCCTTTTTTTATACAACATTAATTTAGCCTGAAGAACTTCTTGCTACAAGGTATGACAGGGTCCAAGAACTTCACAGAATTCAAAAGAAGAATGGGCATTTACTTGAATGAGAACATTTGGAGTTCTATTAGATGACAGAAAAAGTCCAAAAGGAGCAATAAGAGAAAAAGCTCTATGTTTCAGGATGAGTCAGACCTGAGAGGAGGGGATAAGCAAGTAACCTCCCAATATGTCAGTAAATGTCTGCTCTAGTCTTTCTTGCACACTCCTCTGAAGCAATTGCAGCCATCCAGTGCCCACTCCCAGTGTCAGAGATGGGGCACTAGGCTAGATGGAGCACTGGTCTGGCAAGGTAATTTCTTTGTTCTTGTGTATATTTTCCTTTGAAGGAGGTACTGATTGAAGGAAGGAAATAAGCCAGGTTGCTTGTGGGGAAAAAAACCCCCACAGCAGCATCTATTTCACATCCATTTTTTCATGTTTAGTGGTTTCCCTTCTCTCTCATGCTCCTTTGGTTATTGGTTACAATGCACACTCCTCTGTTCTTTCTGGATTAATTAAATATTTGTATGTAATGTCTAATTGCAGATTGGGACCTTAGATGCTATTATAATACAAATTAATGCTACTAATAGCTGATGGGCTTAGAAATGGAAGCCTGTGGAATACATCATCATTTGTATTTCTACCCTCAGGCATGCTTTTGCAATTTAAATCATCATCTGGGGAGAACATCATATCTGATACAACTACCATTCTCTTCCAAATAAAGTTACAAGAGAAAGAAAAAGGAGTTGTGAATTTAAACAGGGTCCAAATCAGGAGCAGGCAGAAGCAACGGCTTAAATGTCAAATACTCAGAGCCAATGTTGCAAAGTTCTGGGCATTGAAAGCAAGACTTTTCAGGATGGGAATCTAACAAGGGGAGAGGGTGGGCAAGAGGTGTAGGAGTTAGGAATCCCAGACAGAGGTCAGATGGGTGGGATGGAGTCAGCACCAGCCATATGGGATGGCCCAAGAATGTGGATTGGGGCACTGGCACCTCATGATGAGGTAACTTAAGCTTCTGGAAAGCCAAGAAAGAAAAGGAAAGCAAAGAGTGGCAAGAGAAAGAGATGGTCCCAAACTGAAAGTGCAGCACCCCAGAGAAGGAGGGGAGATGTAAAACCTTGGGGTAGGGACTGTCTTTTGGTTCTATGTTTGTATAGTACATAACACAGGAGGGAACTGATCTGCAACTGGGACACAGACAATAGCTGCCAAAAACCAAAGAACTATCACATTAAAAAAGCTATCACATGCTAAAAAGACAAGCTGCTGTAAGGGCTTGATCTAAATGCATTACTATAAAGAGTCCTTCCACTGAGTGCAATGGGCTTGGGATCAGGCCTCCAGCACAGTCTAACATTTGTGTGCATATGCAAAAGCAAGAACAAGACCTCTCTGCCAGTGTTTTCTAAGGCAAAGCCAGACCTTCTTTCTGACTCAAAAGAATTGAGTTAAAGCTGTGTTTCTACAACAGCTTAAAGCTTCCTGCATTGTTCTCAGTTGTTCCAGAGGTTGCATTCCATTAGTTTGCTGAGGGTTTGAAGATAAAATGTAGTGTGTGACGTCTCATTATAATTCAGCTAACTAGAAGGTGTCAAACCAAGGGCATTGCTTTGTGGGACTCTTTGGCAAAGCTGGGCTGATGTACAGAGTTTCACATAATCTATTTTAAGGAGCATGAAACCCAGTCTCTGAGCTCCAGTATCGAGCTACCCTCCACTCAAATCCTTCATCAGAAGGACACTGCAGTACCAGTTGCCCCATCTGGGATGGAGGCATGGGTGTGGCAATGAACTGATTGGCACTATGAACTGCTTAGCTGCTGTCCAGTGAGTCAGGTACATCAGATTGCACCTCCTGTACTGCCCCACTCACAGTGTGACACCCTGCTGAGATTTCACTGGAATTTCCAAATGTTGAAAGGCACAAGAGTGCTGCACAGGAGTTGAAGGATAAGAACCAGCAGCCAAGCAATTAAGGAACCTGAAAAAGCGACACATTTCTGAGACAACTGCACATTGGGGTGGAAAAAGGGCAGAGAAAGGAAACTGCAGCGTGACATACACGTGGAGGAGGTAGCCAAGGGCTTGGCATTACATTCTAAAACTGACTAATCAGATACATTCTTTTAAGGTGCAAAGAGAGGCTAGGTTTTGCAAGTGCTTCCTATAAAGCCTAAGATGATGGGGGTGAAGATAAGGAAACATTTAAGCTGTGCATGGGTATCGTTCATTCAGAGAGTGTGGGATTACTTTGGGAGGACCAATGACTGCAAATAATCCTGGTTTCTCAAGAGGGGACGAAGAAAATAGTTACTCCTACTGTAGTATGCAGCTTTACTAACTGGCCTCTTTCTTACCTCTATTCCCCTTCTCCAGTGGTCAGTGGCAACCCTGGATCATCAGATATTGCCTATTCCTATGCAACTTAGAAGAAGCCAGCAGTCATGGAGCACAAAATGGGAAGCAAAACTGTTTTTGTCTCCCTTTCAGATACAACTCTAATGGCTCTGACAATGGAGACTGTCAAATACACACCCACACACTCACCAAAGGAAACCATGGATCAGTGCCCACAACAGAGCCAATTCCCTAGTGCAATGCTGTGACCTCTTAGCCAAAAATCAGGTCACTATGGAAATCATAACACAATAACAAGACTTTCACTGACAGATGGCCTTGTCACATGGACACTTAGCATGTGTTTTATTTAGATCGTAGTGAGCATTACTGTGCCATACTAAACATTAAAACGTGTTCTGAGCTGTCACGTGGTAATGCTTACTACGCTCTGCCAGCTCGCATGCTTTATAGGGAGCTCTCGTGAACTGTTTCTGCCGCTGGCAGGAAATGGAGGACAGCATAGAAAAATCAAGCCCAGGGGAGGGCACCACCTCAGCACTGGATCCTACCAGTGCCTCAGGACCAGAATTGGTTTGAGATTCCAGTGCGGTCCCAGAGTTGGGACCAACAATCAACGGATTGTTGGTCTCAGCCCCAGGACTACACCAGAACTGGTTGGAGAATCTGGTGTGGTCCCAGGGCTGGGACCCAGTCAGCAGGATGACATGCTACTTAATATGACCTGGAGATACTTCTACAAAAAGTCCTAACATGCCTACAATATGAATGCACTTGGCAAGTTTTACTGCTTTAACATGAGGTGGATCATGGTTTAAGCACAGTTAACATGTCCTAAGTATAACGTTCGACAAGGCCCAGAGCGGCAATCCAAACCCCTAATTTATGAGAGCCTGGCTCCTAATTTCATGTAATCTCCCCATCTAGGGCACAGGCTCCCCCTAACAACAGCAGATTGATTGAGACAAGCAACAGCCCTGTATCCTAACACTGATCTAGCCAGCAGGGACTGAGGCAATTCCTTCACTGAAATTTGTAAAGTGCTTTGAAAATATAAAGCGCTAGATAAGTGCTAAGTGTTATCACTGCCTGCCCACCACTGTCTGAGCAAGACAGGAATGGACTTTCTTTCTCTTCAAGCTAGCACACTGCTCCAGCAATGTATCAGGCCCTTTCCACAATACAGGCCCATCAGTAGCCAGTCTGTAGGAGTAAGCTTAGCTTGCTACTTTCCCATATCCCTAAATCTTGCACACACCCGTCTCTATTCTAACACTACACTTTATTGTAATGCCCTCCTGATATTACATCTCTTACTCATTTATCTCTACCCATTCATTCTCACTCTGTGTTTGCAATGGAGGATGATATTAACACAACCGATCTTGTCTGGGTTCCAGAACCGTTCATGCTGTCAGCATAATGCTGGCTAACAGCTGCCTCAGAGTCAGCAAAGGGAACACAACGCACTGCTCTTTTTTGGAGGGCCTATATAAAGAAAGCAACTTTTTGTTGCTCAGCAAGAAATAAACTATTAAAAAAGAAAGTCGCTTTGAATCCAGAGGACATTCTTCCCCCTGACCCTAATAATTTTAAGGTCACATTTTGGTCTCAACTACTGGGCCAGTTAAAAATGTTTAGTGTTAATAAGTTAAAACTCCTGCATTTCCAAAAGCTAACTACTTCACAGTAGAGAAAGGGGAATTCATCCTATACAAAGTTGTAAGACTAGACACAAGCCTCTGGGACATACACAATTCAGCATTACCATACACCTTCTGAAATCTTACATTAAAGAAGAGCAGGTGTAAAAAAAACTAGTGTTCTGATTTGATAGCATTTTACACCGTCTCTTTGCTCTGTGTTTGTACAGCACCCAGCACACAGGGCCCTGGCCCCTATTCTTCTTTTCTTCAATGGGGATGACATTCTGGGAAACGTGGATTTCTCCTCACAGTGTAGGAATTCCACAGCTAAGAGTCTGTAATATGGGGGCATTTTATAGCGGCATCAAACAGAAGTCTGTTTCTGGTTTAAAAAAAAAAAAGGGGCAAAGACCTAGACAATAGACTGATTCTGCTGAGTTTGGATATGAAGGTATTTTGTAAGTTAAAAGACTCTTGTAGACCATAGTAGATTTTAACTTTCTAAGAAGAAGTTTCTCTCCCACTTCCATCATCAACAAATTCCTGCCATTAAACAGAGCCACCAGGCTATCCTGGGTTCTGGAGTTCTGCACAGCAGGACTGGTTGCTTAGACACAGTTTTATTAATGACATTTCGGGGCTTTTTAATGAGTTATCGTGCAGTAGGGTGAAGCTGATGAACCCTTGTGGGAAGCCAGGATGAAGGATGCATGCAGTTTCCCCTTGGGCTTAGATCAAAAGGTTTCTCCTATCACCCTGTTTCCTCTTTAAAACAGGGGGTTTTAAAAAAGCACTTTCTGCCCACCTCACTCTCCCCCCAGCCCCCAAATAGAGGGAATGGTCCCGGAAAGGGAGTACGAACGTTTTTCTTGCTCAGAGAGAGCTTCCCTGTTTGGTCAATAAATACCTTCCAAATAGCTTTAGAAGCTCTGTAAACATACGTGAGATTTCAACACTTAGTTAAGGTTCATCTTTTCCCTGAACTCCAATGGCGGACTGGCACTGACCTATGATGACCATACCGGTTGTTTGAGGACTGAGAAGGCTCCCAGGCACCACAGGGACCTGGTGAATAATGCTGGGTTCTGGAAGCCTCTGAAATACTGAAAGCTGGATTAACCTGACCCATCCGTGCACTATTGAGATGAGATCCTGTGAGTCTTGTGATGGGGATGTTGCCAGTTCAGAATGGTTTGGGGAGCTGTGAAGAGGTGATGGAGGGTCCTCCTGCTGGTAAAAGAGGGAATGCAGCAAAGGCCTGATGCTCTCTAATACCACAGGTTTTCTTTCTTCTCAGAAGAAGCCGAGTAGTCACTGAACACAGAGGTAATCAGGGGAGCGAAAACACACAGTGCCAGACCGAGTCTCGCTGCACCCAGTCAGGGAAGGGGTGGCTGCATTCCCCTGGAATAACAGCCCCAATGGCTTTAAAACAGGAGAGAGGGTCTTACAAAAGATAAACACCACGAAAGGGCAATGAATTGGTGTTTGGGTCTGACATGACGTGTTAGTGCAATAGGGCCCAAAGTCACAATCCACGCACTGCTGGAACCACTGAAATGGTAACAGCAAAGTGATCCAACCCCCTTGTTTCTGATCCGCTAGCTCCCCAGCGAATCCATCCCCTAACTTCAGCAGACTCCCTGGAACAGGAAATCTGACTCCCATACCTCAGCAGGTACCCCCCCTGATTTAATCAGATGGACTGAGGTAGGGAAACCAAACATCTAACTTCAGTGAATGAGACCCTCTTAGTGTAGCAGGCTTTGCCAGGCAGCACATCTTCTCCCAAACGTAAACGCGTGACCAAGGCGTGGACTCCATCCTCCTGACAGCAGAGTGCCACTGGCCTAGCACCCCAAAGGAATGTTTCCAGGTGTCTCCCCTGATCCTGAACTGCCCAACGACCAGCTCCTCCAAGTGTTATCCCAGCATTCAGTTGACGGGATTGGCTCTCAGAGCCTCCCCCTCCTCTCCTGCACTAGAGGGCTGAGATCATGAGGTCCTCCTGCTTGGTGGGGCTCATCATGTGACCAGATGGGGTGGAAGTCCGGATTTTGTCAGTGGCCAGGCATTCCTGGCTGCTCATGCCTGTGGGAGTAATGTCCATAAGTTCTCCAGATGAACTCAGAGGGAAGGAGGGTGAGACTGAGATGCCTGAAGAGGGATCAGTTGAGCCTGCGAACAACCTAGGGGGCTTGGGGACCAGGTTGGGCTCATACTGTGCTCTTAGCAGGATCTCCTGATCACTGACAGACTTAGGCATCTCTGCAAAGTCACTGGAGCTGTCCGATACCATCATGCAATAGATGTCCTGGAAGGAGCTGCTTTTGCTGTCCAGATTGAAGAGGCTGTCTATAAACTCAGCAAACTCCAGCACTTGTGGACTGGGCACATCAGGAAGGCGTCCATTCTGGAGGGACAGCTCCTCTTGGCCTGTAAAGGAAATTCTGTCCCCTTCGCTGCCAGCCCCTTCCTCACTGCAGCGTCGCTGGGGGGTAGTGCCACCACTGTTATGCAAGGTCTCAGGGGGCTGCGTCTCCTGTGAATGTTTGGAGAGGCTGTCAGCAGCAAGCAGCTCTGTCCTCGAGCTGAGGGAGGGGTTCTCCTCAGGGATAACGGGGTCTATATAAAAACAGTGCGTCTCATCCTTCTCCATGACAACATGGAGACTGGGGGAGCCACGGATGCTCCGGAAGCCTGAGGAGCGCCGTGAATCAAAGCTGTAGATGGACTCATTATCAGACAGACTCTCCATGGTGGCCAGAGGAGCACGGCGGTCCTGCAGCTCCACGGACAGGCGCTCCTTGGTATCTAGGAGCAGAAGCTCTACAGGGTCCTTCTGCACAGAAGAAAGGGGCTTGGTCTCATAAAACCCTTCCAAGCTGATTTCAGATTGTGACTTGCTCCTGCAAAGACAAAATACAAATATAACACTGCCATATCCCTCTAAAAAGCAGCAAATCCTGGGTAAGCAAAGGATCAGACACCATCTCTCAGCACTGACATCTCCAGGCTTACTGAGAGTACTTGTGCACCTCCTCTCAGCCCAATCCTATCACATACACTTGCAGTCAATTTGTCACTCTCTAGTCCTGCTTCCTTCCAATCTGAAACTGTTGGTTACAGCTGTCTGCCACAAGTTTAGCCCTTTTCTCTTTCCCTTGTCTCTTGACTGGTGCCTGCCCTTTGAATGGCATTTTTGACGGAGGTACCACTGATGACAGAACTCTGTAATGCCTTTCATGATGACCATAGGATAGTTTGCAACCTGTAAGTAATTAAATCTCATGCACTTGTTATCCTTCTTTTGGGAGTGAGGAGACAGACAAACGGGGAGGCTAAGTGAGTTGTCCAAAGCCTCTCTCCCTCTCCCCACACTTATTACCTTCTCCTACCCTGAACTTTCCCCACATCCCCAGGCTCATCTGCTTCCTTCTCTATTGTGAATCCCCAGCTTATTACCAGGACTGCTAAAAAACTACATCACAAGATGGGATGGCTTTTTCAGGGTGGTGGGCTTACTCTGGTAGTGACTAATGATGATAGGGTCTGAGAAATGTAAAAAAGGGATTGCACAATTTAGCTAAAGGAGAGACGGAGAGAAGTTTGGAGGAATTCCTAAGGGTTCTCTCTTACTACTTTGAATGACTCTACTGTGACCTCTCTGCCTATGTTGGGCAGACATGCATGTGGCTTCACCTCAAGTTCCTCTATCATCTGAAATCGCAAGAACAGAAGTGCTTCTTGTGGACATAAGCTACCCCTCAGACACAACTCCATATCTTCTGTCTCTATCCTTGATTCCCATTTACTCCTACTGCTTAGGATCCTAGTGGCATGCCTGACTTGGACCTGATCTTCTTCTCTCATATCTATTACACCTACAAACTTGCATGTCATCAGTACAACACCATCCACAGAAGCCAATCTCAATTATGTCTTTTGAAATCAATATACAAGTCTTCACTTACTCTCCCACTGTCTACTCCAAATTTTCCTCTCTGTGGCCTCCCCAGATGCCAGCTCTCCAAATTCTAGCATGGGCAATGTGCCCCCAGCCTTCATATAGGGAAAAAGAAATGTAAGCATGTTCACCTCCTCTCCTCTAGTGGTTTCCTTAGCTCTCCATGCATTGCTGATTCCAAATGAAAATTACCTTTTTTCATAAGTCCCTATAAATTTAATTCAGCTGTCCTCACAATCACTGCCTACTTCAGTCCTCACTCCCTCTGCTCATCTAGCAGTAGCTCCTTCCCTGTGCCTCCAAACATCTGACCACCCTCAGAATCAGATCCCTATTCTCCACAATTCCTGACAGAGGAACTCATAGTAACCTGCAGATCTCATTGAAGAATATATCCCTTCTGCCTCCCTTCCTGGCATCCATACTTTTTCTGTCTCTCTCTCCTCCTGAGGCTTCTGCAATTGCAACAACCCTATTTATGCTGTAGTGTAAATCATTTAGGCAGACACTTTACACCAAGTGTTATAAAAATGAGGGCCTTGTCCTCACCAAGAGAGTCTCACACCCCTCTTATTACTAATAAACACTATCGCATTTACTGGGTACATGAATATGGAGATTTAGATTGCAAGTTTTGCCACACCACTGAATCCCAGTCTTGGGGGAGGAATGCACAATTAGTCACAGGCTGGAAACAGACATCACCATTGTACCACCATAAAAACTGTATAGCACCTCTTCAAATGGGGGAACCCCAGGTTCCCCACTTACAAACCTGTGCCCAACCAATCCCCCATAATTTGTGGAGGCATGCTTTGAGTCAGGTCACAGAAGCCCCATATGTATGCCCAGGGAATCCCCTACTTGGGAATTTTTAGGGGACACATCTGCAAGCAGGGAACTTGGGGTTTAGCCTACTTGCAGCTGTCCCACCAGATCTGTCTCATGAAACCCTAGAAGCAGCAGAGGCCCAACCCTGTGAGACAAGGACAATGTCTGTGTCACCCAGTGAAGTAGATCAGCTGTGCCAGGACACAACCCAACATACCTAATCCACTTCATTTTGTGGCATCTGTTTATAGCCAGAGAGTAAGATGAGCAGACACTGTCCATGTTCCCCTCCACCTTAAACAAATCAAAAACACTCCTTTCTTAACATGGCAGAGTCCTTTTTATCTCTTGGATCAGGGATGTGAAACTCACCTGGTGCTGCAGGCCGGATGGGTGTTGCTGGACCAGTCTGCAGGCTAAAACGGCCTCACCATGGCCAGTATGCAGGTCTGTTCAACGGAGTGCCATGGGCAGTGTGCTCCTCAGGCTGGCCCCTTGTGCAGCACACATCGGCCCCCCCCAGGGGTTTGTGCTGCAGGTGGTGCGTGGGCTGGAACCTGTGCTGCGAGTGCTCCACATAATGCAGGGGAACAACACAGGGTGGTTGCTGCATGCTGTGACCTGCCAGATTGACCCCAGAGTGCTAGCTCTGGGGCTGGTCAGGATCAGGCTGTGCCAGCACCAGTGTGCACAACTGGTCCAGTGGAGTACAGCATGCAACCTGTGCTGGCCCTGTACACCACCTGCAGTGCAAGCCCCAGAGCAGGGCTGCCATGATCTGCAAGTGGTGTGTATGGCTGGACTGGTCCCATGCACTGGCTTCAGCACAGCCCAATCCAGACCAGCCCTAAAACCAGCACTCCAGCTTGTTCAGCAGGGCACAGCATGTTGGTTCATGTTGGCTTTCCTAGGCCATGCACAGCACCTGTGGTGCCAGTTCCAATTTGCACATCAGATACTGCATGTGGGGTGCAGAACCAGTCTGACTCCCACGTCCCAGACCATATGGCCTGTGGACCATATGCTTGACACCCCTGTCCTAGATAAACTTCCCACTTGAAGAGCCACTGAATCTATTACTCACACACAGCTTACTTGAAGCATTCAAAGAGCAACTAAATACCCAGCTGGAGGCAATAACCCCTGCAAAGGCTCAGAGCAGATCTTTCAAAAAAATTAAAAGGCACATCCTTACTTGATGCTGCTGTTCCTTCTGTCTGCTAATATGGCTCCAGTTCCAACCTGTACTGCAGGCCCGCTGGGCAAGGGCTGATTCTGGAAGATCAACTCTGGGTTGAGATCCACTTCTGTGGGACTCACCATTACCTTGGCTGCAGAAAGTAAGGCAGTCTTGCCCTTGTTGTAATTCTCCAGGACCTATTCAAAGTGAACAATGGAATAGTAATGCCTTCACAGAGAAATCAGCCTTGCTCTGCTGAGCTCCCACCAGTGACAGTCACCCACCCCCACCCCCTTGATTTGCTTCTTATCTATAGGCTTTGCCTAGAAAAACAGCTCAAAAATAAAACCTTATGATCACAAGCAATTGTTAAAGAATTACTGATATGAAAGCTGCACTGCCAGTATGCCCTACTAGGAAGCTAGTAAGGAAGAGGTAATCCACGCGGCTGGCATTCATCAACCCCAAACTAGAAGGGCCCATGAGAACTGTAATACACAGGTAAGTTGTTTTTTTTTTTTTTTTTTTTTTACAGTGAACCCATTCTGGAACACTTTTCTACATGCACTAGTATTCATAGAATCACAGAAAATTAGGGACGGACAGGACCTCAGGAAGTCATTTAGTCCAACCCCCTGCTGAAAGTAGGACCATCCCCAAGTGGATCATCCCAACCAAGGTTATCTAGCTAGGTCTTAAAAATCTCCAAGGATGGAGATTCCACAACGTGTCTAGGTAATCTGTTTCCTCCTAATGAGAAACCTTTTCATCATATCTAACCTAAATTTCCCTTGCTGCAACCTGAGACCACTGCTCCTTGTTCTGTCATCTGCCACCACTGAGAAAAGTCTAGCTGTATCATCTTTGGGACCACCCTTCAGGTAGTTGAAGACTTTATTAAATCCCCCCTCAGTCTTCTCTTCTCCAGACTAAGTAATCCCAGCTTCCCCAGCCTCACCTTAGAAGTCATGTGCCCCAGCCCCCTCACCAATTTTGTTGCCCTCTGCTGAACTCTCTCCAATTTATCCACATCCTTTCTGTAGTGGGGGGCCCAAAACTGGACAATACACCAGATGGCCTCACCAGTGCCAAATAGAGGAGAATAATGAATTCAATCTCATTGGCTCAAGCAGGGGCTGCAAGTTGGGGCATATGACTTCTGAAACACTTATGGCTGCCTGACATGCCAAGATACCCAATAGTGCCCCCATAATATGGTGTCAGGTATTCTCCCGTGGTTCCATACTGCTAGCCAGTGCTTGACAGCCTCACATAGCTTCAAGTTATTTACTGCTGACCCACAAAAGTTGTGGCTGATTAGATTTCACCCTGAACACAGGAGACAGGGTCTGGCACAGCCAGGTCCTGAAGACAGAAACCCAGGAGTGGCCAAGGCTGGAGTTGCATGGTGTTGGTTTGGAAATGCAGCACGGTTTGGTGGCCAAAGTGCTGGACTGGTTCACAGAAAAATCAAGTTCTGTTTCTAGCTCTGACATGAATAAAATTGGAGAACATCTCTATTTCTCCTCCTTTTCTGACTCATCATCTGCTTAGACTGGAAACTCTCAGGACAGGAACCATACCATGTCTTATCATGTGTAAGTACAAGGCTTATTACAACAGCACACTGAATTGCATTAGGCCTCTATGTGTTACTGTAATACATGCCCGTGAATAGTTAATGAAACCATATGCCAACAAGTGACTTCTGGCTTCTCCAACAAGCAAGCAGCTTTTGCGTGGAGCTGAGTGGGAGCTCTACTAGCTTAGACCCTTGTTTCTCCCTCGTTCTTGCTCTTCCACAAGCATGAAATTCACACTGTCAGCATCATCCTAAATCTTCTATAAGTATCTCTCATTACTCCAAAAATCTTAGACTGGGCACCTGCACACACGTGCTGAGTTGAGTCTCACCCAGCTGCTCAACATTACCTTGTTGAGTCCCTCCATGACCACATAGGGAAGGTGCTCATGCAGCATTGCTGGAGAGATGATCACTTCATTAAATGCTTTATTGTCACCCCAAATGGCAAAATATGTAGGATCCTCCTGGTCACAGCAACTGCAAGAGGAGTAATTATCAAGACAGACAGAGAGAGATGGGATAACAGGTGAGGCAGAGCAGTGGCCAAAGGGAAATAATGACAGAGGGAGGCAGAAAAACAGAACTGAGGATGGACCTGGGGCAGGAGTGGGCAATTACTTGGCTTAGAGGGCCACTTAAGGAGTTTTGGTGAACTGTTGAGGACCAGTGGGGAGAGAGGGGGGAAGAGGGGGATGCCAGTTGATCCTACATGGCCTGCCAACTGCCCCTGGGAGCCTGAGAAGGAAGGGCTGCACCTTGTGCCGCTCCACTCTTCCACAGTTGGGGCCAGGCTGGGCCACTGCTCCACTCTACCACATCTATCCCCACATCCCCCCACCCAGCTTCCTGTTGGTGCTGCACAGTGCTGCCAGCACGGCTGCTGGGCCCACATGGAATGGGGAGCAATGTAGTGTGGAACAGCCAACCTGCTCACTCACTGCAATGAGCTGCTGCTGCCATGCTGCACCAGGAAAGTTGGGGGCAGCTATCCTGGGCCAAGCCCTCCCTGCAGTCAGCATGGACTAGCCTCCTAGCAGCGCAGCAGTGACAAAAGCTCATTGCGGTGGGAGGGCAGGATGGCTACTTGACACACTGCACTGCACCCCATCCTATGCAGGCCTGGCTGCTGGTGACCATGATGCCAAGACTTTACAGCACTAACAGGAAGCCAGGTGGGGGCAGAGATGGATGTGGGGGGGAGAAGTATACAAGTCTGCATGCTGCGCTGCACAGCCCAGCCCAGCCCCAGCTGCAGCAGAGTGGGGTGGTGCAGGGCACAGCTCTCCCTCCTTAGGCTCCCAGCAGCTGCTGGCAGGCTCAATAAGATCAGCTGATGGGCCAGGTATGGCCCATGGGCTGTATTTTGCCTACCGCCTGGCTGAGATGAGATAGTAATGCCACATTTGCTGGTGTCACAACTCCAAAGATCCAAAACTAGACAATAACGAAGCAAGATCCTCCTTCCCTCCTTCACAGGATGAACATAATCACCACACAGTAGTGCCAAACAACAGCACCTTACAGACAAGCCAAGGAATGCTGCCACTTTCTTGAAGGTTGTCCCCTGGAATTGTTTTCCAAAACCAAACGTGCCACCCCACCACCCACCTGACAGTGACTTACACCCAGGAGGTGATTCTGACTCTACTTACCAACACTGCTCAACAGGATGATTGTGCACCACATGGATGATGCGGCCGGGTGGGTAGAGTGGTGTACTGGCAGATAGGGCAATGGTTAGGTCGCTGGGGTGGGCCCAGAGACGGTTACTGGTCACTGAATTCCCTTCCATCTCTTCAGGGAGCTCTGACTTAGGTATACATTTCGTGGCACCCACAATTATTCGCCACTGTCCAAAAAGAGAAAAAGAAGGGGACTGAGAAATGCCAGTGTGTGACGCAGAAACAGAGAAAGGGAAAGCATGCGTTTTTCAGGATCATCCCATAGCACACCATTGGGCTTCTTTAAGCAGCATGCCCAGCACTTCAAAAATGATCTGCAAAAGAAAATGTGGGGCTTGAGCCTTTGTTTGCTATACCAGGATGCATAAAAAGGTGTCCTCCCCGCAACCTGTTTTAACCATAAAAAAAATCTTGTCTTCCCTGTTTCTGCTGAATGTTTCCTTCAAGGGGCTACAGACCTGCAGTGGGAGTGTTATTAACCCTCAGCTGAAGTGAAAGCAGGCTGAATCTTTTAAAAAAAAATCTTGTTTTATAATTTCTTATTAGGCATTTAAGTTCAAGAGCTATTGGCAAAAAAGGAAGGAAAACAAAATGTTAAAGATTCTGTACAGAAGCCTCTCCTCCCTCTCAGCTGACCAAGTCTCACTTTCCTGGTCCTTGTGAAAGCATACACCTAGCAGTTCCAAGAACCCACTGGACGTTCTAAGACAAGATCCAGATTTCTAATATAAAAAAGCAGAAGTGTAATCGATGCAAACAAAAGTCTGAAAAATTTATTACACACCAAGAAAAAGAGAGAAACTCTGGGCCTGGACAGATGTTTCCAGTGCTATTTACAGTTGGTTTTGTACACCAATGTACATAATGTACTAGGCAGCACAGGACCAGGAAATAGCCCATTTGTTTGAAGCCAATGGCTATCCCAGAATCAGCTACAGACTCTGAAATACCTATAAAAGCATAACTTACACTTAAGTACTTTTACTCCCAATTTTTATGGGGGAATTTGATGCCAGATTTGAGTAAGTCACACGGATGTAAGCTGTGTCCACCTTCTTTCCACATCCACACCAGTGTAAATGTGGAGTGTGTCTAGGCTCTGCATTTTCACCCTTTGTAGGTCACCTTTAAAATTCTTGGCATCAAAACTACGGCTTCTGGTTTACCTAAGGCTACTGGCATTTCCCAGACTGCTGGAAATGAATGCTATGTAGCTCCTCCATTTCCAAAAGGAGAACATAATTTACTTTTAACCCACAACTGCTCAAAGTGGGAAGACACCCTGGAGTTGCATGCTTAAAAATTCACACCTACTCCACTACTTAGTCCATTCTGGCTGTTGCTTGTTATGGAACAGGAAAAATTAGAATTGGAGTACGAACTCGTAAATAGACTCAGCTGAGGACACTGCTGATTCATCTACTCTAGATATCTGCATGAGAACACGTGTTGAGACTCTTAACACCACATGGATTTAAATCTCCATACCTTAGGCTTGGTACTTCTCTGGAGAACATCAAGAAGCTGCCGGCGAAATCCTTCTAGCTGAGAGAGACCAATCCTGGGAGGAGAGAAGGAAGAACAGGTATCACCTAAAACCATGTGGTGACCACTAAGATGTAAGCATTGTGTCAAGTATAAACCAAGGGAAAGGACAAACAAAGAGAGGATACAACACTATAAGAGATCGTACAGAGGATTAACAGATGTCTCAATACAGATGTGCCAAGAAACATCAAACAGGTGACAGATCATCAAATACGCATGGTTACAGACCGCAGATAAACTGATAAGATAGTACATAGACATGAGATGTGACAATACGGATGACCAGAGAGGTGGGCAGAGAGACAAGAGGGGATGACAAGTGGATGACATACGAGCGTCACCTTACAACACAAGGTGCCAGGAAAAGGGTTCAGATGAGATGCTGCAAGGGTGTGAGACACCACTACATAGATCGCCAGGGAGATGATGCATAAGTCAAAACTCTTATCATACCAGTTACCTTTAGCACTGCACAGTGTTTTTCCTCCATAGACCTCCAAGTGCTTTACAAAAGCAGTTTGGTATCATTTATCCCCTTCTGTAAGATGGGGAAATAGACATGGACATGCAAAGCCACTTGTCCAAGATCAGACACTGACCTGGCAGCAAAGCTGGACATAGAATTCAGCTCTTTTGGCTCCTACTCAGATGCCCTATCAGTTAGCACACATCTTCCAGGAGATAAGAGTGTGAGGTTTCCAAATTCACATAAGCAGGGAAAGGGCACACCGGTATGAGATGACACAGCACAGATAACCAGGAAGTCAGTAAACAGGTATGAAATGACACAGCACAACACACCAGGGCAAGACAGCACACAAGTGTGAGATGACATGGCACAAGTAACCAGGGATATGGCACAGCTATGTCAGATGCCACAGTGAACATTATTTCAGTCAGGATATTCACCTTTTTCATTCATACGGGCAACTGAGAGCTAGGGAAGGGTTATGCCAATACACACAGGTGTGGGATACACCAATATAGGTGTCCAGGTAAAAGATACAGCAATACAGGTAACTAGGAAGAGAGGGACAAGGAAGAAGCACATGAGGACATGTAAATGAGGAAACCGGAGACAGATATGATCTGGAGGGTTTTCAGAAACAGAAACAAGTGCCTTTGGTACAGGACAAGCAGATACTGAAGTGAGGAATTCTGAGATTTCTCCACTTGCCTGGGGACTAGATCTTTGCCAAGCACCACTGCAGTCACAAACTCTTTCGAGTACTCCATGGCATCCTCACTGGAAGAGAAACATGATCCAAGAAGAAGCAAGTGGGATTTCACTAGGAGACAAGTGCACTCCATGGCCAATTTGTTTTCAGCCTCTGAAGGGTTTGATTTCCAAAAGGCTAAATTTGAGCTGTGGTGCTGTGCAAGCCATAAGTTCTGTTACTGAGGGCTACCACACTGTGCTCTTGCAACACAAGGTTGAAATACATGACCCATGCCCACACCTTGGAGACCCAGTTCCTGCTTTGCCCTGCCCCCTGAATAAGGCCCTGCTGCTTAAGTTTAGGAATGGAAGTGTTCGAACACAGAGAGACAGGAGGGACAGCGCACCCTACAGGATAAACACTACAGGTTGTTGAAGGACAAAGAGTGTCACCTTCTGTGGGACACCCCCACATCCCTTTCCACAGGCCCAGGGGAACAGGGAGTAGTTCTTGAAGTACAGTCACACTTTCTTTACTTCACCCTGACTTTCAGACTGTATCATAACACCCAGAGGCCAACATAATTACCAGGATTGTTGGATGCCCTTGCACATCTTGGACAGAACAATAATGATCAAAAACAGGGCACAGAGGGCCCCTCCCAGAACTCTGGAATGCTTCACAGGTTCACAGAAAAGCCTGACTGTGGCTACTGTGTACCACAATCTAAGGGACCTCTGCCAGGAATAGATCCTCATAGTTAAACAATGGAAGTCCCTCAGGGATCACCGTGGTGAGCAATGTTTCCAACTGGCACTGCAGAGGACTCGGTCCTCCAGCTACTTGAGGGCTGCTATCAAGTAACAGGTGTTGAAGGTCAATGTCCAGGGTAATTACTATGATGGGTATGGCTCCAGGACATTGGAAGGGCACCCCTTCCTTCACTGTAGTGATTGTTATAGGAGTTGATTTCCCCCAGTTTACTATAAAGCCCATTCATAGTAACTGTTGTGACTGCTGTGGGGATATCTTTCTTCTCCAGGGCTAAAGATGGTTGATATTCCTTAGATGTCATTTAAGTTACATGACCAGATCTAGTGTTTGCATTTTGATAGACTACTGAAAATGCATCTGAAATGGATGGCAGACAGTGTCCAGACATCATGTGACATTGTGCAGTGGAGGATATGGGAAGAGAAGCACATCCTCAGTGCTTTCAGTCTCTTGGCTGTGGCTCACACCTGCCAAAGTTAACAGGATGAGACTACAGGATTGGACAGGAGACTGATCTGCCATGTGACTTCACGGATACTATGAATGTTCAGGACAGCATTCACCTGCCATCATAATTAAGGCCCCAAACCAGGACAGACTGAGCAAGGCTGCTGGCATTAACCACCAGCAATGCCATCTTTTATAAACCTAACATTCTTTGTGGCTCTATGTTCTTTGGGGTGGGAACTATCACTTACTATTTACCAATACAGCATCAAGCAAAACAGGGCCCTGACACTGATGCACCCCAGGGCAACTAAGACATAATAATGATCAGATGTCTCAGTTCACAGGTATCTACAATTCCCCAATTGCCCATTTAGGTCTCATCTCCCAATACATACCTCAGCAGCCCACCTGGGGGAGAATACGCAAAGCACTTCAGTGATGGGTACTGGGGACGCAGAAGGAAGGATAGAATGGCAGCTGTGCCAGCCCCTAGGGAATGTCCCACCACAATCAGGCCGTAGTGCTTTGTTCCTCTGCCCTGCAAAGCAAAGACCTGCTGAGACATTCCTGAAGAACACGGCCATCTTTCTTAACTGTTTCCTCTGCTTAGCAAAAGCTTACTCATCTCCATGCCCACATGCTCCAGACCCCCTTGTCTTCTACAAATGGAAGATAATTATGATCTACTAAAATGCCCCTTTCTGAAGTGGGACTGGCATGCAGATTCTACATAAAGGAACATATAGACATCTCCACCAACTGCACTCAATTCCTGCCCCCAGAAGGACACTCATTTCTGGATGCCCTGAAATTCACTCCTACATCACCAACTTAGGGGGCCCAACTTTTCTTTGGAGGGGAGGGAAAGGATAATTTTGCTGTTACCCATGAACCTGTCTCATCACTGAAGGGAATCCATCAGTTATAAACACAATACTGGGGAGCTGCATGCATTCACAGGGGCATCTCAAAATATACACATTTGTTTGAAAAGGAGGGACAGTTCTAAAAACTCGCCTGGTAGGAAAAATGGATAGAAATAGGTGGGGGTGAGAAAAACTACAGGGGCGTGACTAATAGACTGAGGAGCTCAGAGTGGGTTGCTTGCTTTTCTGCTGCTTTTGGCCACACCTAAGTATAAAACAACTATAACGTTCAGGCCAAATGACTGAGTCAGATTCTGTGCCCTTCAGGAATGAGAATTAAACAGACAACTTCTTCACTTCATCTTTAGGAATGAGGAACTCCACAGATCACACTGTTTACCTTTCTGGATCTTTCTTATTTCAGGCAGTGCCTATCCAGAATAAAAACTTCACATATTTGAGACTTATTTCCCTACACAACTAGATAGCAATGAAAACAGCCTTTAGGTTTTCTCAAGAAAAGGAGAGTCAAGCATCACATCTTTAGGACTCCAGGTTTAATAAGTCTTCTATCCCAGGGAAGGTCTGATAAAAGTTTATTAAAGAGGCCATCCTCTTTAATAAACTGGCTGATGCCAACTTCCTGAGGGATACCCAGCACGGGTTTGTTGCAGGTAGGTCTTGCTTGACCAATCTCATTTCATTCTACGACCAGGTGACCTATCACCTGGACAAGGGAGAAGATTTCATAGATTTCATAGACATTA
>NW_017728937.1:5637944-5672758 GCF_001723895.1 Crocodylus porosus | reverse complement strand
TCAGGCTGGACATAAGGAAGAATTTCTTTACTGTCCAAGCCCCCAAGGTCTGAAACAGCCTGCCGTCAGAGGTGGTTAAAGCACCTACATTGAACACCTTCAAGAGTAAATTGGATGCTTATCTTGCTGGGATCCTATGACCCCAGCTGACTTCCTACCCTTAGAGCAGGGGGCTGGCCTCGATAATCTTCCAAGGTCCCTTCCAGCCATAATGTCTATGGAATCTATGAAAGTCAATGACCAAACTTTGCCTCTCTCTTAAAAAGAGAATTAGGATGTAAACTGGAACTGTAAGAAATCATGTCTACTATTTTGTAATTCTGCTTACAGATCCAAGTGGTCATGATGTGTCCTAAGATCAGTGAAATGAATACTTTGCCTATCAAATAATTATTTCTTCCTCATAAATTAAATTTTAAACAGCACTTGAGTGCTTATGCATTTCTCTCTCCATCTCAGATTAACTAAGACATCATCCTTTCATCTATGGGCCAAGCCCTTTGTAGGCTACATCACTTTACACTTACTAAAACCTGGACATATCACATAGAGCCATTTATCAGGAGGAAGTCCAATGAAATGTCCTGATGTGAGGCAGTTGATCAAATTACTGGACAAAACTATGACAACTGCTTTGTGTATACCACATACAAGAGAAAACCCAGCTATCACACTAGAATATCCTTTCAAGTCCAAATCCTGATTAATATGGTCTGTAAGAGAAAAGGTGGAATTCCTTCTCTCATGAGTAAAAGCTCACTTAAAAGGTCAATTCTCACTTTCTGGGCAGAAAGGAATAAATATGATATACAGAAATCTGCAGGCTGGTGGTCTATACATCCTTCCATCTGTTTGCCAAACACTATAAGGTGGACATTATAAGCTAACTAGACACTGGACTGTTAGGTTCTACAGTTTACCACCCCTCTTTTCTTATATTTCCTTTCTCCTGCTCCTTCATTGTTTTCTAGGCTGCTTCCTACTTCCTTCCCAGTTCCCGAAGGACAATCATCTTGCAGCAGGGAATCGGGCATTTCAGAGAAACTCTCCTCTGGAAAAGGGTTAATTATGTTGTGTTGGAGTGTAGTTTACATTTCCTTTGGCAGTTATCCACATAGGGATCAGCTGGTATTAACGCATAAATCTGAACAGTCCACATGAGTGCTATGGGGCAGGGCGATCCAAAACACTTTCTACAGAAAGACCCTATACACATAAGAATTCAATCTTCAGTTTTTCCTAGGCTCCTCTTTTCTAGGTCACCTAGAAATGGGGTGCATTTTGACATAGTCAGCCTGACATTCTGTTTTTCACTTTTTCGCCGAAGTGTTAACTCAGGGGCTTTACATGACTGAGGTGAAGAACATTTCAGAAACAGCAGCATGGAAGGAATATGCAAGAAGTCATCCCCCTGGTACCTAGGAGCAGCAAGAATTGGGAGGAAGCTTTGAGCAACCAAGAGTCATTCTAGTACAGTGGTTTCAGCAAAGTGTAGCTGGAGACAGAATGCCAGTGACATAAGGGAATCCTGCCACCTAAATATCATGTGCAGGACACAAGAAAGCAAATACTCACTAAATCACGCCCAAAGGCTTGAGAAAGAACCATCTCCTGCTCCAGTTTCTTCTTGATGTATTCCGCAGACAACACCATTCCCTGATGGGAGATGCCAAGAAACAGAAACCAAACTGTGAGCATTAGTACACCTACCCAAGCCACCTCAACACAAAGAAACTCCCACTCTACTGACTAGTACTCCAGAGGCTGTCTAAGCTTTGGACTCACCCAGTAGGCAATGAGGGACTGGACAGCCAAGTATTCACTCTGTGTGTCATTACATTTTAAAAGAATAAATAGGGTAGGAGTAGGTACACCTAGTTATCATGTCTGTGAATGGTTCGGTAGCAGCAGTAAATAATTATTTTACAAGTAATATGCCCAGGCCTCACTGTATCACAGTAGTTGAACGTCCTCCAACATCTGAAACAAAATCATCCATCTACCTGTACTGTTTTAGTTCTGGCATCTTACCTACAAGACTGTGCATTCCCATTTCAATTTGTAATGATGGCAATGCTAACTCCTCCCAAGTGCTAACAGGGAAATAATGAGAACATTAAAATACCATTACAAACAAAGTGGCAGGACAGCCTAAAAGCCTTGATGAGAAAGGGCCACTAGTGACTGAGGAAGGAAGTAACAACTGAGTGGAATCAACTTACATTAGACACTGAAGATACTGGAGGGGCTAGGTAGTTGTATTCCATTAGAATGGCTTTATTTGTCAGAACCTAAAGACTTCTAGAAGGCGGGCGTGTTAGATATCGTGCCTCTATATAAAGCTAACCAACTCTCATCTTATTTGTCAGCTTTCTATCTGCATAGTGTACATTTGCTAAGTTGTTGTCCCCTGTATGTGGAAGGGGCTGATTCACGCTGCAAATAGACCCCAGATGTTTAGTGACCACCTAACATTAGCGTACAATTTTCCTGTAATTCAACATGCCTAAAATTGAATTAAATTATAGGAAAAAATGGGATGGATGCAGCAAACAACTATAACAAGTTTCAAATAAAGAACCTTATCAGGTTTTGTTAAATATTAAACTACAAGTAATCCATACTCCTCTCAAATAGAACAGAAGCCAGTATTTTTTCAAGTTCTTCAAATCAAATGAACCATTAAATAAAACTGATTGCTGAATGGCAAAAACAGAACATAGATGATTTTGCTGAACCTGCAAATGGGACATCTGTAATGCTGTCACCATAATCAAAAAGTAGATACCATGGTATTTTAAGTCTCTGTTCCAGAACGTCCAGCAGCTCATCAACTTCAGCCTCATTCAAGAAGCAGAGTCTCTGTTAATTTTCTGCCTTCCATGAAATGGCTGGGTGCTTCAGCACTTCTGAAAGATCTGGCCACTTATTTAGATACCTACACACATACATTTAGGCTCCCATTTTGGAAACTCTTGAGCTAAATCCATTATAATGTTATTAATAGGCTGTATTAGCCAGGATTGTTAATATAATATTGATACTGATAATATTCCATAGTCAAATAGCAATTTTAATGCTTTGACATCATAGTCATGTTGGTCACAGTTTATCATTTTAATTAAAGTTGCATTTACCTAGTATAAAACCCTAAGAAATCCTTGTCTCTTGCATTCTGCTTTGTAAATCTGAAGGAATATAGCCAGGCCTAATCTAAAATAGCACACAAAATGGAGATTTTGGAAGATGCAATGGAATAGTAATTAATTTTTCTGAGTTTTAAGTAATTAAAAAATTACTTCTCTTTGAAATTTGGAGAGTTCAGTGCTACTTTGGTTCTCTATGGTTCAAAACCCCTTCAGACCTTCCATACTAGCAGATCTCTGAAAATCCATATATAGGCTCTATTTGAAAATAAATAGTTTGCAGTTAACTGATTATGGCTAGCAGCTGTTGTATATACCAGCTAAGGTAGAAAGCTCATTTGTCAGTCATGACTTTTTGGTTTTCTTCTTACTTGTCATGATCTCTGTCACACTCACTAATCTGCCACCAGAAAAGCCTCCATGACATTGTTGCTATTTTATTCTTTTCTTAGAAATTTGGTTTTATATATGTTCAGAGGAGGTTCATTTTTAAACAGACATTATTGGGGGGGGAAAATAACATTTTTCTCAAAACAATATGGTCGTCTTTTGCAATTATTTTTCCCCAGGAACATGCAGCCTTAACATATTTTTACCATGATGATCAGCTAACTTTAGTAGTTATGGCTATATAAGTCTGCACTGGGGGCTTGACTGTAGTTCCTAACCAACACAACTGTGGCATCAGAGGTAACTTGGCCAATCATTACAACTGCAGAAAAATGTGTGCGAATCAGTGGGGGTGCTACATAAGTTAGCACATATTTGTCAAGAATTTTCATTTGTAGATTGTATGATCTGCTCTATATCAAACAGAACATTGGGTTAGATCAGAGAGTAGAGGTGGGATATTCCTGTTTGTTGCATGCTCACTACATGACAAAAAAAACTCATCATCACCAAAAAAATCAAGAACTTAGAGGAAGCGCCAAAATTGCCACATACTATTTTCCAAATACATGAAATATCAGCAAAACACTTCATTTGTTTTCATAACAACTGATTATTGGACATTAAAATTACATTAAGGAAGATGCATTAACATTCTATTATCTTTGTTCGTCTCCCTGAGAAGCTGATAGTACTTCGTTATGTAAGGGTAAATATTACTATTTTAACATAAGCCTGTATTTGTGAATTTAATATTATTAGCTAAAAACTAAGATGTGTGAAAACATATTATAATATTTAGATATAATAATTATGTTTTTATCAAACAAAATAAATTAAAAATCCAGGAAACTAAACCAATTTTAGTTAAATCAAAGAATTGAAAGGAATCTATTAATAAAAAGGCCAAGCAAAAAGAATATAGGGAATGATTTAAAAAAATTTCACATACTGACAGACATAATAATAAAATATTTTTAAAAGACTAATTAAAATATCTTACATCTAACATCTATTCTTAATTTGTACAATAGCTAATAGACAGCTGTTTAACAGACTCAGCTTCTTAAATGTCATTTTCATTTGGTTTAATTTTGCCTTTTTTACTTCATATTGGTTGTTTACAAGTGCTGTTGTGCTAAGCAATTTTGAATTAAATAAATTCATTCAGAAGCAAGAGACATGAAAAATATGCACGCTTTAAGAAATGAATCAAGCAGCGTAGATGTTAAACTTCTGAATGTCAATTATACGATAAAAACATTACTTCATTTATCAATTTTTGCATGTTCTCACTCAGAAATTGTTACACCAATTAATCTATTGTTTCAGAAGTATAAAACAGACTTCATGTTTGTGAGAACAAGAACACTGCCTTGCTTTCAACAAAGTGGCACTCTGAAAAGCCCATCCACATACAAAACTATTCAGGTAGACCTTGTACACCAGTGTTATATCCAGACAAATAAGACCTCTGGCATGAGCAAGGCTTCCAGGATCAGGATTTTACCCAACTTTAAACATGGGATTAGTCCCACTGACACTATGAAGCACATGCATTAGTGCTTTGCTGGAATGGGGCCTAAATTGTTATCTATACTAAGCCAATTTAGTGACACCAAGCCTAGATCTCTAATATACTGCATCAGTTTTGTTGCACTGGTGTAAGCTCTCTCAACATAGACAACATTTTAGCATATCCCCTTTGTTTCTCTTTTTTATTTAGTTTCTCAGAACTTTCTCTTACTGGGTTTTATTTTACACCTTACTTTTTATTATGGTTTGTTTTGTTTAAATATATTTCTTTTCTTTAATGCCACAGTGACCTTAACTGAAATAAAGTAAAGTACTTGCTTTTATAACACCACCACCACGCTGCAATCATATAGTGCATTTCATCCAAAAGCCTCTATTAAAGGAATCCTACAACATTTTGGGGGAAGGAGGCTGGGACTATGTTGAAAAGTTAGTAGGGTAGAATGAGAAGGCTTTTCTCCATACCTTGTGTCCCAGCCAGGTTCCATGATGACCCTCAACTGGAAGGCGTTCTGCATCCCCAGTTAAGTCAGTCAGGGCATCCTGGAAGAAGAGAATCCAGTATACTTTAGAGCATGAGACAGGAAGTGTGTATAAAAAAAGGTCTCAACTTGTCCCCAAAGAGGTTCCCCAGCATCTGGGGCAAACATGAATGCCAATAAGGGAATCCATCACATGGTATGCATACCTTTGGAGAGAGAGTTCCTCGGATACTGATGACCACTTTCTTCTTATCATGGTCCACAGCCACATAGAAGGGAGTTTCATAGACCTGGAGAAAACACACTGCTCTGTTAAAAAGTTCAGTGCCATAAAGTTGGGACTTTCCCTTTACCTCCTGTCTTATGGGTAAGTGAACTGTCAGTATGATAGATCACCCCTTTCAGGGCATCATCATCTGGACTGTCCCTGACCAAGATCTGCAGTAACAATTGGGTAACACAGGTCCAGGAGCAACATATTGTTTCTGGGGAGAAGGCTCAGTACATTTACAGTATGTCCCCAAGCTATACTAAAGAGTGCCAGGCTTTCAGGAGGAAGTGTCTTGGGAACATGTCCTGAGAAACTGGGAGTTGAAAATCTCCTTACAGCGTCATGACAAGAGGTGTAGACAATATCCACAGAGGTCATGTTTTCATCCAGAAAGTGGCGACGGATGGCAATAGCATTGCACCCACAGCAGTTATCCTCCTCAATGGTGACACCAGGTGCATAGCGAGGCCGTGAGGGACAGAGACAGCAACATCTGCAGAAAGAGCAAGCAGCAATTAGGAAACATGGGCTATAGTAAGAGGGTTGGAAGCAAGGGAGCCACAGACCTAGGGAAGAAAAACAAAGGAAGATACTTTGCAAGACCAGGAGACTGGATATGACTTTCCGGCCTCATCTCAATTCATTATTTTTCCACACTGACACTATTACTAGGAGAAGTTGTAGCACCTACAAGACAGAAGTATTGTGTACATCTCATCAGGATACAAGCAGAGGCATAAGACCAAAACGTAAAAATGCCTGTGCCCTATCTGTCACAGCTTCCGCTATTGATGACCTGGGTGGAGCTGCCCCAGTGCAGTGACATGTTCAGATTTCTTTCCCCAGAACACAGGAGGAAGAGTTGAGGGGGTTTTTTTGTCTGTCTTTTTGGTTGTTGGTTTTTTTGTTTGGGTTTTTTGGGGGGGGGTGAGGGGGGTATTTTTTATTGGACCAACTTGCACAGACATCCCTCCAGGGATAGGGGGATGTAATTTTACTTGTGGACACCAGAGGGAGCCACAACACAACTAATCCCTGAAGAATCTTTCACCTGTCTACACCTCAGAACACCTGAAAGGATGTTATATTTATTACTACATGCCCAGATGGAACAGCTAGTCCTTATTCAAGCCCATGTCCATAAAGCTCATAGAGTAGTTCTGGAGGCAGCTAAGCACCAAAAAAGCAATTAAAAAAAAGTTTAACCACTTCAAATTTTACCCCCATCACTCCTCATATACATGTAGTTCAAAAGGGAACAGATTTTTACTAAAAAACTTTCCTAGAATCCAAAGAGCTTTTGGGCTGAGACTAAGCACTAGAAGTTCAGCCTCACAGGGAATTTACTGATGAAGTTTTAAGTCACTGAAAATAAGAACAATGTTTAAAATGAAAATTTCACCTCAATTTTAACTATACTGTTGATACTAGGAAAGAGTCACTTCATATCCAGTGTATTTAAAAAAACCAAACCAAACAAACAAATTAAATCAATCAGTCCCAGAAAGCCCAGAGGACAGATCCTGGCCAAGTCTCACTGATGCCTCAATAAATACCCAAATGTCAGCTCCCTATAGTCCTGTGATAAATCTGACTTCTGAGCTCCACAATGGTGATTTTGACTCTGAACAAATTTAGCCTTATGCCAAATTTGTTCCTTGTACTACCTGTTCAAAGCATAAAGGACTGGCAAGGTCCTTAGCTTGCCAGAAAGGGTGAGAGACACACAGTCTGGTTTATGTAATAGGTAGGGTAGATGATGAGAAACAGTGAGAACAGGAGTCCGAAAAGAAAGAAACAGAAAAGGACAGAGAAAGAAAATGAGTCGAAAAGAGGGGAAGACAGCTGAGAGGTGACAAAGAAGTGTGGAGGAAACAGAAAAAAGAATGGAAGAAAGCAGGAGACAAGAATAGAAAGGAAAGGAGAATGATAAAATAAAATGGAGGACAGAAGGGAAAAGTAAAAAAGTGAGAAAGGAGGAAAAATTGGGTGAGAAAAAGCAAAAGGAAGGGGCCAGTAGAGGATGGTTACTCACGAGCAGGATCTAGCTAGACGACAAAGTCCACAGGTGGGTTTCCTCATCAGGTACATGGGCCAGCCATAGGCAGCCAGGGCAAAGAGCATGTAGTAACACACCTCTTTGTACCGCTGCATCTCTTGCTGAAAGACACAAGAGACACACTAAATGCTTTTTGCATCCTCTTGATGGTAATCTCCTTGCTCAACTCCCTTCTCCAAACTTTTCCCCACCTGACCAAAGTGGAAAACATGCTGCCTTGCTTTTCTTTGGCCTAGGCAAATGTAAGCCTTTCTCCTCCACTGCCAACACAGCTGCAAGTCCCAGACTTTTCCTTCAGCTGCCTTGTGCAGGGCACACTGGTTGTTGCTGGCCAGATCCTCTGCTGCAGTAAATCAGCACAGTGGTGAAACAAAACTAAGTAACACCAGCTGAGGAGTTCACTCTTAATGTTTAATAAAGTTAAGAATCGGATCTCTTCTCCTCCTTTACACAAAATGACAGCCCATTGTGAAGGAAGCCTCCCCACAGTAGGCTTTGCTACATGGCAGTTTTGTGGAGATAGTCCAATTTCCACTCCCAATATCCAAGGATGCCAAGTGCTCTACAATGCCCAAACCAAAGATAGAAGAAAGTTACTTCTCAGGAACAGGATATCCCAAAATATATAATTTCCAGCTAGCCACAGTGAGGCACAGAGATGGAGTGGTAAAACCTTCCACCTAGCCTGCCTGGGTCCACCTGCCTCAACATGTGTGCAATCAGTATTAAGCTGGTTAATAATAGGAGACATGCCGGCACACCCCCTCCCCTGACCCAGGTAGAATGACTTGCTTGTCTGATGGCAAGCAGAATGCCAGCATTAAACAGTACAGAAGAAGAGGCCCACAGGCAGGTTAATCACAGAATCACTTAATCAGAAGAGACTTGGATTGGGTCACCTAGCCTCTCTTGCATGATTTATCCCCAAATCCAGAGAGATGAACAAAATTTGCTCAGACAAGAGCTGCAGTGGCAGCATGCCAGGAGACAAAAGCCAAGCTTAATTTGCACATAATGAAACAGATTGCAGCTGCCTTCTTCTTCAGTACAGAACTGCAACTTGCAGAGACAACTGGTGCCAGGAAGCAATGCTCCCTCCTGATCTAGGTGGCTTGCTGCTCAAACTGAAATGGAACCCCACACGCTGGGATCCAAAAACTATGCTGGCAGCACCCGCAAAACAGAGTCGGTATTACAGTTGTATCACTGAGTCCACATCTTTAGCCCTGGATAAGTCCCTAATTTCTGGTATTGCCACTCAGCTGAGAAAGAGCACTGAATGCATGGAGGGTCATAGGGAGCCTTAAGGCAGCATTTCTCAACCTGTAGGTCATGACCCAGAAGTGGGTCACAGGAATATATGAAAGGGTTGCGGACATACTTTAAAAATGGATCAACAAACTTTAAAAATGGATTCTCCTTTAAAAGAGAAAAATGTGGAAAATCGTGGCTTTTCCCTAGCAGGCCGGCAGAGTTCCAAGCCTGTAAGGGACAGCTTTGGGCCCCTCATGCTCCAGAAATACACCCCCCTGCCCCATCCCACAAACCTACCCCCTGGCCCACACACTGTGGGGTTGGGGCCTGGAGGTGGGGTGCCAATTGGTCAAGAGTGAGGGGAACTGGGTCGGGACTGGCCTTTGATGTTTACAAATGGGTCCTGGTGGAAAAAAAAAAAAAAAAAGGTTGAGAACCACAGCCTTAGGAAATGTAGAAGATGGAAAAGCCCACAAGTGCAAGCACTTTTTATGATCATCTAATAAGTCTTTCAATTTTTTTGCGATTATGCGAGACAAAAAGAGAAAGAAAAGAGCAAAAATTTGCTGAAATGGAGAAAAGGGAACAGGGCTGTGTGGAGAAACAAGGTGGGCTTGCTGTACTCTTAAAAGCTGCAGACAGAACAGGTGAGATCACTAACTGATGACTTACTGCATTTTTCAGATCCAGGTACTTGGTGTTCCTTGTCACTGGCATCCCAGACAGAAAGGCCAGAATGTCATTGTTCGCCTGTAAATCACATACATGCATAAGCAAGAGTCCTCTCTGAGTCACCAAGAAACACTGGCTGTGCAGAAGGGCAAGTGTCCTATGTCAACACAATTCACAGGCAGCAAGATGTTTTCCTACCACCTGGCCAGCTTTCTGAACCCATCACTGCTCCAACTTCTGTCCACTCTGATCTCAGTTCCCCTGGTTCAGCACCTCTGCTGCCAACAGCAACACAGCCCTGGAAATGGAAACCCTTGACCATTTCATGACCATCACTTTTTTTGGTAGGAGTAAATCAAATTCCAGGTTCAGTAACTTCCTGAGAGCTCAATAATCCCCCAAAGATTCCCTTTGCTCTTTCATCCCAGTGCAGGGAAGATGGATGACTCAGGAGTCATGGTCCAAGCCTGGAAGCTGGGAGGCTCAGGTTCAATTCCCAGCCCTGTCACACGTGACTGTGAGCAGGTCACCTGGTTTCCTTCTATAGGAGGCATGGCATGTTTGTCATAGGGTCCACCAGATTATTTGTAATCTGCAATTCCTAGAACACCATAAGCACCAAAACTACATTGGTATGATGGATGCAAAATGAATCCTGATGCAGAAGTCTACTTTATGTTCCTCTAAAGGACTGACTGGTTATTTTGCTGTGCAATGTGAAGTAATCAGCCTATTCAACCCTCAAGGTGACAGCACTTCTGGGATGTGGGGCTAAATCTGTATGCATCACCCCCTACAAAAGGAAAGTGGCTGGAATTTTTGACTCGCTGTCCCTAAAGCCCATTAGAAATCTCAGGTAAACAAATATTTTTACTTCACAGAGCAGTGACTATGAGTGACCCATCGGGCTACAGAAACAAGGTGGGTATGTTACATGTACTGAGACGTCAGGGGAACAGGTAAAATCAGAAGACAGGTGGAAATAAGTTAGGTAGCCATATCCTCAGGGTCCCTTATAGGCACAACAGGACCTGAAGGCACACCTAGTACTCACCTCATCCAGCACTGCACTGCGTTTTGCCCTCTGTCGCTGCCGCAGGAGGACCAGGCCTGCAATGATGTCAGATGGGACTATGTCAAGGTCTCGGAAAAACTCAGCAAATAGGTAGGCAATTTCAGAGTAGGCATCCTGCAAAATCCAGAAAGGGACGGGTTAAGGAAGAGAAATTTGGGAAGGATGGGGAAGGAAAGGAGCTAAAAGGGAAAGCAAATTAATGGAAATCAGTACACAACAATGGCCTCATTCCAAACCATCCCCCAGGGGACCTCATGGGAGACAGATCCAGTCTAATAATTATTAATACTGCTCATTTATATTTACAGTAGCAGCACCCAGCAGCCTCCTCCAAAAACAGAGCCACCTGAGAGCTGGGTGCTATACATATAGATAGGAAGAACGTCCCTGTGATAGAGAAGACAAAGAGAGAAAGAAAGGATTCTTGACTTGTTTTGAGGGTGATAAACAGAGGCACAAAGGCAGCTTGGAACTGAACCAAGGCTCCAGTCAGTTCCTTAGCCTCGAGACCAGCCTCCTTCTTTAATAGTGATTTGATTTGAACAATTCATTTTAGGAAGAGAGATAGCTGAATTACTTCTAAGAATATTATGTGTACCTCTCCTAATTTGATTATCATCATGCTGTTTGCTACATGGTTTCAGAGTCACCTCAGTCCTGGGTGGTATTATACATCTGCAGGAATATAAGCAATGGGTTAAGCTAACAATTACCTAGTATTTAAGGGGACAATATTGTTCCTGGAAGAGGCCTAGACCCACCCTCCGCTGACATAAGCAAAATGGGTCTCACGGGGATATGTGGAGCAAAAGGACTCTGGAACTATCCAAAGCTGAACCCCCAATAAACAGAGGGAGAAACTATCTACAGAAAAAGATGACTGAACTGGAGGGGTGAAATGTAGAAGGGTTTCGCACAAGAGGAAGGACACCAAGCAAGACCCAAAGTGCTCTAAAAATCCTTGAATGCTGGAGTAGGCATGTGACAGGAGAGGCTGGTTTAGAGGATGCAATCTCACTTCTACTCTGACCACTCATTTGGAATTCTTCATTTCCGGAAATAAATGAATTCCATCTTTAGCAAACTAGGCAAGGCAAGCAAGCAAATCCCTTTTCTCTTTGCAGAGATGAGGGCAAGACGGGGCTCATATCACTCTGCCTCAGGAAGACTCCTGCAGGGCAAGATTATTTACTTCCATATCTGGCTGCCTATACTACAAAACTGAATCATCAGTAATTGAAAGCATGGGACTTCAAAAGCCAGTGATGCACAATGCCACACTTAAGTGTGCTCTTTTAAGTAGCATTTTGTCCAGCATTAATCTTAGCCCATTCTGAAACATTACCCCTTAGCAGAGCTGACCCTAGGGATGTCCAGGGCCCGGGACATATCAGTTTGTGCGGGACTTGTGTGGCTCTGCCTCCTGGTACCTTGTGACAGGTTCAGGTCCCAGGAGCAGCCATGACACTTCCTGCTGGCCACACAAATCCTATCCCACTTCTAACTCTAGAGGCCCTCACTTCCTTTACTCGCCCACCATGCCTTTGTTAGAGGGAGGCTGTTATTACTTATTAATAATACATTAATATACTTATTATTTATTAGGAGGAAGGCTGCCTGAGGGACCCAAAGCAAGTCTGCTATTGTTTCAGTGTCAGGCTTAGACTGTCTCGGCCTCCACCCTTTTTTTGCTACTGCTGAGCCCTCTAGCTATAGTCCAATGACTAGACCATGCTTCATGGTCCCCAGCTTCTTGTCTGCCTTCCAAGACCTTATCTCCAACCTTTTCAGGCTGCTGAACCTCCCAGGACTGTCTGGGTCTCGGGCCCTAGGCCTATCTGTTCCAAGGCCTTATATCTCTGCCCTCTCTCAGGTGGCTGAGCCACTCCAGGCTGTCTGAAATGACCCCTTTGGGAGTGCACAGCATACCCCTCACAGGCACTGAGGATTGCCCCTCTCAGGCACTATGGGATTGCTGTGCCCCCTGCTACAGGTGCTATGGGACCTTCAAGCCACCCTTCATAGTTCCCCCCAGCCCACTGAGATCTTCACTCCATATACTAAAACCAAACATCTAACACAAGCGCTTCTGGCTATAACAAAACTACTACCCCAACGTGGGTCTAAATCCTCTGCTAGCCGTAAGCTTCCCTAGCAGTCTCAAGGCCTAGCACACACAGTTTGATTCGCAGTCACAGGCACCCCTATAAAGATCTTCCTTGCTCAGCCTCCATGGCCAGACTGCCTGCCCTAGCTCTGGCCCTGCCACCTCTCTCCCAGGGCCCTGGCCCCTTCCAGTCAGCAGACTTCCCTGCATTGCTTGCAGGTGCCTGTTAATTAATCTCCTTAGCTGGTCTCTATAGCAATCCAGTCCCAGCTGCACCCTGCCTGTCTGGCAAGGCCCTTCCTGGGCTGCTTCCCACTTAAAGTGACAGAGCCCCCAAGCTCTCTGTCACATATCTATACTCCAGTTTCTAGCACAGTTCCCTGAACCAGGGCATGCAGGAAATGTGAACAAATGTAGGTGAGAAAAAAAACTCCCAGAAGTCAAAGGCAACAAACAATCTTTCCCAGTGGAAAAACCAGGGGGAAAGGTTAACTGTTACTCCTTGCTCAGCAAGAAAGCTTTCAAAAAGTAACTGCAAGACCTCGGAGATGAAGGTCTTGGAAGCAGAGGGTATTTGAACATGTATGACATTTATACACGTGCACCGGGGTGGGAATGGCATAGAGTGGCCCCAAGAGCTGCTCTAATTAAAGCACCTGGAGCATCTCGTGCATCAGCATCCCAGCACTTCAAAATGGCAGTTAGGACACTTTACCTAAACCTCATTGAATGAGCTTTAGATAAAGCACCTGCCACCAGTTTGAAGCATGGGGGTGCTGATATATGAGACACAGGAGGCTGCTGGAGTGTGGCAATCGCTGCACTCCAGTCGACTTGATTAACTGAGTCAGCTCCGAGATGCTGGAATTACACAAGTGTCCCATTGTGGGGTACCAGGCAAATGCACACTAGCCTGTCTTACTGTGCATTAACTAAAGAGCATGAACTTTAAGTGCTGCTGAAAATGCAATTGCCTATATTAACGCACACTAATTAAATAGCAGAGCTGACCCTAGGGATGTCCAGGGCCCAGGACATTATCAGTTTGTGCGGGACTTGTATGGCTCTGCCTCCTGGTACCTTGTGACAGGTTCAGGTCCCAGGAGCAGCCATGACACTTTAATGCGCATTAAAATGTGCTAATGTGCATTAAAGCGCACGTGTAGCTGCACCCATAGAGAGCACAGCTGACACTTAGTCTCACTGGGTGCATCTACAGGTATAATTAATGCAAAGCAATAAACTTTGGAGCTGTTTGAGCTGGAGTAAACTGCTCCCGGGCACAGTTTTTACATGTGAGCCCAGGACGGCAGCAATTTGAGCCAGGGCAGAGCAAGCCTCCAGCTGGCTGGGCTGTCCAGGTGCAACTGACTCCTACAATCAGTCTTTACACCTGCGTCTCAGTGCAGTATATTACTACAGAGTTCATTAGTTTACTCTGTCCTAATACCAGCAGAGATGCAGACAGTGACACTTTACTGTGGAGCTAATTAGTCTACTCCACAGTAAAGCACACATGTAGATGCACCCCTTGTTGCCCAGATTACACCCCAAACTCACAGGGCATTTATACATATACTTTTTGGTCTTCCGACATGCTGGAGATCCACCACTTCGCAGCGAGCTGACCTGCACTACACTGTTCTGCATGCAGTTGTATATGCCACAAAATGTGCATCAGCACACAGAAAATGGTGGCAGCGCACTTTTGAACTAAAGCACCTTGTATATGTTTTAGTTCAAAAAAGTGCACCACCGCCATGTTCTCAGTGCTGACATGCATTTTGCAGCCTATACTACTGCAAGCATCACAGCACTGGACACTTTTCAAAGCACCCAGCACTATGGCACTTGCATGTATAAAAATGCCCATCTCTGCTCAGTAGCTCATAATGATGTCCATCAGGCAAAGGTCTGTTTGCAAGTCCAGGCAACGACTACACTGACAGAGCCAACTTTTCCTAGAAGCCTGGGATAAGCAGCAATGTCTATGAACTTCAGTATGAAGACAGCAACTTTTCTCCCTGCACTGTAGGAAGGTGCCCCAACACTGCAACTCCAGACCACAAAAATGAAAGTTCCTATCTCCAAGAAGGAGAAAACAGTAATTCCTCAGCAGACTGAAAAACAAAACCTCCATCTCACAGGAAGTGCTATTCATTTTGTTATTCATTTATATGCTGAACGAGGACAAAAGGTCAAAATACCAAAACTTACTGCAGAATGAAATTTAAATAATAGTAATAATTACTCTGAAATACAAAACGTTTTAATTTTCCAAATCAAATAATTTTATTTCTGAACACACAAATTCACATCCCTCTCAGAACCCTAACTATTCACTTCTCTTATTTCTCCTGCCTTTAAGACTAGGAGGCTAGAACATGCTGCATTTGGGGAGCATTTTTCTGTACCATTCTCTATCCCCGCTTAATGAAGCCAAACTTTTTTTTTTTTTTTGATTTTTGGCCACTGCTGTGCATTGACATCTTTGCTGAGCTGTCCTTGATAACTCCTAGGTCTTTTCCTGAGAGGTTATAACTAATTCAAAGACCATCAGTGTGCTCAAGTAATTTAATTATTTTCTTCCAATGTGCATTATCTTGTTCTTATCTACAATGACTTTCATCTACCATTGGTATCAATTCCCTGGTTCTGTCTGGTCCTTCAGGAGTTTCTCTCAAATGCTGCCGTTAACCTAAATATTACCGAGTCATCAGTAAAATTTGCCACCTTACTATTTACCACTCTAGCAGGTCATTTATAAATATACTGAATATTTGCTCTACAGCATGAATCTGCTCCCTCTGAAGTCAATGGCAAAATAGCAGCTGACTGCAGTGGGAGCAAGATAAAGAGCTTAGGTTAGACCTGTGAAGCCTGCTTCTGCAGTATGAAGCTTCCCACACTGAGAACTGGTCACTGACTCCTACACTGGTGTCCTGCCACAATCAGTTTGTAAGCCATGAAAAGACTTCTAAGGACATTATTAATTTGAGTCTATGCAGTCAGTAGCAGTTTCAGGAACTCCACCTGTCCATAAGAGTTCTCCTGACAATACTGGTGTTTTTGCATCTTCCCATTTTAAGACACGTCTCTGTCTCTTTGTCCACTCCCCCTGTTGTTTGTGTAAGAAAAGTAAGTGAGAAAAAGGAAACTATGAAACTGACCACATAAAGTGCTGTGGTTGTGCTCATCCTCATGTCCTGTGCCCTGTTCTGAAGAGGTCAAGACCAGGGCAGATGATGCCTAGTGTTTGCTTCCTAATAGGGAAACGCTCAGTTACTTACTGACTGGGAATCCTTTGTTCTTGTGCAGCATAGAAAAACTTTGAGGCGGCGTGTCCAGCTGCTGGCCTGTCCCTCCTCCAGGCGGTGCCTGTGCCACAGAAGTAGAGAGTGAATATGCATATGAGGAAAACAGGTAATAGGACAGCAAAGAGGATATGCACAGAGAAAGCGCCAAGAGCCAGTATACACACCATGCACATTGCTGTCAGTGATATCATGTACACATGGCCAACTTCTCTTTTATTACAAGGCCTCTTTACACTGTTCTGGCAGCACTAAAGGGTCTTAGTGTAAAGAAGATTCTGGCTCAAGCTCTGTATGCCTACGCATATGCAGGACAAGTAAAATGATTTAGAAGGCAGTGTTCTGTCCATGATAAATATTGTTAAAAAGTACAGAGAAGGTGAATTTTCATGAAAGCTCCGATCCATCTGGCAAGACCTAAACATCAGTGTCCACAGACTTAGTCCCATCCCTGAGAAGAAAAGCTGTAATGAGGCTACTGCTTTGCCATGGTCTGAGAGAGGCAAAATGTTTGAAAATGTCTGGCTCTTTGGAGTGTAGAAGGGTGCCTAGGAATAGCTGTTTGCAGGTGATATAACATTTTCTGGATTGACTGTACCACCCAACAACAGACCTTTTTACCTCTACAGAAGAACGCCTGGGCTGCTACAAATTGGACTTTACAAATAGAACAGGGCAACATTTTTCAGCAAATAGTTTATGCAATAAAAATACAATTCTGGAGGAACCAAAATGATTTTCAAATTTTATGAAAAATTTTTGCTGAAAACAATTCTAAACATTTCTTTTAAAAAGATGTTTCAGTTTTTACTTCATTTTCTTTGGAAAATTGCCCCCCACATTTTTTTTAAAGGTTAAAAATCCTAAAAGCAAAATGTTTTGTTCAACCCAACACACAACACTTTTCAATGTTTTGGTGCAACCACTGAACTAATACGATCAAATATTTGCAAAGTTCTGCTGACAATTCATTGCAAAGGAGCTCAAACAAAGCCAGAGTGCCACTGGACAGTAGGATCTACACTTTGTAAACTAGTCCTTCTCTATTTTTGATTGAGATGTGTACAAAACACAGATTATCAGATCTACCAAATACACTTGCCTTTAAAAGATGTGGGGAATGGTATCCAATTTCTTCTGAAAAGCTATTCTATAGAGATATTCCCAAAACAGATTTTAATGCTGGTAGCAGTAGAATGAAAGACAGCTTAGATTGTTCAGAAACAGATCACCTCAATTCTGTTCTCCGAGCACAGGATCCTGCTGGGAAACGCCCATGCATACAGTGGGCTGCTTCATAAAAGATCTGGTAATAGAAGGCACTCCAACATGGATGAGGGAACAAGTGAGAAGATCCATCTGATCATGCCTGACAGGGATCTTCAAAGTTTTTAAAAACAACCCAGAATCTGGTAGTAAGACTCCAAAAGAAGGGCAAGAATATTGCTGTTTTAAGAAGCTAGCAACAATCAGTAGCTCCAGAAAACAAGAAAGCCCAGATGGCCATGTCAACGACTTCACAACCTCAAGCTGGCAGGCTGAAGAGCCTGTGATGAGCTGGTATTTTCATTCCCTCCAAGTTTTCCCAAATAGGATTTTTTTAAGCTAAAATTTCCTGTTTACTTGGCCCAAAGAAATTTGCTAGAACATAATTAGCATAATTAGCAGAACTCTTCTTTAGTTCTGTAAGTCTGTTAAACACACACATGCATACACATATATCTGACTGCCATTTGTACAGCCAAAACCACAATGCAACTAAAATGAGTTAAAGAACTATAGCAAAATACCACAAAAAGGAAGCCACTAAAATCTAAGCATCCTAAATGTGACAAATAAACCAAAAAGAAGCCTGTCATCTTAACACGTTCTGTTATGAGGCAAGGAAAATACAGCTCAGATTTTCAAGTGGATTACAAAGATCACTTTCACACATACAAGTCAAAAGACTGTAAACTAAAGATTTTATCCTGAAAGGTTCAGAATGTCCTCAACTCCCATTGAACTCAATGGGAATGGGCAGAACCTTGGTACCTTACACTATTAAGCTCCCAGACCACAGGAGGGTATAAAAATAAGCCTTTTGGGCAGTATTGCTTTAATAATAAAAGCCATCAGCACATTTGAGGTTTCCATATCACAGTATAACTCACTCAATCTCAAAACTGTCGATTTAAACAGTCATCAACATTGAAATGTAGCTGCTTCTGGGCACAGCACGGCAAACAACAGGTGCACAGCACACTGCACAAAATACTACGGGATGGCAGGGAAATTAAGTTCAGCACTGGGCAAACCCCTATGCTTGTATATGCCTCTTTAATATCCCCATTAAGCAGAGAAGAGTTTATTTTTAACATATCAGGCTACATGGCACTCAGTTTCCCTTTTAGGAAGGTGAAGGGCTGAGCCACGCCTGCTAGGATTGCAGCATGTGGTCCTAGGCCCACATGCTACTCATCCTGAACTTTCTATACATCTGGATTTTAAATGCAGCACTCTTGCATCATGTAAGTTTGATTAATGAGGTACAATGAGTCCTGAACACTCTTGGGACTGATGCAAGGAACATAATGAAATAACAAAGAAGGGTCTTGCCCTAATGAAATAAAAATGCACATTCCTTTAAGGGTGTATGAAAAGGCCTGGAAAAGGTCCAAGGTCCTTTCCAATACATGAGCACCATCTAAACGCTCCTTCATTGTCTCAAATGGATCGAAGATTTGGAGCACTCTGCTCCACTGCAGTGGATATTCTTGAGATGAAGTACGTGACCTGCAGGCTTTTCTCCAAAAGTCTGTAATTTTGCACATTTAAAAGAAAATGCCCACAACCCTGCAAAGCCACATTCCTGACCAAGGGCTATGCGTGTGTCAAGACTGCACGTAAAAACAAAGCCTGTTTGTGTTGTCCCAGCATTATAAGAAAAAAAAAAAGTCTGAAAAATTCTTGTTGGTGAAAAAAAGCTTTCATATTCCCATTTGAGTAAGCTCACACAGGCACAAGAGGTTCTTAATTACA
This sequence comes from Crocodylus porosus, assembly GCF_001723895.1. Classification (NCBI taxonomy): domain Eukaryota; kingdom Metazoa; phylum Chordata; order Crocodylia; family Crocodylidae; genus Crocodylus; species Crocodylus porosus. The sequence continues at coordinate 5,653,431 of NW_017728937.1, read as the reverse complement.
ATGTCTAAACACCAACACAAAAAAATTGCTTCTGGACTTAGGCCAAACACAGGGCATTTCAGGCCAAAGGGTAATATTTTGAAAAAGATAAAAAATAAAGGAATAAAGGAGCTAGGAATGAAGATGGTGTCTCACTCTCAACTGCAGGATAAGTGTTACATCAGTGTAACAGGGGAAAAATCATGCCCAGGGTGAAGAACACTAGAAATTACTGATCAGAGCTCATCAGGGGCAGCAAATCCACTGCTTACATGGGGTCTAGTCAGACCTCCTGCAGTGTCCGATTTTCTCTGGACACATACATACACTGATCTACACATAGCACACACCATGAATATGCAGGAGCATCAGAACTACAGTCTTTCCAAATGACCTTTCACAAAGGAAGGAAGTAATGCCTGCATGTGAGAGCTCCCCACGGCAGGAAAGGGAGTGCGCCAAGAGCTGGAGAGATCAACATGTAGTTCCAGACCTCCTCTTCCTGGACAGCTGTTCCATGCTCCCTTACCGCAGGTTGTATGTCCTCAGGTTGCGCTGCCTTCTCTTTGTGGCCCGAAGCTTGACGAAGGTTCGCCCTGTCGGGTCAAAGACGCACAGGACAGTGATGCAGACACTCAGAATGACGACCCAGTTGCACACTACCATTCCTGCAGAGAGAGCAGAGAGGAAATCAGGGGCTCTATCCTTGGGCCACAGTAAGAGCTCCTCCACCCTAGTCTCCTGTGTGCACACCACGCTCACCTCTCCACTGCTGCAGAGAGCAGAGGGATGATGCAACCCTGCTCACTCTTGCAGCCAACTGTGGTGAAGGGAAATCCTCTGAGAGGGTTCTCCAGCCTTGAGATTCTTGCTCGGAGGTTACCCATGCAGAAGACACCTAAATATCTGTTCAATACCTCAGGGATTCCAGGGCTGGTATCAGGACCCTGGTAAGACTGGCTGAGATCCTGAAAGGAATTCTGCATAAACAGTAAAGTCTTCTATGAAACAAACTGAAGGGGACCTGAGCCTTTTACACTGGCCTATGATAGGGTCTTGGATTCCTGTCTCACTGCAGGCAGCTCAAGTGTATGTACACAGTACCTGCTCTGTGTGACTGCATATTCAGATAAGAAGTACCGTCTTCACAGCTACTGTTTTTCGATCAATTTCCAGGGGGGCCCTCCCCATGTATGAGAATGGATTATGGGGCACCCCACTATCTACAAAGGAGTGTGTAGGATATGCACTACCCAAGCACCACATTCAGGACACTCAAGGACACCAAATACATACCCAAGGTGACACTCTTGGCAGTGAGGTCATTGCACGAGGTGTAGTACTGGGTTAGCCAAACAATGCCCACTATAGCGTACACAAACTCGATCACCAGGATGGCTGAAACAACAGAAACAGAGCACACAATAGCAGCATCTTTCTAAAGGTTAGCACTACCTCCCCCTTCACACAGGAGACCAGAAAAACAGCAGCCCACCAGCCTAGTCTCTGGCAGTTCCACCTGTGCCTCCTATCAACAGCTCCCAGGCTGAGAGAAAAATCCTGAACACCACATGACCTTTAGCCACCGGCTTGCTAATTACCCTATTGGGCTCAGTTCTGTATTCTGTTTTCTAGCAGGACAGCAGCACAGAATAGATTACTGGGGTTTTAGCTACAAGACTTTGAAAGGTAATCTTTAAGAATGTGATGCAGAGGTAATCTTTAAGGATGTGATGCAGAAAGCCGTTAGACCCTGTATGCCCCCTATCCCTACATAACACAGTAACTATACTCACACCACTGCAACCCCTGGAGTTGCATCACAGGCAAAAGTAGGACATAGAGGGCTCCTACAGATAGGCAATGAGGCTGCTCCAATTTGCTGTAAATCCAACACAATCAAGTCTGCTGGAGTGCAAAATTAATACACTCCAGCAGCCTCCAGTGTCACCTGTATCAGTATCCCTGCACTGAAAAATGGTGGTGGGGTGCTTTAAACTAAAGATCATTCAATGAGTTTTAGTTCAAAGCACCCTGCCACCATTTTTTTTCAGTGCGGGGACACTGATACATGTGATGCTTGGGCACTTTTAACTAGTGCAGCTAGCTAACTAAAGCACCGCCCCCCCCCATACCCCACTCCCACCCCCCCAGAGCACATCTATAAATGCCCAGAGATCTCCAACCTCTCCCTCTTCCCCAATGCAATGCACATAAGATTCCCTTATATAACATGGGCTGCTAGGTCTCACCATGTTAAATGGCCTCCCTAACTAAGGCAGCCAATTTAGAAGGGTGTCAATGTGGGATGAATCCAACTCTGTACAATCTTGGGAAATTTAGAAATATATCCAGACCCTCTTATTCTAGTACCCAATCCCTGGGGAACTGAAGTGCAGTGAGACTAAGTCCGCTGCCCAAAGTCACACATGAAATCTGTGGTGGAACAGATAATTGCCTCAGGGCCTCCCAGGTTCTAGACTGGTTTCTTAGCCTCCTTCTTCTGAAAGTATATGCATATGAGGGGAAGAAATCAGTTCCCAGGCTTGTCCAGCTCAGACAGTTAATCCCTCTTGCTTCTTGTAGGATCAGAAAGGGGTAGATGGGGAGCCTTTAATGACCGTTGGTTCCAACAGATTCAAGAGGATGCATGTGTAACCTGGGGATCAGTCCTACCTACTTTCACAAATTTAAAAGAATGTGGAGCATTTAACTACCCTAACTCTGACAGACCTCAGGTCATGGCTATCCCCTACCTATGGTAGGCAATGGAATGCTCTAGCTGATTTCACTTGTGCTCCAGGCACCTACTGCCATTTCTCCAAAGCCAAAACCTTATTTTTATTAAGCACTTCAAAGTACCGCTTCTCTCATTAGTTGGTATATCCCAGTCACTGGACCGGTTTCCCCTCAGTAAAAATACAGACACATGCCCAATCCACTGGTCTTGTGTGTCAGTGATTAACAGCAGACCTGCCAAGCACCAAAACTTCTGTTACTTCTAAGGCCCCATCTATGTTGGTAAGCACTACTTATGAATGGTTCAGCAAATACAATTTCTAAGACTCTTTAGCCAGCCAACAGGGTTGGGGACAAATGCTTTTAAAGAATGCTTAAAAACTAGACTTGCTCTTACGATACTGGCTGCACATTCAAAAAATTCCCACAGTTGCTAGCACAAGGTTAGCCCCACCTGATGGGAGCACTAGAGTAGCCAAGACTCCCCTGGATTCCGAGCTCATCTAGATCGCACATGCTTAAAAATCTGGAAGTCCCAAGGGCCTAAACTGCATGGTGACAATACTCCCACTGCCATCGTCACTGTGGTAACCACAGTGAGAAACATGGAGCAGAAAGGGACAACGCCCTCATGCAAAAATGGTTTTAAACAGGGTTGACATCTTGGGCAGGGAAAGAGACTGCATTTTCATTTTCATTTGCTCCCCTTTCTTGGACCCCTCCACTCAGTCTGATTTTAATACATTATTTCTCAAACTGGCAGCCTCTGCTCCCTTCTCTAGGGAGATTCAGTCTGTCTGCCAGAAAGAGAGGAAAATTAGTTTGCTTTCCTCATTAATGGTTTGCACTTAGTACTCACAAGCGGAAATATCTCCCATACAGAGAGAGCTCTCAAGAGAGAATTCTGGGTCATTACTGAATCCTAAATGGGATCAAACCAGGCAAACAAGAACTGGCAACAGGTTGCTCTGCCCACATGTTTAAAATGGATTTGGCCCCATCTGGCCAAGCTTTCCACCATGTTCTGATGAAAACATTTCTCCCTGGGATAGATGTCTGGAGGACTAGTACATTTCTGTATCTTAGAGGATAAACCAGAGACATGAGGAACCCTGAAGAAAAGGGCTGCTGCCCTTTTTGGTATGATTCCTGGAAAATTTGGAGGGTAGGCAGTGGGAGAAAGGTCTTAGGAGGAAAAGACTGGTTACCCATGCATCTCAGGAAGAGAGGAGGCCTGTGGGCGTCCAGTACATATATTTACCTACACAGTAAATGTGCAAACTGCTGATTGGGTAGATACATCACAAATGTGGGTCAAAAGCTGGTCCGTATGTGCATAAAGTAGCTGGCTGGAGTGTACACATGCATCAGAGAGGGGCAGGTGCACACATCACGGTGGGCATATACATAGTTTATAGAGGCATATGCTTGTATTATGGCAAGGCTTGTGGAAAGGTGGAGTGAAGAGATAAATGTTTGACCAGTTGGACATGCTTTTTATTGCATAAGGGAAAGCAAATCTGCTTGTTGTAGGGAAAGTGGTGTAGGCTGGTGTTCTGGTGAATGGGGATGAAGGAAAGGTGCGTCAGGGAAGTATGCTGGGTGATGGATCAAGATATGTAAGCAGGAGTAGGGCACTCCATTCCTGTTCCAGAGGGACCGTATATTCAGTCAGAGGAGTGACCATCTGGATGTCTTCTAGGAGCTATGAGTTTGTCAGTGTATGTGAAGGAAGAGTCTTCTGAGAGTAACAGATGGCAGTGAGGAGGCTGAGTAGTTAGAAGGCCCCAGGCCACTGCCTCTTACCCAGTCTGACATACAGCACATACTGCATCGAATCCCGGGGCTCTGTGTACAGGATGCTGCCTCTCATGCTGAGCCAGATGATTGCCACTTCTGCTATCATGCAGCTGAGAAGGATGCCCAGGTAGCCTCTGCCGTGGTCCACCAGGTTAAGGGAACAGGTCTCGTTGGGATTGTACACTAGCCCAAAGAGCACCACAGAAAGGATCACAAACCTGCCAAGCACAAGCCAAGCAGTTATCAGTGGCAACATGAAGCAAAGCATCTCCCCATCTAGCCATATCCCCCACTACTACCACCACCTCATAGATCCAGCCTTTCCATCCTTCAGAATCACAGAAGGATCCTAGGTGTCCCACACATTTCCTGCCAGTTCTTCCACTCATCTTGGTTAACTTGGTCCTGAACACACCCCTCCCCAACTATCATTCTGGAGACATGCTGCCCAGGTTTGACCAACTTGGTAACCTGGGACTCATCTACTTGGTGTCTCTGAGCTATCCTTTGGAATCTGCTAAACACACTACACTCTTATCGTTTTCCCTTGAGCCCCTATCAGGAAGAGCTTCCCCTCCCCCTGCTAAAATTCAACATGATGATTATAGGCACCAGGCTTCTAAAATACATTTTCCATGAAAAAAAAGTCAGAACAGCAGCTTTGAATTCCACTGATGAATAGAATGGCAAGAAGAGGCACCAGACATTCAGAACAGTCTGGCACAAGCTTCCAGTAGAAGCTGCCTGTGCTACACCAAGGAGCATAGGGAGAATTCCAGACCCAAGAGACAGGAGTTGCAAAAGAAAGCCGTGACTGGGCTCAGGGCAGCCCTCTCCTGAGTCTATGCACTTCTTACTTACCAGGTAGTATGAAGGAGGAAAAGGAAAATGGCTGGCAAAACGAGGTCATCGCTGCCTACAGACCAGCGACGGCGAAACACCACAATCCCTGGCATGGCTAGCAGGTCTGAAGAGGCTCAGCAGACACAACACTCACCTCCTGAAACAGAAGCACAGGAATGAACAATGTAGGTCATCTCCAGCCACCTCAAAAAGAGAGGGCCTGTGCTAGCACCCCTTCCATCCACCGCACATTAAGGGCCTGCCTGAGAGTCCTCCCTGTCCTACACAAATGATAGTATCATAGTTTCCTCTGCCCATCACCAGGGGGCATCCCAGACTCCAGAAAAAAGAGAGGGTGAGGGAAGAAGAGGAGCAGTATAATGAGGGGGAAGTGTTAGTTGAAACAGGTGCACAACAACTCTCACTGACTACAATGAACACACACCTGACTCCAGCTTACAAGATTACCTGGAATTGTGTTACAGAGCACAGTGTTTGTAAGTGATCCCTACAGGATGCCCCCGACAGGTTTTACAGGCACAAAGCTCTGTACAACCTCCTATTACCATGCTCTTGCCTACACATATCTGCCACCAGGCTCTTCAGTCCCAAGCTTCCTGATGATGCCTTCTGCTCACTTGGCTAGATGCACCAAAGTATCCAAAGTATCCACTAAGAGTTGGCCCTCACACCACCATGACACCATCACTACATCTCTCACCACACTAGGGAGCTGCCCATTATCCCACAGGGAAGCATACCTTCCCACCTTCCCTTGAACACCACAAAAGAAAAGTAGTACTAGTTGTTAATTGTGTAACAGTCCCCATATCTCACTTTGTCTCCTGCGTGCATTAAAATTACAATCATAATCAGTTGGGGGATTACTTTTCTCTGTCCCTCCCACTTTTTTCCTAACTTTTCAACCCAATGACCTTAGGGAAAAAAAATTACTGCCAGCCACATCAAAGACTATAGGACTATCCAGCTTCTACTCTTGCCAGGGTTCAGCCAAGGAATTTCAGTCCTGCTTTGCTGCACCCTATTATACTCCAATCGAACCCAGCCCTGTATGCTAAGAGTTCTGCCAAAGTATCACAAGCCTGCCATGGATATTTTATTTTGGACCTGAAGGCCTCATAGAGCTCTGATGATCATTTGCCTCTGCAGTGATCTACCACACAAGCTCTGGCATTTGCTCATGGCTCACGGCTTCATGGAGATATTTCTATCCTAGCATGCTGCAGATCATGCTACTCCACTTCTGGCTTCCAATGTGCTCTGCCACGATACATAAATGGTGACCTTATAACAACATCCCCTGCAGTACAAGGCTTCTTTACCCTCAGCTCTGCCACAGCACTTCCTCTGTGACCTAGAGCATCCTATGCTGTTTCAGAGCTTTGGCTACCAGAGAGCTTGGCCGGTGCATCTCAATTCTGAATCATCACCTTCTGCTCTTCTAGTTCCAGGCCTTCACATAAATTTGTCAATGCATCTCAGTCCTAACCTGCAGCAACCACGCTTTCCACAGTTGTGTCTCTGAAACACTAAGTATTACTTGGGTCAAACTACATAATCCAGGCAAAAACAAGAACCATTCGATACTCATTGTGATATAATCAGGATCAACAAGATATCAAAGGCTACAAACCACCAAGCCTTGTTTCTAGCACAAAACAAACAGTTCAATATTCTAACATTAAGTCTCACATTTCAGTCCTGTTGTCATATGATGCGAATGATGTGATGAGTGAAGTGGTTGCTTGTCATCTAAGAAGAATCTTCAAACGACCAAGTACTTTGGGTTCCTGATAGTCCAGGCAACCTGCATCCCTACATGCCAAACTGCGTTATTAGGGAGTCTGATATTATCACGTCACAGAAACCCTCATCTTGTACCCAGCACTCATGCTTCTGCTCTTTCTTCCACCTACTGGGCCTGAAGATCTCCTCCTGGACAAGAACAGGATGGCAGTTCTTCTCTTACATCTACTAATGGGGCCCTGCTGCCAACCTGGTCCAGTTGAATTTGATCTCCAGCACATCTCAGTCACAGTCACGCACCTCAGTCATACAGCAATAAATGCCTTCACACATCTTTAACACTTTTCAGGAGATTCCACAAATTAATATGCTGACACACTTCCAGAGTGTTACTCACTTCAGTAAAGGAAACGCTGTATTCCAAGATCAGTAGAACAAAAAAAAATGTGAAACTACACACCATTTGGAGTCACACTTCCCTAGCACATACTCATCAGTGCACTTGGTACATTACAGCCCTACCCTTCAAACTGCTCACTCCATTGGCCAGATGGTGATACTTTCAAGCCTTACCATGAATAACCCTACCACCTGTCATGGCACATGGTGGTACTTTCTACCTTTCCTTGAATATTGCTATCGCCTATTAAAACACACAGAGATATTTTTCAGCCTGTTCTTTCTTACTTACTGTTGCCCTGGCCTGGGCATGCACTGGTCTCTCCTAGTAGTTCCTTGTGTATTGCTGATCCTTAACAGTACAGGTACTTTCATCAATACTTAGCTTACAACTGCTCCCCCCACCACATCATTCTACTTTCCAGCAGCCCCCTACCAATGCAAGCAGCTGTACAGTGCCTTGTTTCCTACTGACTGCCACCTTCTATCATGTCAAGGAGTGCTACTTCATGGGGAAAGAAAACCTTTAGGTGGATTCCTGACCTATAGCAACAGTTGGAGAGGGAACAGCGTCCCTTGTCTTTCATTACTCAATATGAAAAAGACAGAGATTGATATTGCTAGTCTTTTCCTTCCTGAACTCCCTGAACACAGCAATGTGGGAAGCAGGGATAGAACAAGTTCAGTAAATACCTAAAGATTGCCTTTAAGAAATCTAAACCAGGAGGTCTGGGGCCCTTGCCCTCGTTTAGACAGGAAAAAAGGTGTGAGAGAAGGCCTCTTAGTACAACCCTGGAGTCACACTGCAAGAAATAAATAGCTCTTTCCTTCTATGGAGTCCTAGGACCTGAAGCCCTGGGTCGTGGCCAAAGAACTACATCTGAGAAAAGGAGTGGGGAGGAAAAGTGAGGGAATTGAGCAAAAGGAGCCTTGAGGTTCTTAGGTTAGAAGATAGGTCCAACTGATAGGGAGCAAAGTCTCCACACCCCACATCCACTTACAAAAGAGCTTCAGATACAGTATGAATCTGAACCAGTAATGCAAGAAGCCCTGGGATGCTGAACCCCAATCTGGGGGGAGCACAAGCATGCACAAGCCTTGAGAGAAGGAACCCCCAGACTGACAACACTCAGGTCAGCATAAGATCTATAGGAATCAGCAATGCTTACATGCCAGGTGGTCCAGCAGCAGCTCATTCTTCTCTTCCGTGAGGATGTTTCAGGGAAAGTGCGTGTCCAGGGAGACAGAAATCACAAGTGAAGGAAGAAACAGCAAACTCTAATGCAGCCATTGAAAATCCCAGTCAGAAGAGAGAAGGATGGCTCAGAGACTGGTTGCTGAAAAAGCAAGGCATCATCTTCAGAAAAATTCCCTCCCTCCAAGATAGCAATCTCATTTATTCAACTGGGGCTGCTCAGAACGAATGAGCCGGGGGTCGTGACTTCCCCCCTTCCACACCCCCGAAACACTCCAGAAGGAAGTGACATCATCCCTGTTCTGAGGAGACCGTGTGTGAATTGTGGGAAGAAGGACTGAGAGTGAGAGCACGCGATGCTGTCAGAGTCATGGGGAGAGGCACACACAGATGGAGAGAGAAGAGAGCACTCAGCCAGCAAGTGCAGCAGCAACGAAACCTCCCCTCTTCTGCCACCAGGAAACCGGAGCGATCGAGCGTGCTGCAGCAATGATTCAGGAAGGTCCTGGAGTCTCGCTGTGTGGGGGAACCCCCCCTGCCCCTGCAGTGGATAGCATCAGAGACCGCGCTGCCGGAGCAAAGATCAAAAATGCTCTGAGCTGCTGGTCTGTCCTGTGGCATTCACTGAATGGGGGGAGGGGAATTGGACAGGACACAAAGGGGCACTGAGGAGGGGCCACCCTCCTGGCCAGAGAGGAGGGACTGTTCTAAAGCAGCAGCCTCTCCAAGGCCTTTTCAGCCGTTTTAATTCCCTGTGACATGTTCTCTAGGGGATGGCAGGATGTGGGGGAAGGGTACAACTAGCTGTCTGTAGGGTGAAGTCTTAGAGAAAAGAACGAGAGAGAGAGAGATGCTTCAGCAAGACAAGATTCCAGCTAAACAGAAAGATTTTGTTTAATCCCACATCCTAACAGAACGGACATAAACCTCAAAAAAGGTATAGAAGGAAATGCAAGAGCTTCGGGGAGCTGTAACTGCAGCCGCAAATGCAGCGACAGCCTGAGGACAAGGGCACTACATAGTGACTCCTTACACAAGGGACACTCCCAAACCCTACAACCCCTAACAGACTCATCCTGACTCCACTGCTCCCATCAAGTCAAATCTACAAACAAAATGAGCTTGAACTCACATAACCATGCTACAGTTCAAGACACGCTGTATGGACCCCAACAGCCTGTGGCACGCCAGACTGCAGCGTTCCCTCATGCCCCCATAATTCACAGAGGCATTGGGGTCCTAATACCTATGCCACTGCAATCCAGTCTCCACTTTGTTTCCTGCAGGTTAGACTGCATGCGAAACTGAAGCCATGGAGCCAACACAGATGGTTAAATTCTGGATCCTATGCAGTACCTCAGCCAGCCTACTGGAGACTAGAAGAATTAGCAGAGATGTCTAAGGGGAGGCTCTGCTGTCTCAATATATTCACCATCTTCACCCAAAGCATCAGTCAAAAGACCCTCCACACTCACTCCAAAACCATCCTTTAACTCAGGGGTAGGCAACCCCTGGCACAGGTGCCAAAGCATGGCATAAGAAGGCGTTTTGTTTGGTACACGCACCTCAGGGTGGGTGGCAAGGAAGGGGATGGGGCTGCATTGCCACAACAAGGATCAGACTCCTCATGGCTTCCCTGGCACACCAACTTCACAAGTCAAGGGTGTGGGTTTTTTTGGCTCTGTCCAAAAAAACTGCCGAACCCTGCCTTAACTTATCTATACATTGCACCTGCAGCACCCTTGCTGTCAGTCCACAGCCCCCGTCTTAACTCCACAAAGCATTTAAAATGATAGTGTTTCAACAGAAAACCCAAATGAGAGAGAACTATTGTGCCTTAAACCCATCACACAAGCCTTTTCCTCTGCTGTCTGAAGCTACTGAAGCAGCCTCCCTTGTGGTCTCCTACAGCATCAGCCCTATAAACCACAGCACGTGTAACATGCTACTGCCATCTCCTTTGACACACATGGAAAATAGTGACCATAGTCAACCAAAAACAACTTCCCATTCATTTCAAGAGGAGTTTCAAAATTCCCTCCATGTATTCAAAATTCTCAATACATCCACAGAGGTAAGCTTTGACCCCAGAGACAGTTTGGCCCACACCAGCCATGTGCAGCAATAAGGGAGGACAGAGCATTGCACTGTAGGATGCCTAGAGGACCAACCAGATCTGTGTTGTTTGGCTTACACACTAAACACAGAGCAGTTCAAAATTCAACAGATCAGAGGAGTGGCTTTCCAGGTACACTTTAACTGTTCCAGCCAGTTTATACCAGTTCAATGAGGGTATATGGCCTGACCACTTCCGATTCAAACCCTGTTTGAACTGGCTCATTGTTATGTGCATCCACACCCTTGATCTCTGCCTCCTTTCCTCATCTAGCACTTTACCCTGCCGGGCAACCTGGCGCTGTAGAAGTAAGAATCTTGTGCTCTGCAGCAATGTGTATGCAGAATACCCTCCTTCTCACATCACCAGATGGAATCACATTTTATCCTTTGCCTGTACACTTGTATCATCTGTACCACTAGAATTATCTAACGGGTTTAAACTATTGAAGTTACTTACATCATACAAATGAAGTTTTCATTGTACTGAAGTCTATTACAAGCACAGTAGATAACAGCCACATATATCAGTTTCTGGTACCCTTCTCCATCAGCACACTTCGCCACACTATTACTGTGTGGAAGGGCCACTGGATTATAGCATACACCCGCCTTCCCCAGCAGCCGCCCCCATTACTGGACAGGCCTCCACCAGAGTTCTCTGTGTGCCTCCAAACCTCCCCCCTCCCTCTACCGCCTGGTCAGACATGGGACACTCACCATAACTCATAGGCCATGTCTTCACAAGTGCAGCATACAGAGGCCCTCCCTGTTCCTACAACTACGCCACACTATATACACTTACTGTACTCCACTTCAGTACAGTAAATCGACAATTAGAACTTTTATTAAAAGTCGTCGATCTTGAGCCAGCTATATTTAAACCCCCTAAATGGAACTCTTTCTGCCTGGGTCCTCACAATCTAAGAATTGTTCTTCTACTGGGGGATGTGATTTCATCTTTAGGAAATGTCCCAGGGTTGGCTGGGATGGGTTTTCTTGCCTATGGCTCCACATACAAAAATATATCTCCTCCTCTTGAATCTTGCATGAGGCTCACAGTGTACACTGAAGGGATGCCAGGGTGAAATGACCAGCAAGGCTGCATTCCCAGGTCACTCTCCAGCACAATTTGCCCCTGTCAAACATTTGCAGTACATCCAACAAGGACTGATAAAGCAGTGTAGGAATGTAACCCAGACCCAGGGAAAACAGAATTCTCCTCTTTCCCCAGGATGGAAGAGTTTCTCCATCATACAGAACCTAAGGTTGAAAACAGATCTCAGACTTCTCCCAGGACAAAGCCTTTTTTCCGGCGTTCCTACAGAGGGACAAGTTGCTCCACATTAAGTACCTGGAAGTATTTGAACTCTCCCTGGGACAACAGTGACTAATTCAATTTAAATGCTATCAAGATGCGTGTGTAAAGGACTGCCCCTGCCTGTTTTGCAGAATCACAGCCCTCACCACTCAGCCTCACCAATGTCTGTTTTTAGCCTAAGAAAACAATGTAAGAAAAAATCTCATGTTTAAATTAGCAGGAAGAATGAGGGCAGAAACAGACATTACCAAATGGAAGCAGATCACCTTTATTGGGCAGTGTGCTCCCTTTGCCTGGAGATTACTTGCATCCCTCACTGCCCTGCACCTCCTTGCAGGGAGGACCTATGCATCACAAAGAGGCATGAGTTGGCATGAGAGCCAGGGAATTCCTGGCATCTCATGTTTCTATGTTGGGATATGCACCAGGTCCTGCACTGACCTGTGCTCCAGGTAAAGGCACAGATTAGCACAGGTCATGGGTTGGAGTGGATGGAGTACTGTGGATTCTCTAGCTCTGCACCTCCACAGCAGCCAGCATCAGGCTCCACGCTGACCCCTGCCTTCAAGTGAAACATGTCAGCACAGGAGCCAGTGCAAGTCACAGCGTAGAGGCACAGGGCCATGTAGGCCCTAGCATGGAGACAAGGAGTGCCAGGCATTCCCCAGGGTCCGATGCCTCCACATAGGTACTCACATGGGCTTCCCCTGTTTATAGAGATTTGCCTTGGAAATCCTATAAGGTCTCCATAAGCAGGGAATATTGACTTTCCCTGCTTACAGAGGGGTGTCTCAAGATTCCCCAACCAGATAAAGCTGGGCAGGTGCTCCAGAGGCTCGAGGCCCAATTCTACCTAGGGTAAAGAGGATCAGTCACCTCAAGCCCCTGGAATACCTCCCTACAGTGACTGAAGAGTGGGGGCAGCTCAGGGATGTCCACACTCCCACTACAAAGCAAACACATGTCTGTTACAATAAAGTGGCATGATTTATTAAATTACTAAATTGCCCTTCAGGCCTGCAAAGGACAAGCTTTTACCGATAGGCCCAGCCCTGAGATAACCTGGGGGGTCTGGCAAGAATATACACTTTGAGGTGGAATGATGCCAGTTATGAGAACAAAAGGTACTGCTAGTAACAGGAAAAAGACAAGTCAGGTGGCCCAACATGCTGGCCCACCTCCAATGCATCTTATTCTTGCCTCCTTACTTTCTCACAAGGGCCCTAACCCAAACCTCTGACTAGTACAGAAACAAATCAAGGTATCTTTTGAGCACATCTGTGCTACTCTTATAAACCATCCCCTTGGTTACTTCCTCTAGCTACCTCTTCCCATTTGGGAGCTCTCTCTCTGCTGCGGCCCCTATTATCCTTGGACTTAGATGACATCTACTTCTACACTGTTGATTTCCCCAGCAATGCAATCTTTATTCTGACTTTATCAATTCCTTTTAGAATGTCAAAAACCCTTATCAAAATCTTCTACAGGGCTCCTTTTCCTCAGGAAAACAAACCCAATTCTCTAAACCTTTTCACTAATTCAGGAGACCTTATATATCATCCTTTCCAAGGTACTTATTTCTTTGGAAGACAATGCCCACACAACTGCACATAATATGCCATGTAAAGCCTAATACAATGACATCAACTTCTCTTAAACAGTAGAAGTACTGTTAACAACACGCAGACTAAGTCAGGAGTTCATTTCTGGGGTCTTTTTTTTACTTTTAAAAGAAAAATACATTTGAGGTTATTTTAGTTTGTCTTCTAGGTTTTGAACCTTTAGGGTTGTAATTTTCAAGCTTTATTCTGCAACCCTGAGAGCTGGACATTTACAGAATGTTGTTTTTTTTTAATGCAAGTTGGGATTCTCACTTAAATGGAGAAAAATTAAGAAATAATTAAGAAAAAAATGAATGATATAAAAGCACACATTACCTTCTTCTTGTGGAATGGAATCTGACAACATAGCATCCATTTAAAAATCAAATAAAAACCCTGTACACATCATATCCCCTTATCAACTTAATATCCAACAGACTTACATAGGACTGGCTACCCAGTGTTCAGGCATAGAGCTGTACTTTGCCAAGTTTACAACAGCTTTTGTTTTGTTTTGTTTCCTTTTTACTTCAGGCACAACATCTGAGCTGCTAAGGTGCTTCCTTGGCATCTATTCTGCAATCATTGCTTTGCTTTTGCAAAAATGCTTGGATTATTTTACAATCCACATTGTCTTCAGGACAGGGGTCAGTGCATGTCTTAAATGGAGACAACCAATACCCTAAATGAACTACAGTCTTGCTATCTTCCAAATTACTCTATCTTCTTATGACTTTATGTTTAGCAGTGAAATATAAGGTGGACACCCAACCAATTTAAGCGGAAGTTAGAGCCATATCATCTCTGAAGACACCCCCTTTTTCAGTACTGCTAAACTATCCCTAGCAGGTCCCCAGGGACCGCATTTACATGAATTACATCAGGTGACACCATACACCAGACAGTCTCACACATGCCCTGCAATTTCTGCATCACCCTCCATTTCAAGTTCCACAAGCAGAAAAACGTGCTAGACTGGCAAACAGCCTAAGCATTTTTTTATGAACCAAAGCATAGACATTTCCAGCAAGTGCACTTAATAGGCTTGTTTGCCAATGGTGTTGCCTGTCTTCTCAGTTATGGTCAGAGGAAAGAATTTTTGTGTAAATGAGAAAAACAAATGAACAGATTCTTCAGTTCCCTTGCCCAACATTCATGAGCAGACTTATCTTGTTGCAGGGACTGAGTGCCAAGCAGTGGGGGGGAATACTTTGTTAGGAGTGAAACTATACTTCTAAAATATTAACAGCACTTCACTGGCCACAAGTGCCAGAAGTCAGAACACTATGCCAGTGATCACTGACAATGAAGAGAAAGACATTAAGATTTCTAAGACCTGTACTGGATCTCCCATGTCCAGAAAAAAGGTAAACGTTGTGAATTATGGAACTAGCTAATAGTCGGCCCCAGTCCTGGGACTTTGCCTTTGACTTCATGGGGGGCTGTACTGTACTGAGCTGAGTTTCATATTTCCTAGGGTAGTGGCAGAATGGTGTTGTAGCTGTAATGGTCCAGAATTTAGGCAAGGGTTAAGGATTTTTGGGGTGATATCTTCTGGACTAACTGTATGGCTAGTATAAAGGGATAGCAACGTTATAGTTTCATAGTTTCTAGGGTCAGAAGGGACCTGAGCAGATCATCTAGTCCAACCCCTTGCCATGGCAGGAAAGAGTACTGGGGTCAAATGACCCCAGCAAGATGTTCATCTAACCTGCTCTTAAAGACCCC
>NW_017728937.1:5607813-5637933 GCF_001723895.1 Crocodylus porosus | reverse complement strand
CTTCACTGCCTCTGTGAGCTAACCCAAGAATTCCTGGTCAAGCTCTTCTCCCTGGTTGGGAGGTCTGTAGTAGACTCCCACCGTTAAGTCTCTTATGTTATGTTATGTCTCTTAATGTTATGACACACTATAATCTACCTGACTCCTGAAATTCTTCCTACACGCATGATAATGGCCTTTCTCACTTTTGAAAGGTCTTGATCACCAAGTAACCAAGCTTCTTTTCTGCTAATTGTTTGTCTGCTACCCTTGGGAATTTCTCCTGGCTCCAGTTTCACAGCTTTACCCACTGTTCTTAACAATCACTGTGCTTGCTTCCCTTCTCAGACCTGATGAAGAATGTCTTGCATTGGAAAACTTGTCTGACATTATGGTCCAATGAAAGTTATCATGCACAAAAATCATCACCTTTCCCATGTTTGCTAGAGCAATTTCAAATAAAACATCTTTAGGAACAACTTTGATTAAATCAACAGATAATGCTGTCTTGGAGACTGTTAAAATTACTGTATGGGGGAGCGATCGAAGCCTGCTGACAATAATCTGGTTAAAAAACAGCATACAAGTGTTGTAAACCACCCACATTTTGATACTTCAAAGACCATAATCTGAGCTTGCTGAAGATTCCAAGCTTGAACAAAAATGATGCTAGAGTAGCTGGAAACATTTGTGCTAAAAAGTGACACTTGATTAGACCATCCTGCTCCTTCAAAGCTCTTCTGCAGGGTCCTACAGCTTGCCACCATCTAGGAATTGGTATCTAGTGGCAGTGGACATCTGATCAAGTGCAAGTGAGCTAGGCAGACGGTGCTGAGCAGAGAAACAAGAGTGAGGATGGGCCATTTGTGCATGCAACCAGGACACAGCCAGCTTTCAAAAACATGGAGTACCCACAAATCTGACAGAAATTGACGAAAGCCACCAATGCTTAGTTCCTCCAAAAAATTTTAAAAATTAAAAAAAAAAACAAATCAGCCTGCGTGAATGTTGTAAAGGTATCAGCCCAAAGGAACGACTGGAGATGAAGGATCTTTGTTTTTGTTGTAATATCCTTTGGTTGTATTCAAATGCACTCACTAATTCATGGTTGTAAACCATTCAACTTAACTTGTCTACAACAAGAAAAACAAGGGCTGGATGATGTCAGCCTGGGCTGGCTACAGCACAGAAAATGCATTTAACAAAAGGGAATGTTTTAGACATAGCTGAGCTGTGCCAATTTGACTATCTTGTTACTTGAAAATGAACTATTTTTATAATATTAGCAAATTCAAATAATGTGTCAATTTCACTCTGTCTTGAAATTGTCATTGGATCAGTCACCTTGTTAAAAAAAAAAAAAAAAAAAAAAAGCACATTTGAAGGTAAAAGGGTAAAAGTAACTGAAAATGAGAGCACATCATGGCATAACCCTGCTATTCCTAACACTCTTTGGGAAAGATCCTGCTATTATGGATGAAACCAGGCAATTTTATCCAGGCTCACAAACAGGACATGGCAACTAGCTCTCTTTTCTTCAAAAGACTGTGGTATAGGACTCATTGCTGAATGGTTTCTCAATGCTGAGGTTGGTCTCACATCAGAAACTCTCAGAGCAGCTGCTACAGGGTAAGCTCATAGGAAGTCAATGGAACTTTTTCTAACCATGATCTGTAACTGTGTTAGATGAGGATGCAAACTGTGTTAAACCTTGTTTGGCTCTATGTGGGAAATGGCTTCAGACACAGCTTCCATACCCTGCTGTTGATACTTTTATGCTCATTTACTGCAGCTGAACAATGGTTTGATAGTTCCCATGATTTCTCTTCAGTCCTGTTCCTGACACTGTACACTTGGCCGACAGTTCCATTTATAATTTAAGGTTTGGCACCTACACTGGTTCTTTGGTCTCCAAGTTGAAATGTAAACTAAACTAAGATGTATCAGTTGCTGATCTTCCAGATGGTCTTTCTCTGGTTAGTTTGAGGTTGGTCCCTTTGTTCCAAAGTATCTGCTTTGGAAAAAAAAAAAAAAAAAGAGGAACAGGTATGTAATCTTAGACTCATAGAAACCAGAGACGGAAAAGACCTATTAAGGTAATCAAGTTTATATATATGCTAGCCAGTTGCTAGTCAGGAATGACAGGGAGGGGCAGGGGGGACAAGGATGGAGCATCACCACCCCACACCACCGCCACCTCCCAGGAGGAGGGGGCAGTGGGGAAGGGGGAGCAGCTTGCACCGCCAACCCCTTCACCCCCTCAGCCAGCACTTTGTGACACCACCACCTTCAGGGAGTAGGGCTGGGGGCGGGTGAGGCCTCCCCCCTCCCACTCCATCCCTGCCATCATGGCAGTGCTCCGCTGCACCACCACCACCCTCTTCCTGTCTGGAATGCTCTTGGAGCACTATTGATTTTTTGCTTCAGTCAGCATTGTGATTGGCTGTCAAGACAATCAAACAGAACACCAATAAAGTGTTATGGACAGACAGACTAAGGCTTTTATTATATTAGAATATATCCCCAAAGGCCAATGCAACCTTGTTTCCTATTGCATATTTAAACCACTCAGATCACCATGAGGCCTGACCTTGAGAATGATAGGCTTAGTTTTAAATGACTATAACAAGTAAAAGCTTCCATTGCTACTTTGGTAAATTCTTCCAGGCTACTCCTGGCATCAGAAACTGTTTCTTACTACTATTTGTAACTTGTACTTTGCTAAATTTTATCCCATGATTTCTCTACTCTTCACAAACAGTCCTAAAACTTCCTCTCCCTCCTTGTTTTTATATCCTTCAGTTACTTAAAGACACTCATTACCCTCTTCTGGCCATCATCTTTCAGTCAATCTACTGCATCCTTCAGCTCTTGAACTCTATCAATCCTTCCACCTCCCCCCAATGATTTCGCTTTGAAAAACTTCCTGAAACTCTTCGCAGTTATATATAAAAAAAAAACGTACCTACATGCAACTATAGAGGCCCATTTCCTTTTCCAACACCACTCCACTGAAAGAGAGGTATAATTTTACCCAAAATGCCATCTTATTCTTACCAGTCTCTGAAAGAGGAACTATCACTTAGTGCAGTGGTTGTCAACCGGGGGTACGCATACCCCTAGGGGTAGTTAAAAAGGTCATAGGGGGTACACAGAATGAATGTACAAGTATCAGCAGTCGGCTGTTTTTGGTTGATGTGGGTGATAAATCCCCGTGCATGCACACAGCCACAGCATAGCACACAGGCAGCCAGAAGCACAGCCTGGCAACATGGAGAGCAGCCGGATCTGGCTGGTAAGTCTGCTATGAGAGAAGGGGTGAAGGGGGGCAGATCAAGGCCCCCAAAGTGAGGGAGGAAGTGGGGTTGGGGCAGGCGCTGCACAGTCAGGGCAGGGCACAGGACAGAGCCATGAGCAGATAGTCTGGGGGAGCATGCGCTCTCATCACTGCATACACCCTGGGAGGTGTGTGCCCCCGGATATGAGCACAGGGCAAGAGCAGGCTGCCGCTGCAGGCTGGGGCCTAGGTGGTGTTGGGCTCTTCCTGGCAGGGGGTTGGATTAAGGCTGCACTTGGGGCAGGTGGCAGCCAGGAACATAACCGGTAACATTAAAAACATGAAAAAAAATTATAAAGGGGTACATGAGCTGAAACTTTGAGAATGAAGGGGTACACTTATTAAAAAAATATTAAAACGCCCCGAATTGGTGGGTCTGTCACATAAATCCTTTGCAAAATCCACTAGCTTTTTCTGTCACTATGCATTACAAATATTTCCAACTTGCTACTCCTTACCCCTATTACTCTTAACCTCTCTCAGTACTCTGCTCCTTCCCACTAACTTTTCCCAGAAGGAATTAACTTTTCCCAGAAGGAATCTTATTTTATTTGTAGTGCATATTTCTGGATTTTCTGGATCCTTCCATCAAATTTCAACTGCCCTGCCTGCTATGTGTAATGTAGTCCGATACTTTCCAATGTATTCCAAACAGAACCCAAACTAGAAGTTACTGCACCCCTCTTAAAAGCCTTCCCCTCCTCCTCCCCCACTTATATACTGCCATCATTTCCCACATGAGTAGAACTCTTCAATTTTCAATCCACGTAACTGCTCTCTTATCTAAGCCTATACAAAATTATTTTTCCACTAAGATTTTGAGACACACCATATCAAATGATCATTTTTCATCCAGACTCTCTCTCTTTTATCCAGAGGAACAGTGATTTCCAAGGTAGGGCTTAAGTCCTGCAGTAATATAGGCTACACATAAATATCACGAGTATCCAGTTTCACTTTTAACATTTTCCCGAGGGCATTAAGGAAGCAGAGTTCAAGTGCCAAAGTAACAAGAACCCTACGTAGCAAAGGACATGTGTATGTCAATGGGGATATGTGTGAGTGTGTATGCATGTCTGAGTGTGTGAGCATGCGAGTGGGACAGAGAGAAGGGTCGTAAATGTTGGGTATTCACACCTAGGTGAAAGGATCCATGCAGCAGCACGTACATACCTCAGATAGCACAAAACTACCCCACTGTCACCAAGGTCAGGTGGCAGAATGGCAGCCTGAACCCAAAGTTTTCCTACACTCTTATCTCTGACAATCTCTTCTTTTCAAATTGAAAGACCCTGCATCACCTAACAAGGTGCTGTTAGTATCTATCATAGAAACAAACACATGCAATATGGGAATGCTAGAACCGTGCATTGTCCCTTTCCGTTTACAGATCTGTAATTTTTATTTGTGGAACTCAAACAGAAGCCCTTTCTGGTTCAGAAGAGGAAGCAAATTCTAGAGGTGAATAAGCACAGAATCATCTTACATCAGGGTTTTCCAACATCTGGGTCTCTCAAATAGCAAAAATGATCTGGCATAAATTTTGCTGTGACATTTAAATCGAAAGCGAATGTTTAGGGTCTGATCACAAGTCCTACAATCTGATTTTCTTGCTGAGCTTTCAGAAGCGGTCTATAATACTGCTTCTGCCTTCCTATGAATCCTACCACTCAGGCTTGGCTACCTCCAAAATAACCCTGAAGATTCAGCAGAGGCCAAAACTAAAGACTGCCATAGGCAGGGACACTTATCCCTGCATGGAGAATGCAGTCTTTCCAAGGGAGTCTGGCAGCCCTGACCTGCTCATGTAAAGCTCACTAATTACAGTGAAAAAAAATCAGAGAAAGCAAAAGGAGGAGGAGGCAGACTTGCTTTCCAGCTCACACAAATGACAGCTTGAGCAAACTTTCCCTGCCTCAGAGGCTGCTGCTATAAATAACGTTCTCCAGGGCTCACTGCTGCAGCAACCTAGAATCCCAGTCACCTCACAGAGACCCTCCAAAACCAAGGGTCCCCTCCACACTTAGCACCTCTCAGAAACACAAGCACCGAAACATCTAGAAGCACACATCCCTCTGTGCATCTCTCAGACACCCCCTGCAAAATCAGCTAACAGCTGTACTCCCTTCTGCACCAAACACACTTATTCTTACATGCAGACACACACCGTCTAAAGAGCTTCCCTTTTTCTCTTCACCCCATCCTGTGAATGCCATGCCTTTCTCTTCCACCCCCAACCCACACTCTTCCATTCCTGCTGATTCTCTTTCCTCCCCTCCTCCTCCTCCTCCTCTCAGTCTCCACCTCTCCTTTTTGCTCTCTATTTGCATTGGTTTGCAATTCCCCACCCATTCCTTGCTTCTTACTATGTAGCTGCCCTAAAAACCCTCCTTCCATCTGCAGACAGCTGTTTCTGCAGCCTATCCATACTGTTCTTTTAATCAACTAAAAGGACTTACTGAAGGAAAATGCAGGGGGCTGCCTTTCTGCAGGAAAGCAGCCCACTGTCTCAGCAGCACAACTAACTCTCTGATGGCCTAGAAAACAAAGGCCCACATTCAGATCCAAGCTCCTATTCAAGCTGACTACACAACAGGTGCAGTTCCTGCCTTGATTCAGCAGGCTGCTCTGTACCACCCCACCCCAGACAGACTGTCGCTGCTACTGCTGAGGTTGCTACCTCCACAGCACTGCTGCTAGAACGGGTTCAAACCCTGCTATTTGATGTTCAGAGAGGCCTCTTATACACAGGAGCAACACATGCGCCGCCTCACTCTACAGTACTGTTGGCAGGGCAGAGGAACTAATTGCCTCTCCCTCTTCCAGGAGCTCCTGCCCACAGCACTCCCCCAGCTGCATAGAAAGAGAACATGATCCAGATCATTTTATGCTCCCAGTGGGAAGGCTAGAGAGGCAGAACTCTGCATGCATCTGCAATTTGAGGCTAGGTGATGATGAAGGAGGAAAGGCAGAAGGCCAGTTGTTATCTTTCTCACGCTAGGAAGAGGTGAAACAAGCCCAGGATTCTTGTGATCCTGTGTCATACTTAAGTCTGATCCATACCCAGATTAAAAAGCCCTTCTCTTCAAACAGACCCTCTATTAGCTACACTTCCAGCACACACCCCTCCTCCACAACACCCACACACAGTACATTCTGCACACACTTACAGCACATCCTCTGCATGCATATCTCTTCTGCACAAACCTATGTAGCAGGCCTTTGTCCCTGTGCCTGCTTTCCATTGCACCAAACATGCTTTCCAAGCCCACCCCTGCTGATATCCCCTGGCTGATCCCCAAGGGAGCACTGACAGAAGCCAATGGGAAGCAGTTCCCAGATAACCCAATTTTAGCAGATCTACTATTTAAATCCTCTGATCCTCTGATTTTCTAGCTATGTGTCCTATGATTATCTCTGCCACATTTGAAGGGATATTCTCTCAAACCTCTTCATCTGTTGTCACAGACATGTCCTCCCCTCTTTTCCCTGATCCTTGGCTCAATCAATTTTCTTTACCCTGCTGATTACAATCATTATCCTGAACTCATTCTTCTATGCACATCTTCCTTTTTCCCCATATTTTGAAAGAAACCAAGAGATTGATGATCACATACACATGCACACACACCATTGTTCCATGCCTGCAAACCTATCCAGATCACTGCAGCTTTTTGGAGCTGGGCCATAAGCACCTCCCCAACTTTCTTTTCCCCCCCACCCAAGCACACTCTGGGGCAAGAGGAAAAATCCTACCACCTCAGGAAGATTTTCTGTGATGCCTCAGTCACAAGTTCCTCTCTCTCAGCCCAGGGTCCTTCAGTCTCCTACTCATAAGACCCCCAGGCTCCTCTGCTCTCTGGACTTCCCCTTCTTAGTTATGTCCCTAATTGGCCACCTGCAGCTCTCCCTTACCTTGCCACTGCTTGTTTTCTGGAAGCCTCAGCTGCCATGGTATCTTCTAGCTCCAACATCCCACGTTAAAGGGGCATCCCATCACAAGTTACTTAATGAGTTAACTAGTCTGACTGTACAATGGTCACATCAAATGGGTCACAGGAACCACAGTGTGCTCCTTTACACAAGCCAAGGGTTAAACGTTTCTCAGCAAATTGCACAGATCTGAACATAATCAACATGCTGTTGGAATGTCCCAGCTGGTCGCCTTAATGTTTTATGAAGGCAAAAATATTTTCCTCCTTGCTATCACTCCTCCCCTTCATTTCCAGACTTCTCCAGCAGCTGCAAGAAACAAAAAATAAGGAAACCCTCTGCACCCAAAATCGAGGGTCAGGATGGCTCATCACTGTGTGGATGGCATTGCTCTGCTCTTGGCCATCCAGGTCATGACTTACAGCCAGTTTAAAAAGATGGGTAAAAAAAAAAGGTTGAAAAGAAGTGAAGCAGAAGCAGATTTCTTGCATAACCCAAAGAGAGGAGAAAAGAGCTGGGGCCTTGATGATGGCAATACAAATACTTGGCAATGTAGCACTCTTATAGTTTCAAACAATTGTGCAGTCATTAAACCGTGGGAGGAAAACAAGATAGAGCGGGTAAATTACTCACCCAAAAAAATCACAGTAGCAGAATGGGGATCAGAACACAAGGCTCTTGATTTGCAGCCCTGAGCACAGTTCACCAGATTACATTAATTCTCTCTGGTCAATAACTTTTTAACAAACTGTACAGCATGAGTTTCCAAAGGTCCGACCCCATGAACAACTTCCAGGGGAGGAAAAATAGACCAAGAATTCCAGCTCCTCAAGATAATGGAGCATAGGAAGCATGGACTCATCACACATAGCAGGAGTCTGCTAATCCAGTGCTACAGGCAGCAAAGATTATGGTGGGAAGTATGAAAAAAGCAGCATGAAATATTCAGAATAAAAATCAGGACCAAGGTTACTAAAATATAAAAAAAGGGCATAAGAATGACAAAAGCAGCTGAGAGCACAAAAGAGAAGAAATGATATCTGAGAAACAGAAGTTCACCATCTCCTCCTGCCAGCCAGGCGTGGAAAGAGTTTAGTCAGGAGCTCCATCCGGATGACATCTCACAGTTTTGGGCTAGTGAACAGCAAAAGAAAAGGAAACAAGACTGGCTGTTTCATCTCAGCACAAGTAGGGGGTGAAGGAAAGACCTACTAGACCAGAACAGGTCAATAACATAACTCGTCTAGTATCCAACTGCAGATTCTTCAGATGAATGGCATAAAATCTCTCAAATGACCCTAAATGTCCTTCTACCTATGCCTTGATGAGCAAGCAGCTGTCTATTGCATTGGGATCTACTTAAGACCTCCACTGAATTCCACTTCAGCTACAGCCAAGTATGATCACCTACCTTCTTCTTATGGTGAATGAGCAGGAGCATACACCTTCCTTCTGTGAATTGTGCCAACTTCTCATTAGGAAGAATGGAGTGTTGTAACCATGTGACCTGGCTACTTCAGATTCACAAGTGAGGCCATTTGTCTAGTCCTAATCCAACAAAATTGCTTATTGGAATAATTTCTACTTTATATTTTATACATGAGTAACTTTTTTATTGCCAGCTGAGGTGAAAGGAGCATAGAAAACAGCAAAAAGCACTACAGGTTACTGGGAGGCACTGTCCATTTTGTTCACCCTAATCGAGTTACTTGGAGAATAATTAGAGGACATACTGACCCACTGTCACATCACAAAAAAAAGAACCTCTACTTCCAGCTGGTATTCAGACACAACTAAGTTTTTAAAAAGTTGACTTTCCATAATGGTAACCAACCACCTTATGTGGCAAATGAGGTAGTGCTAAATGCTGAATGAGTCCCCACACTTGAATTTACAACTCCAGTTGGGGCTATAAGAAAAAACTGTTTACTCAGAGAAATGCAGCAACATGTGACTAGGCTTTAAGCCAAAAAAACCAGAAAGACAGGTTTAAACTATTAGAGGGAAACGTACTTTTTCTGCCACCATGTAGGTAAAGTCAATATCTTGCAATTAGATTCAGTACCAAAGTGGCAATGCTGTCCACAGGATTCACCTAGGTGTAGGGTTTTGCTTTGTTTTGTTTTTTCACAGTCTTTAATTATTGTACAATTAATGATACAATGTCTATTCACATACAGCAGTCTAAATTAGGGCTTAGATTTGACAGCTTCGATGGGCACCAAGCAGACGGAAGGTGCACTCAGAGCCAGCCCCAGGCAACAGCTTGAGCAGATCTCAGATCAGGTAGTGATTTCTTGTAAGGGAACTTTAAAGAATTTTGAACTTGCTAGATGCTTCTAGGTCTCAAGTTTTGCATAGTGCCTAGTTTAAGGCATTTTTACATGTCCCTGGGAGTGTGGCGGTGTGGCTCTTGGAGCCACTCTAATTAAAGCGCCCAGAGCATCTGGTGTATCAGCAGCCCACACTTCAAAATGGCGGCAGGGGTGTTTTATTTAATGCTCATTGGACAAGCTTTAGATAAAGTGCCCCTGCCACTATTTTGAAGCTTGGGGACACTGATACATGAGACAGAGAGGCTGGCAGGAGCGCACTAATTACCATGATCTAGCAGACTTCATCAATCAGGTCTGCTCCAACACTGTAATTAATTACAGCACATCAGAGCAGCCTCTGGGCTTATGTAACAGTCAGGTACCGTTAACAGTGTTGACCCAGGACTGCAACTCTTCAGCACCACAGTTATGCAAACAAGATCCACATCCTGAAATATTAACCCAGCTGTTTTAAAGCCAGGCCTAAGCTACTGGGTTAGTCTAGGCAGGCATAAGCTTTCCCACAGACAAACCCTGCCTATGATAGTGTATCCTCACTGCTTCTGCACTTACCCACCCATGGCAGTAGCACTTCAGCAGAAAGAAGTCTGTGATATGTTCCAGGGTTCTTTCCCAGTCAGTTGTAGGGAAACTCCCCCATTCTTGAGGGGTGATTATGGGAGGGGCACCAGAGGACCACCAACATTCAATTTGGCTGCAATCTCATTTCAGTGGAGGCAAGTTTCAACCACAGTTAAAGCAGAACACACATTTCTCCCCTGCCCCACCCCTTGTCTCCATCGAGCCAGCAAGCCCAATTTTAAAACACCTCTAAGCCTGGGTCAAAGGGTTTTTTTTATATGGAGGACATGGTTAGTTTGAGGGTGGGAGTGGGAGAGGAGAAGGCTAAAACCCAGGAAGCAACTC
The DNA here is from genome assembly GCF_001723895.1 of Crocodylus porosus. Taxonomy (NCBI): domain Eukaryota; kingdom Metazoa; phylum Chordata; order Crocodylia; family Crocodylidae; genus Crocodylus; species Crocodylus porosus. Next base: position 5,627,442 of record NW_017728937.1, on the reverse strand, counting down.
AGGTTAACTATAGTGCTGACATCCTTTCAGCCGCAAAGGAGACTCCCTACTAAAGGTCACTGTGCTGAGAAAGGAGTTAAACCACATGAATATGTCACAGCATTTCACACCATCCTGGTAGCCAAAGCATTCTTACTGACTGCCCATTTCAAGACCTCCAGAGTGCTCTGTGCAAACTCTGCAAACTCCCCTACTACAAAACTCCAGTCTTAGGAGTTTACCACAGATTAATCTTAACAACCTGCAAGACGATTAATATTTGGGCAAGCATTCACCTGCCTATGCCTTTTCCTATGACCTTGGTGTGAGTGTTCTCTATTACACCACTTAATATCTGCTCTTGAAAATTTCCAGGGATGGACATTCCACAATTTCTCTAGGCAACTTGTTCCACTGCTTGACCACCCTCATACTCAGAAATTTCCTCCGAATCTCCAATTTACATTTATTTTGCTGCAGTTGGAGACATTCCTCCTAGTCCTGTCCCCTACATCCACAGAGAAAAGGCTACAGGTGTCCCCATTATAATCACCCTTCAAGCATTTGAAAACTATTATCAAATTCCCCCCTCAAACATTCTCTTCTCCAGACTAAACAGTCATAGTTCTTTCAGATTTCTTCATAGGTCTTATTTCCCAGGCCTCATTCTTTGTTGGACTCTTTCCAAACTGTCCACATCCGTCTTGAAGCATGGGGCCCAAAACTGGACACAGGGCACACCTACATGTGCTATTAATACACTGTAAGCTTACTGTGCAGTAAGCTTTCCATGGGAGTGTGTCTACATGTGCTCCCATTGGGACCAAATTTGATCCCGATGTGAGACATTCAGTGCAGGGCCTACAGCAGCCAGGGAGAACTCCCACCTCCCCCCAGTGCCAGCCCCAAGCTGGCAGGGTGTCACAGTTCAGGCCTGGGCTCTGGGGAACAGGGGGAGCTGGCCCACCTCCAGGGCAGCTGTCTCCCAGCCCCACACCGCCATTGGCAGAACTGCAATGGCATCCAAGAGCAACCAGTCCAAGACTCTACCACATGCAGTGCCTGCTATGGGACACAGGCTTGATCTAGCATGCAGGGCAGTCTGTGGGCTCAATCCAGACCTCAGACCAGCCCCACTTCACTCATCTGCCCCATATGGCCAGATAACGTTGACACCTCTGTGCTATAGTGTTCAACATTTTAAGCCCGGTGACTTGTCCAGCACTTCATGGGTTTGAGATTTTAAAAAGTGAAAATAGCAAGTGTCCTCAGTTTCCCTCCTTTCTCTAATGTGTCTTTTCTCTCAGTCACAGCTAGGATCATAGTGTTCAGCGGAAAAGCAGGCATTAGCACACAGGATACTGCTTTGCTTTAGAGAGTCATTCCAACAAGCCAAAATGATCATCAGAGAGAGAGCGAGAGAGAGGGAACAAGAATGCTAGCAGAATGATGCTATCAATAATTCATCAACGGTCCACCAGCCTCTCTCCAGGCATCATTAAAACTAGAAAAATGTTCCAGCTTCCAGGCAGAAAAGCATCTGGGAAAGGGAAAAAGGTATACATAGGATATATCAAGAATAACCTCACCTCCTTTCCATGAGTAGCTCATGAATTGACAGGCCAGAGAGAAGACACAGAAGGGAGCAGGATATGCAAAATAAAAAGCCCTTTTCAGGGATGACAGGAGGTCTGGTCTGAAATGCATCACAAAGACGTATCTTCCATCCCAATTAATGGAAAAGGAACTAGGATGGATACACTGGGTTGCAGCTAGAGTAAGGTGGCCCAGAAACAAAGTAACACAAAGACCAGGTAGAGAAAGGAGAAGTCAAAAATACTGAACCAGTACAGCGAAAATATGCCATCTTAACTTCCTCCCTTGCTCTTCCCTTCAGTTCACTATTTATTCCCCTTGTCCTGCCAGTAACAGGTAGCAAAGCAGAATTAACTTTACATTAATCGTCTTTGGAGAAAACAAAATAAATGTGTTGTTGTTATCTTTATTATTATTCAGATTTCTATCCCCCCACATCTAGAAAGACTCAGAGCGGACTGCAGTAACAAACAACCCACAAGATGGGAAACAACAATAAACCTCTGAAGTTCCCAATTTAAGAATTTTTATGAAGTACAAAGTCTATTACCTCAAAATTCTAAAAGTATATGAATTTGGAACTCGAAGTTAACCAGAAATAATGCCTAAAGAGATTTGTGGTTAAAAATACGGAATGATATACTGGAAGCACAGAAGTCAAAGCCAAGGTCTCCAACATGTCCACTAATGTGGCAAAATTTGGGGGCATGGAATCTAAGATGCCTTGTTGAGACCTCTAGGATCTGCTTTGCGAAAGGAGACACACAAAATATTGTGTCTTCTTGCATATAGCATGCCCCCAAATATAACACAAAATTTATTTTTGAAAGGCAGAAGGAAGGAAAAAAATATTTTTCCAGAGTTCTGGCTATATAGATCAGGAGCAGAGCCTAATTTTCAACTGAGTTGCCATCCCTTTCCTACATAACTAAAGCTGAATCCCTAGCTGCTGCTGAAGACTAGTCTCCATTGGTGGATCTAAGATTTGGAAAAGAGCTAAAAAATCTCTACTAAGCAGCTAAAGAGGCTGTGAAATAGTGGAACCAAGAGCAGCTAACAGACAGCAAGACTGTCCTAAGTAAGGTGATTAAAGGAATATCAAGACCCTTAAAAAAAAGAAAAAATGATCATTAATATCTGTAGAGTGAAGAACAATGAGCTATTAAATCAGCTGACTCCCTCAGATGCCTGAATGGTAATATTGCAACTGCTGCAGTAGACAGTGGGAATGAAACCAGGATGCCCAGGTAGAAAATCAGCTTCCGCAATTAAACACATGCACCCCAATTTTGGGGAGTTGATTTTGGGAGGAAAGGTGCATGTTGTATGTAAGAAAATACAGTAGGTGGACATTTTTTAAAGAGTGGGCTGAAATCTCATTCCCCACCGCTCTCCATCACTAAAGTCAGTGGTCTCCAAAGTGGGGTGTGTGCACCGCAGGGGGCGCGCAAGATGATTCACTGGGGTGCGGGAAGAAAATATTAGAACTTCTATTATATTTATATAAATATACATATATTGGGGTGTGTGCTCAAAATTTTTTTACTGATGGGGGTGCGCAAATATAAATATACATATATTTGGGGTGCATGCTCAAAAATTTTTTACTGATGGGGTGCATGACCAAAAAGGTTTGGAGACCACTGACTTAAGTAACTGCTTCACCCCACAGGCTGCAAAGAAGGAGTAAGACAAAGCAGACTATCTGCCTCTGCAGATCAAGGAACCCCTGAACTGACCAAGTCAGTGATTCTCTAGCAGGGTACTGGGCCACCTGGGGGGTGGGCAGCAAGATCCTTTGAAGGGTGATGCAGCAAGTGTGAAGACACAAACAGCTAAGGGCAGGTTCAGGATCTCCCTGACTCACTGCTCCCTCCTCTGCAAGGAGGTAAGCACTTTAATAAATAAATTAGTTTTTGAAATGGGGTGCTGCTCCATTCACTAATGTTATGGAGGGGTGTCTTGAGTCTAAAATGGTTGAGAACCACTAAACTAGGATCTTAATGATTTCAAAGAAACCTTAAATGCTGCAGAAAATTTCAGGCCTTAGTAGGCAAGAAAATATTCCCAGCAACCACTAATGAGTAAAGCTTCCAAGTCCACAGCTAGCCATTAAATATAACACCTGTCAAGTAGCTTGGGCCCATTGTTTCTGGGAACATGGAGCTAACAGGTACTGATCTGGCAGCAGTTCCCCTCACAACAGAAGTTAGACACAGGACTTCATAGATGGGGATGCTCAAAATCTCTTAAGTGTCCCACCCACAAGCTCTGTCTACAATAACAGAAATGGAACCTGCCACTGCCAGTGGCCAATGCTCCACTGATGGTAACCCTGAGTTGGGACTGAACCCAGACATTTTTACTCCCATGCCAACTAAACCTATTCAAAGAATGATGGCACCATTCAAATGCTACAGCTTCCACTGCTTCTACACCCAGTTGCAATTTTCAGTTTTTCTAATATAAACAACGCCTCAATGCCCAGCACAAAGTCAACTCCCATTAAACAACATTGGCTAAAGAGCTTAGGCACACACACACACTACGTATGGGGTAAACTTTCTGCCAGGGTACACTCAAGAGAGATGAGTCACATGTATGCAGAAAAGAGGTCAAACTCACAAATTACTTTAATCTCAGATCAAGGTCCTATGTGAAGCAACATCTTTCCTTGAGCTCTTTATAAATGCCCCATTCCTCATTATTCCTCATTTCCTCCCCAAGTCAAACTCTGCCCAGTTTAGCAGTATCGCCTCTTCAGGAGAAAATGTGAATGCTTACTAGAAAAGTCACCTAATCTCTCTTGCCATTTCCTTTCCAGTTCTCATAAAGTGGACAGTGCAGGTGTGGAATACCAGTCACATAATTCAGTTGCTTTCCTGGAGATGCACACAAATATAACATCAAGCAAATCCTTAATGAAGCAAGACAGCCTGCTTGCACAAAATCATCTGATCACCTCCACAAGGAGTCAGGCATGCTAATTAGGACTACCAGTGGGTAAAGTCCAGAATCCTGGAACCCTTCCAAGGTGAGAGCAGCATTTTCTGGGCATCCATCTTGCCAACAAGCTCTGAGGCAGTGCAAAGGTAACAACAAATGGAAACTCTGGATTCAGTATGTACCCTTCTACAGCAGAGGCAGAGAAAAGCCCTTAAGATTCACTCCGGATGATTCATTCTGGAAAGGTGAAGGGAAGGTCAAAAGACAGAGTTAAGAGGGGGAATCCCAGCAGCCATACCTATCTTTGGTGCAGAGGTAAAAATACTGCCCCTTCCACCAGATCAGCTGTTCAGGGAAATAAAGAGTTGCCTGTGTTTTCTGTCTTGTAGACATGCATTGCCTTCCACTCCCCACTTCACACAATAGCAGCCATTGAACTATGGAGTCCATAAAACAGCAGCAGGCTGGTTGCCTGCACCTCATTGTCCACTGTGTGATTAACTTGCTATAGATTTCAGCAATGAGAGGAAGTGCTTCAGAGCCCTGAGGAAACTGCGTCAAGAATTCTGTCTTCCTGGTCCCTGATCACAGAAAATGCAGCTCCCTTCATTCCCAACCCTTCAATTCCTGGTTTAAAGGAAAGTCCAGCTTTTCACCAGATTCTCTGAAAATTTCCCTTCAGGGAGGACATTCAAATCCCTGCATCTCTTATCAGTCCCAAGGAAATGCCAATGGGATCAGAACTGTTTCCAGCTTCTGAATCTCTTTCACAACAGCAGGGCTTTGGCAGCCATGTTCATGTCATTTCAGGTGCTGGTGCAAAGTGGTAGAAAGATTATTTTCCTGGCTCTTCCACCTCTGATCCCTAAAGAAGAGGAATTTGGAAATGGGACTCAAACATTCCTGAAGGGATGTTAAGTCATAGATAAAAATCAAACCTACCTTCTCCCCCTACACCCATACATGCTCTGCCTCTCCAAAAATCTAGAGTTTAAACAAAAGCCTTCACTGTGAAATGCAAACTCAAGGAAAATCCTTCTGCAAACAGTCAGCAATCAGGTGTGAGGCAGCTGAGCAAACATGGCCAGGTTCATCCCAAGGCAAACAATACAAAAGCAAACAGACATAGCAATGGTTTTTCTGGGGGCAGGACCTTTTGCTTCTCCAGGATTAACCTGCCAGGTGTTTCAGACAGGGTTCAAATTACACTTTGACTCTTGAGGAGGGTTTGCAAAAAAAAAATTAAAGCAAGTCATTGATTAACAGGACCACCTAAGTGAAGGACTAATCCGATCAGAGCAGGTTATGATTTTTAAATTTTACATGAGGGCTCTCATCTCCTATGTGGGGTGGGGCATCCTCCTGAGCACCCCCTTAATTCTCACCCTGATTCCCAAATCCTGTTCTCTGGCACTACCCTCCTTACTGCAACAGATTCCCACATTTGGATGCAAGGAAGTAAAATCAATGTGGAACCCCCATTTCCAAAGCAGAAGCTCCACCCTAGCAATATCAGAAAGCCTGAGGTGGGAATACAGGGAGCACAAGGGGGTTCCTCACTCTCCCCACGCACTGAAACTATTTCCTCAAACATCAGCATTAAGTGAAACACCTTAGTGAAACTATGGCCATTAGGAAGGACTTATTTCAAACTGGGTACAGAATCATTTTTAAGCATGTTTAATCCTTGTGGTTCATACCAGAGGCTGAAGAGCTGTGGTTTCCCTTGCTTGTCAGAACATGAAGCACTGCATAATCTTACAGTTCAATAATTTGCAAAGCAAATCTATGTAAACTCAATATTAAATGTGATTTTAGTTTAATAAATTGAGCACCTCAGAGTGAAGCCCCACTTTGTTTGCCTTACCCCTGTCATTTTGTGCGTTTGCAGTCAAGAGGATATATGGGCAGCAATAAAAAAAGGCCTAATATTTGCATCTTCAACAAGAAGATGATGTGCAATTTCCAAGACCTTATTACTCATGAATACATTTAAGAAAGAAGTAGGACTACAGCCTTCTGTCTTTTGTCCTATGAAAAACTTAGACATTACATTGCTTTCTGGTCTTTGTTGAGTTTATGAATATAAATTTAGGAAAAAGGAGGGAAGAGAAGAGAAGAGAAACAGGGAGAAACTATTTGTTCCATCAGAACAAAATAGCTGCAGCAGCTTAAGGCACAAAAATTCTGACTTAACTATCACAAGGTTGTTAAAACCATTAAAGGAGTGATAAGTTCATTTCTAGACAGTACTTCAAAGAGGGAAAGCAATGGCAATGGATACTGTGTTGTTGAGATTTCCCCTTCCTGTTAAAATTCTCCTACCTACTAAGGAGATCCAAATATTACACATATAAAGGATCCGAATATTACACAAAGCAGTGTCTAGCTGATTATTTCCACACCTACAGTAATACTGTATTCTGATATGTATCAGCTAATAGCAGAAAAGTGGTCTAGCAGAATTTCCTCCAACTTTCCCCCCGCAAAAATGCACCTGCTCTGGGCTAAGGCCAACAATGTGTGTTTACAATGTGGAAGGTACTGAGAGAAGTAATAAGACCCAAAAGGCTAAGGTTCAGAATGGAAATGCCTTCTCAACCTTCCCTCTGAGCTTCCAACATGACTAGTGTAGCCTCGCAGCACGGAATAGCATCTAATCCTCTTCAGCATCTCCTTCTGCCCATTGCTGTGGAAAAGCCTGATGATCATGTACCAAAAATTCAAATCTTGCAAAGACTCCTTTCACCTCCATGTCTTTGCTGCTAGCAGTCTCCTCTACCAAGTCCTTCCAACAAGCTGCTAGCTGTACTAAATATTTCACTACCCTACAACATGCAGAAATACTTTTTAACCCTCCCTTACACTTGCAGAAAACTCCTCCTCAGTTCATGGGGTCAAAGGCAAACGTATGTGCAGCTAAGTGGTGAAAAGAAGTTTTATTCCAAAAGCAAAAGATAATATGACAGGCTGCATTCCTTCACTGCATACTACTAGCACTTACCTTCTGGGGAAATTGTGGCAATATATGCCTTTGGGGGATGGTCAGGGGACTTTATCAAAAGTAGGCACTGCCTGCCTCAAAGAATAAAGATCTAAGAGGTCACATGTCTTATTGCTCCAAAACAACAAAAAGCTAGGCAGGCTGGAAGCAATCTAAGAGCTCAGTATTCAAGGAATTCATGCAGGCATAAGCCAGCACAGACAAATGCCAATATACCCATACACTCAGCTGTACAAGGAACTGTGTTAGCTTCCCCTGCCTCCTCAGCATGCAGCAGCAGTTACTTGCAGGCACAGAAATGCATATACATGTGTGCAAATATGCATATATACCTTCCCATGCAAATATGCATCAAGAACGCCTACAAAAAACACTCATATTAACATGCTTACCCAAATTAGCATGTCATCAATACACAAACACATATCTACTAAGCCTCCCACGTCTTGAAAGCTATCACTCCCAGGCACATCCCTATACACAGAAATATCTACACACTTACTGAGATACGTGAATATTTACAATTCAAGCCCATGTAGATCTCCCCAGAAACCATGTAAGCTCTGTGACAATACAATAGTACATCCTTGGTTAACAGAACTGCACTTACCCAGATGCCAGCTTGATTCCACTACGCTGTAACTGTTGGTGTTGTGTAACACCGGTAAACTGTTCTCTTTTTAAGCTTTATTTAATAAAGTAATGTATCTCCACTCTTATGTTTGAACAGGAACTTGAACCTGTTGGTATTGCATAACAAACTGTTCTCTTTAAAAATTTACTGTATTTAATATCTGTGCTGTTACATCCTGCATCCTGTGTTAACATGTATCATTCTTCACCAGATGCTACACTTTCACTTGCCCAAACAAATTCAGCTCTCTGAATGGCTTTTCAGCAGGTGTTTTCCAAAAGGGTTTGGATACCCAAGGATGTAGTGGCATAAATTCCCTAGGGGAACACACGTCACAGGCAAATATACCACATTAGCACTTCACTACCACCCATCCAAAGAGCACACACTTCTTTCCACAGCAATCTTCCTCACCTCCACAGCATGCCTGAATGGTTCTCTCTCATCCCTCCAAGTGGGAAAAGCTAAGCTCTAACCAGGCCTCAGATAGATCAACAAATTCTCTTCACCAACAGCAAAGGGCTGGAGGCAGAGGAACAATTAACTAGCTGCACACAGAGGAGAAGGATTTCTGTCTAAAGAAAGGACTTGTTCTTCCAGGCCTGGAACTTTTGGAGACTTTCAGGACAATGCTGTACTTGGTGAATGGCCCAGTTTTTCCCATTCAGCTAAATCAGGCTAAGGCTCCTGAGGTCTTCACAATGACTTACTCCTGTAAGAGTCAGGAAAAACATGTTCCTTTTTCCTTATGTCTCTTAAGAGACAGGGGGCATGAAAATGGGTTACAGAAAGTGAAACACTGACCCAGGAATAGGCACAAAATGCAGGGAGAAAGGACTGTGGGAGGGAAAAAAAAGTTTTCATTAGTATATGATGTACTCAATAACACATCTCTGCTCAACAATAACCTTCCCCTGACTCTGATTTCATGTTCCTGAACTCCTGATGAAATCTCACTATAGTGATTTAAAAAATACATACGACAATATGTGTGTGCAATGCAGACAAAGGTAATTTGCTCTGCACGCAAGATAAAATACCACTTTTTAAAATCTGACAGCTACACAGAATACAAACTAACCAGTTTATGGACATACTAAGAAATGTCAGCCATATCTTAAGCACAGTATCGAAGACAGGGAATGGAGGCTAGCAGGACAAGGAAGATAATAAGGGGACATACCAACTGTGAGGGCAGCAGTGATCACAGATATGCCAAGGGAGAACCCACTATTCTGAAGAGCTGCAATTCATTTCCACATGTTTTGTCTGAGTGGTGGGAAGAGAACTATCTCCAGAGTAACACCATCTTGCAGGAATTCTCAAGTGTCCAACTGGATGTCCAAATTGTTCTTTCTTGATTTCTTTACAGAAGGGGCTTTACCAAGTGTTTAGCTGAGTCAACGGGAATCTCTTCATTTCCTTCAAGTAGAGGACTATGGGCATAAGGGAATTTATTTCCCTCTCTTTCACAAAAGGACGGAGGATGAGATCTTTCCAATTTCAAGAGGATGCTCCCATTTACTGTAATATGTTCAAATGCCACGGTGATAACAGTGTAAATAACTGAATATAACAGAACACAGTAATTGAAAAGGTCAGGTTTGACTAAGTGGTGCTGAAGTTGCAGGTTTTTGAGATCTGAGGACAGATCACAGAATCATAAAAAAATAGGGCTGGAAGGGACCTCAGGAGGTCATCTAGCTCAACCTCCTGCTCAAAGCAGGACCATCCCCAACTAGATCATCCCAGCCAAAGCTTTGTCTACCCAGATCTTAAAAACCTCCAAGGATGGAGATTCCACCACCTGTCTGGGTAACCTGTTCCAGTGTTTTACTACCCTGCTAGTGAGAAAGTTTTCCATAATCCCCCACCTAAACTTCCCTTGCTACAACTTGAGTCCATTGCTCCTTATTCTGTCACCTGCCAGCACTGAGAACAGTCTAACTCCATCCTCTTTGGAACCACCCTTCAGTAGTTGAAGGCTGCTATTAAATCCCCCCTTCAGTCTTCTCTTCTCCAGACTAAAAAGCCCAGTTCCCTCAGCCTCTCCTCGTAAGTCATGTGCCCCAGACCCCTCACCATTTTCATTGCCTTCTGCTGAACTCTCTCCAATTTTTCCACATCCTTTCTGTAGTGGGGGGCATAAAACTGAATGCAGTACTCCAGATGTGACCATTGCCAAACAGAGGGGAATAATCACTTCCCTTGATCTGCTGGCAACATTCATACTAATGCATCCCAGTATACCATTAGCCTTCTCTGCAACAAGGGCATACGGTTGGCCTATATTACCACCTCTCCAAAGGGGTGCAACTCCCAGTCCTTTTCTGCAGAGCTGCTACTTATCCATTTGGTCCCCAGCCCATAGCAGTGCATGGGATTGTTCCATCTTAAGTGCAGGATTTTGCACTTATCTTTCTTGAACCTCATAAGATTTCTTTTGGTCCAGTCCTCCAATTTGCTTCTCTGCATCCTAGCCCTACCCTCCAGCATATCTACTACTTCCTCCAAGTGGTATTAGAGCAAAGGAGGCATGATGAGATGCATGATGGATGAGCCTATGTCTCCAGCAAGTCTAAAACTAAGATACTTGGAGTCAGATTGGCACCCTCATTTTTGGGCATTTTTTGTTCTAAGGTTTTGTTTTGGGTCAGGCTGCAGATAGGTGATATTAAAAAAAATCCATCTGCCATTGTGCCAAACCTACTTAATTTTCCTTCACTATGCTTAGTTAATCTAATTCTTTTCATCTTGGAGTTTTCTATAATATTCATCCCCATACCATTTAAATGCTAGCTTTTGAGGCTGTGAAGGAATGGGGGAGGAACACATAACAGCATTAGACTGTGCATACAAAATGAGAAACACCAAAGTGCTAGAGTTGCTTAGTTTAGAAGATAAATCCCTCCAGCCAGGATGTGATGAATGAAGTTTTTCTATGATTCTAAGTGTCAACATAAGATCCTGCTTTAAGAAAAAAAACAGAGGTTGCATGGGAACTGAATGCCTTCAAATATTTTTATCCTCTCATGTAGGTCTCAGAGGTTGTGGCTTCTGTTCTTCAAATGTGGTTGCTCTGCAGCAGGGAGAGGAATGCAGGGTTCATTCCAGCCTCCTCTTCCTCCTCTTTACAGTTTTCACTCTCAACTGCTCTCTGTAATGGGGAGGATCTTGTGGTTTGAAGATTTTAATTTCCCCCATGCCTCTACCCACACACACATACCCCTCTGCAATTCTCAGATGACTGTACAGTGGAGAGGAGGAACAGGAAAGACAGCCTCTCTGGAAGAATAAGATGGAAAAGCTTTGAAACACCTCAGTTTAGCTCTATTCTTAGCCTTCTTCCACCTGGGCCATCTCTGCTGCTGAGATGGGGGGAGGAGCCCTATCCTCAAGCAGATCTCTAAGCAATCACTTGCTAAACAATCTGGAAATAATCCATCTTGATGAAGCCAACTTTTCAAATGCGGGGAAAATTTAAAGGGGCCAGCCCAGAAATTAATGCTGAATCAATATAACATAAAAAGGGAAGTCACTGACAGTGCTAGGCTGAATTTTGCTAAGGATGCCCCATAAGGGCTCTTTTGAGGTATGTTGACAAGGCCAACAAGGGGGTATTAGACTGAAAGACACAAAATGGCAGGGTTAGATAAACTTTCTTTTAGGAGAGCCAGAACTGGTTTTGTGCACTTTACACATCTCAGAACCATCTGGCTTCATTTTTTGTATCATAGAAGTTAGCGTAATTCATTTGCAGGCGACTGAGAAACTCAGCCCCCAGTTTTGCCAGGTTTTTTGATGACTGTGCAGAAAAAGCCAAGAATGACAAAGTTAAGACTGTGCTCCAGCCACTGTTAGAACCATCCCTGTGGTATATATAGCAACAGCAAACACAACGCACAAAGCCATGATGACAAGAGATACCAACGTATTATAGTCAGCTTGACCCTTCCTTCCAAAAGATACAGAACATATGAAGGTACACTGCCCCTCCTCCAGCAGGCATTGACAAGCACAGGAACCCAAACCTGTTTCTAAGCTCAGCTTAACCTTCTAAATAAAAACTAAAAGTGTGCTTCCATGATATTGTGCCTACTTTTACTATCCTTTCTATATCCAGACTATTACTATGGTATATCAACTCTATTAGTTTCTCCCATCCTTATCTCTCTGTTCAACTCCAAACACTTTACTTGCCCTACCTGTACTTCCTCTATTCCACCAGAAAGCAAGACCTCACTTGGGGGTTCATCTGGGATTTGAACCCAAGACTACTCAGATTCAGTTTAAGAATCATACACCTAAACCAGGGATTTTTGAGCAGAGTGCCATGTTAGCACTGTTAGGTGTGCAAACATGATTCACAGGACAAGCCCACAGATTTTAAATAGGAATCCATGGTGCTAAAAATATTCTGACCTATTGTGGTCTTTCTGAGTTCTTTGCTACAGAAAACTGCTCTATAATTTCTCCACAATCAAAGAGCAGCTGAAAACTAAGAGCTGGCATTTTCCAAGGGGTACCTGGAGCTTACCAAGGTTGAGAACCACTGCCTTAGACCACTGAGCCCGACAGAGGGAAGATAGAGAAGGCATCTTTCATACAGACCAAATAATACTCCTGTTTATTTAAAGTAGGCTCACATCACACTCACAAGTTAGCTATCTGCTCTCAGTAATCAAGAGGACTGGTTAAAAGCCACCTCACCATGTCTTCAAAGGAGGAAGTCTTTCTTATTCATCAAGTATTCATTTCAATGAGTCTTTCATACCATGAATCTCATATTTCAATTTGAGCTGTAAGAACAAGCCACTGAACCATAGGACAGAATTGCTACTTATTCCTTCCAAGCAGTTTTCCCTGCCTTAAGTGTTGCAATTATTGAAATGCATCAAACATGCTCTCTCACAAGCAGGGAGGGGGGGCATAAACACTTATGAAAATAATCCTCATAGCAATGCTGATGTACTGACACAGTGTGCTAGAGGAGAACTCGCACAAGTAGATATCAGGAGGAGCAGCCCTCCTGCTTCTGGAAGCATTCACAGCTAGTACACTTATGAAGGTACAAGGCATCTTCAGTCCAGCAGAGCGTCTGAGAGAATGGCAGTGTATACAGCATTGGGTCCTGACAACAGGGTCTGGGAGAAGAGAAAACATCCATATTGGAACAGTACTGAGCTCTAAGTAGCACAAAACCCTTCATGGAACATGCACTCAAGGTCCCCACAGTAACCTTAACAATACCTGCACAGGCACTGCAAGAAGGTCTTTCATTACTCAGTTAAGGAACACTGCACATGTATGTGCAGTAAAAGATAACTATAAATAGGGTTACAGGAACAGACTAAAGAAGAAAGTGTCTTATTAACATCCTATCAAAGTAGTATAGAAACCTGTACCCTTTTTCTTTACTGCTGTTTGCTGAATAGTTACCTAGTATTAGGTGATCATGAAAGTAAATAAGCAAGAGATATGAATGAGGCCTACTACCTAATTTCTTAAATACTAGTGCATGTTTGGCTCCACACAACACTCATTCTCTTCCTGCTCCCAGGAAGAAATTCCTAGTATGGCCAAAGAGAGAAGAGAAAAATCCACCTGCAAATTTAAGTGAATCATCACAGCAAAAGCTTGGAAGAAGCAACAAAAATCAGGCTGACTGTTGAATTAAGACACCAGCAGCACTACAATCTATTAAGTCAGAGAACCAACACCTGCAGTACCATAGACATCTGTGGCCAATTTAAGGGGGGCCAAGGCCACACCTCCCCATCAAAGCCCTCAGGAACTCCAGCAAAGACGTAGGAAAAGCATTCCCATCATACTGCTACAACAGACCCACAGTGAGCTGCAAAGGTGGGTGCACAGGAAGAAAAGGAGTGCCTTAATCACAGTCACCTAACTTCTAATCCTTGCTGCAGAGATGCTGGCAAGACTTAGCTCACCATGCTTTTTTTTTTTTTTCCTTTTGCTGAAAGGGGAGCAAGGAAGCAAAATAGAAATTTGACAACCTTTTTTGAATCCTGACAGCCTTACAAAGACATTCACCAAGGTAGCAGGGAAGGGAGAATAAGCCAAAACTCCTCTTTGAGGGAAAGAAGGAAAGGGGTGGAAAGAAATAAGCCACTGAAAACAGAATTTTGAAAAGGAAGTGCCATCTCAGCCCAAACTCTCTCTTTGCAGGAACACCTCCAGGAAATGATAATGATAAATGCTATGTTCACAACCTTAGCAGTGTCCTGGTATATGCTTTTTCATTGTGGTGGTCTACATAACCATATGCTGTTTCCCCAGTACAATACTATATAATTATCCACATGTACTAGAACAGTGGTTACCAACCAGTAGATCTTGATCCACCAGTAAATCTCTGAGCCTCTTGGTGCCTATCTGAGGGCTGGGATGGGAAGTTGAGTGCCTGCTGTTTGCACCTCAACCCAGCAGGTCAGTCTGTGGAGAAGAGGTGGGGGCTAGATCAAGGCCTCATGGTAAAGGACAGTGCCACAGAGGCAGGAACAGGGTAAGCTGAGTGGCCCCCTGGCTGGGGGGGTGTACCCCCAAATAATGTTTTCTCCCTCTGCCTTGATCAGCCCCCTTCCCCACTTCCCACCCCACAGACTTAACTGCTAGGTGGTGGGGTGGGCAGGCAGTGGTGGGGGCAGCACAGGGTAGGTCTTGGGTTGCTTTTAAATGCCAAATGTGATCTCCTACTTGAAGGTTGGAGAGCACTGTACTAGAGTTAGTTTATTTAAAGTTTTTCATGCTTGCATTATTTGAATTGTCATTACAACCCAGTTCAATTTTTGCCCCTTGAGGCAAAACTTTGGATTAAGCCAGTGGTTTTCAAACTTCATAAAGTCATGGCATCCATTCATATGACTTCTGCTGCAGAAACCGCACTCTTGGCTTCACAGGCCATGTGAGATGACATGGATCCAAGCAACCTGGCCTAGCAATGGCAGCACACTGCCATTATCCTTTGGCTTTCTGCAAAACCCCTGACCTATCGCAGAACTCCAAAGTCTGGCAAAACACAGTCTACAGACCAATGGCCTTAAGCAACAGATACCTACAGGTGTACTCCTAACTATACTAAGATTATGGAGAAACAAGCTCAGGATAAAGAAGACTGCTGCTATTTGACTCTTTTCTTGCATGATCATGTGCATAAGTTCACTGATAATAATTATTAAGAGGGCTGAGTATCCTGCACTACAGGTTCCTACATATCCCTACTATTGCTTGTAATACAATGAGGAAAAAATGCCATCACTTCAATCTGAGAAACAGAGACCCTATAATTACTGACTGTACAAGCACAGTACAGGGGGCACAATGGGGCAGGCTTCAATTTGCAACAGAACACTTGTAGGCCCTTCACCTCAGAGAGTGCTATTTCCCTGCCCTAAGACTCACTTTTAACCGCCAGCTATTCTCAAGCATTTCAAGAAAGCAAGCAATTTTTATAATGGGTAGTTATTTTTTACTTTCCACTTACCCCAAATCAGCAGAACCATTCTTGGTCAAAGTTTCTTAAGCAAAAGGAAACAAAGGATGAGCTATAGTTGAGCAGAGAGCATGCCTCGTAAGTTTTTACCCACGGAGAACAATTTCCGAAAGATATTAGCAACTGTAAAATTGGGTGGTAGAGATAAAAGAGAAGGCATGCAGTTAATTCTGGCCATGGTGGCCACACCCACTATCACAAAGGAGAGTCCACATAAAAGTATTCTGGCAGGAGTACATTAAAAACGGAAGGGCCTGGTGTGGATAGCACAGCAAGAAAAATGTATCTAGCTAATTCAATTTCAAATAGGAAGACTAGACTTGCTTAGGAAGAATTTATGCCAACAAGAAATGACATCCAAAAATTATCCATAGATCTAGAAGAAAATCCATGTTTCCTGCTTGTCATATTCCTGTCAGTGTAGATTCTGAGGCACAAGCCTTTCACCGATTCCTTCCCCCCCTTTAAGTTTTTCATCCCATAACTGACAAGTCCCTTAGCTTTGAAAGCAGATAAGAACAATTCCACCCTTTCAAGCATCCCAGCTGCTGTCTCTTTAAAAGAAACTTCCTAGAACTCCTGTACTCCTCCAACCAACTCAGGATGTACTTGTTCAAGATCATTACCAGAAACACTGAGCCCATTAGCTCTAATGAACTGCTACTTAAGTGGCAAGCTGAAAAGCTAAATGAGCTGATTTCCCAGAGAAAAAGAAAGGTGCAGTCAGACTTCCCAACAGGAAGGGTACCCATTCTAAAGGAAGTGTGGAATCTCCCTGCATGAGAAAAGCATCTATATAAAAGACTACTTAATTCTAAACCACAGCAGAATCACTCACTACTTCAACATAAAAAAGATCATGTAATCAAATGTGGCCCTGCAAGTGTACAACACAAAATAGCATTTTTAAACCTGTTTTATTTTGCGTGAGCTGTGTCTGAGGAGAGGGCTGAGAAGCATGGGTTATCAGAAACCAAGAAAATTATCAGAATTTTCTTTATAATTAATATAACATTTTTGCTCCAGCTCAAAAACAGCAGAATTGTTCTTCTTCTGCATTCCTTCCCAGAAGAATTTACTTCTAAAGCAAGACCATCATGAAAAATTTCAGCTGACATATTTTATGATGTTAAAAGGCCACTAATTATTGACATTCTTGCCTTTTCAGGATCAACACTGGTATCACAAAATTCAGACACTACTGAAAACTTAGAGGGATTCAAGGAAATCTGTTATTATCTTATTCACATCCCACGGGGAATCACAGGCAGCTGTAAAGATATGAACACAAGCAGCTATAGGCCAAGAATCATACACGTAAATTGGACTTGTCACAAAGAGCAGCAGGGAGTTAAGAGTTTGCATCTTCAGCTTTCAGTGGGAGATGTATACAACCTCAGTGAATACTCCAGATGTTGTCAAACACCCCTTTGTTGCCATCTAAATGCACAAGTGCACAGATAAATAAGACTATGACATGAATATTCATACAAGCATTGACAAGGAATTGACTGCAATAAACCAAGTATCTAAGTAGGTCAATCTTTCTGAGTAGTTTCAAGGGGGGGAGGGTTATACCTGTGCCCACTTTTATCCATTTTTGATGCAATAACAGATGCATCTTGATCAGCCCTGCCTCTTATCTCCTAGTTATACACTTTTCTCAGCTTTTCCAATTTAAATTCTTATTTCTGATCATTTCAGCAAGGACTTCTCTTCAAGCTCTTACATATTCTACTCTCCCTGGATGAGAAAATTGCTCATGTCATACTGGTTGCAAAACTGATCCCTTACAGAAATCCACTGTGCCCCTAAATTTCTAGTTCTAGTTTATGAGCAATGTTTCTATATTGATAAGAGCCTGCTCAAGTTGTGTGCATTCTGGTGTACTTTGGGTTGCTGCTAAGTGGAAACTTTTGTGTGGGGCACCAGAGTAATCCAGTTGTTATGACTTAATTGGTTCTTTCAAGCTGACAACCCTCTGGTGTTAGCGCAGTGTCATGAGTGGTACTTGAATTTTGATGGAGTAGCTTACTCCTTTGCTTCTAGAAATCAGTACCGTTGAGGCCTAGTAGAGATGCTCTATAGAAATACGGCATGTACTGTCAAGTTGTTGCTTTAAGTTTTTTCATACTTTGACACAAAGTAAGTATATGTTGTAATGGTGCCAAAATATGGACCATTCATTTTTATTTTTTTTAATGCAGTTTAAAGAGGAGCTCTTATCCTAATTAGTTGTCTTCTGAGGCTTTTGGCACCTGAGTTCAGGGGCCCCCATGGTATTTACTCAGCTCTGCAGGAATGGGGCAAACTTCTCTAGGGGTTTCTCCACTGTTTGGTGCACTCTGCTGTTATAAATATACTACCACTCCTTTATGATGCATAAGAGTACCTAAGAGTTTTAGCATTCAATGCAATTTTTGTGGGATAGAAAACCACCAATTAATAACATACCCCAAGAATAAGCTTTCCATTTTGAAAACCTTCCAGCATTGCCCAAGGGATGATCCCCTGCTCTCATTCACACAACAGCTAGCCTCCACAGAAGTGCAGCCACCTTCCCATCACATACTCTCCAGAAAAAGCCAATATCAGAAAACCAAGAGATTAAGTCTTTATCTTTACAAAAGCTGCATGCAGGGGAGCTGGAAGCCACATCCTGCCATTTCATTATCTCCAAGCCACAAGGATTTCAAAACACTTACTGCTTGACCCTGACCACATAAACCCTTACATTTCTCCCTGCCACCTAGAGGAAGTGCTACGCACCTTTCCTGACATGCCAGAAAGCATCAGATGAACTAAATCTG
Organism: Crocodylus porosus; assembly: GCF_001723895.1. Lineage (NCBI taxonomy): Eukaryota > Metazoa > Chordata > Crocodylia > Crocodylidae > Crocodylus > Crocodylus porosus. The sequence goes on along the minus strand of NW_017728937.1, from coordinate 5,608,960 downwards.
GCTTCACAAACGCTTGTGCTATATATATGTATGTGGGTGTGTGTATACACACACACACACACACACACATATACATCTCTGATTTAGTTAATCCATAAAAGTGTGCCTCCACGTTGCCTTCTACCTAACTTCAGACTACCACAGCTACCCAACTCTCAATACCAGCCAGTTACAGGCAGTGGCCTCTCAGTGGGATGTAGTTCACCATGTTAGTCTTAAGTCAAGTAGAAGCAGGGTAGATTTGTACCTTATAGACTAACGACAGCAGAGCAGGACAGACAGACAGATATAGCACAAGTTTTTGTGAGCTGTAGCTCATTTCATCAGATGCTGTGCTGAAGTGAGCTACAGGTCCCAAAAGCTTGTGCCACACACATACACACATGTGTGTATATATGTGTGTGTGCATATACACACATATAGGCATTTGTATATATGTGTATACACACACACATCTCTAATATATATTATAGCTACATATATGTGTATATATATACACGTACATCTCATATATAGTAGTTATACACACATATATCTCCAATATGTATATATATACACACATATATGTATATATACAGATGCATATAAAATAGATATTACAGCTATATATGTGTGTATGTATATATATTAGAACTATAATGTGTGTATATACATACACACATTATAGTTATATATGTGTGTGCTTATGTATATATATTGTAGCTACATATATGTGTGTACATGTGTATATACATGTGTACACACACATAACTATAATATATATTAAAGCTATATGCATACCCACATATATTGTAACTATGTATGTATATATGTATCTAAATGCACATTATAGCAATATACATGTGTGCATATGTAGATGTAGCTACACACACACACACACATCTGACGCACACATGATAGATACGTGCACATACACCGCCACCCCCGTAAACCTCTGGAGCTCGCACACACACACACCAGCCATGTGTGCAGTGCATCACATCTACACGTACATGATGCCTGTGTGTGCCCGTGGCCCCACACACGCCGCCAGCCGTGGCAGCATCTGCCCCAGGGACCCTGCTCCTCACAAACCCACGCCCCGGCCAGTCCCTGGGCGCGGCGCGCGCTGCTCCGGGGGGCCCCGCCGCTCACCTCCTCGCGACCC
>NW_017728937.1:5605957-5607713 GCF_001723895.1 Crocodylus porosus | reverse complement strand
CAGCTCCGTAGGCCCAGCTACGCGCCCAGCGGTCACCATGGCGACGGGGCGGCGGAGGGGGGCGCAGCGCCACCTGCTGGGCAGCTCCGCCAGCTGCGCTGTGGGGGGCTGGCCTGAGGGACCGGGCCCCGGCCCCGCCCCGGGCACTGGGAGAGGGGGCGTGGGGCCAGGCCCTGCGTGTCCCTTTCCCCTCCTTTTTGTGGGGTGGGGCAGGGATTTTTCGTTTTCCAGGGCAAATTAGTCAAGCAGTTCCCGTGGCAGAGGCGATACTTCTCCTTTTGCCTCTACTAACACGGCTACAACCATATATCGGTGCCAAATCCTTTCGACTGAGCAACACGCAATCGTTCAAGCACCCTATGTGGCACTGCAAGCAGCGAGGATCCTGCACCCCAGACTTTTCATCCTTGGACTTCAGATGCTCCCAAATCCATCGGCAGGCATCCTGCAGATGCCCCCAAGTCTCCCATAGGTCACAGGAGTAAGCTGGAGAGGAGTCCCCCATTTCCATAAAGCAGGCATGTAGCCAAGATCCTCCTGCTGGAAGTTGGCCAGTGGGAAGCTAACGATAAGACTCTCATAGGGCATCCTGTCCCGCACTGGACAGGGATGAACCTCTACACAGTGCCATTCAAATCTACCCTGGACCTGAGAGTTATCATAGTTACCTGCAAGCCCCACAGCCCTCTAGTGCCTCAGGGCTCCTCCAACCCAGTGCCCAAGGGAAGTGGGCAGGCCATGGTGGATGGCTCCATAGCTAGAACAGTAGCTGCCCTGAAGGGTAGGGTGCGGGTGGGGAGGGAAGGCTTAAAAAAAATTGCATGAGCCTTAGTCTGTGATCTTCAGCCAGGTTCCTCATCCTCCCCTGGGAATGCCCTGAAATCCTTCCAAAGGTGCTGCAGGGTACCACAGTGGTGTTAGTCATGCCAGTGTGGTTCAACAATTAGCCCAGAGATTTCAGATAGGGATCCATAGTGTTCAGGTCTGTTGTGGGCTTTCTGAGATCACTGCAACAGAAGACTTGCTCTAGTATTTTTCTGTAGTAAAAAAAGAACTACCCATGAATGAAAACTGAGAGCTGGCATTTTCTCCAAGCCTATCCAGGGGTGCCTTAAGCCTCAAAAGGTTGAGGACCACTCGCCTAGGTGGCCCAGCAATCAGGCATGGTTGAAAGCCTGCTGTAGCCAGGGGTACACAAGGGAGTTATTTAGTTAATATCACATCCAACTAGCTGAGTGCAGGCTGCCTTCAGCCCAAACCTTGAGCCTGAGCTCATATTTTATCAAGAGCTGCAGGAAAAATGTCCTAAATCTCTCCAGCACCACAGGCCTCCAGTACCCCACAATCCCTTTGAGTCTTTGGATATTTTTATAGTCACAAGTGACCTCTCTGTTAGCAAAGGTAGCTTTTCTGGCATGTTTTAGTTTTTCAAAATACTGAATTAGACATTAAATAATCCTTCCCAGAGAAGGAAGTGAGCTCAGATTAAGCTCATTTGAAAGAACGAGGAAAGGAAGCTAAAAAAAGTGAAGTGACCTCCTTCAGGCACTGCACTGAGAACATTTCAGGGACCCAAATGAAAAGATGCATTTTTGCCCCAGCTTCCACTTTCCCTGCAGAAGCAGAAGTGCTGATGATCTCAGACAAAAGCCTGTTTGCAAAGAGCTGGGCTGAAAATAGTTTTTCCATCCCGGGAAAAATTTCTTTTTCCACATTAGGATGAAACTCAGATATTTCAAAGTTATTGTTATTTTTT
>NW_017728937.1:5546698-5605857 GCF_001723895.1 Crocodylus porosus | reverse complement strand
AAGAACATACAGAATACTCACCAACCCACTGGCTAGTGCAGTGCAGGTCAAACTTTTTGGCAGGCATGCCTCAAATTAGCCCTGCACCCTTCCTGTTACTCCACTTCCATAGTTCTATATGCTGCTCTACTTTCTGCTCCTGGTCCTGGGCCCACTGTCTGATCTACTGCTCTGCTTTCTTGCCTGTGCTCCCTGCCTGATCTGCTGCTCTATCTGCCATTCACTGTAGGCAGAAGCTGCCTGTGCCACAGGTTGGCCACCCCTTGGCTAGGGCACTCACCTAGCTTCCAGGTCCTGTTTCAGTGAATTTCTAAATATGCGTAGCCCTTCTACCAGATAATGCTACCAGCAAAAAAAAAAAGGCTGTGTTCAGTTATCTATAGAGTCCTTCTGAAAATGAGCACTGTCTAGAACCACCATCCCACAGCCAGAAGGCTAGAAACAAAAAATAATTTAGAAAATTTAGAAGGGCTTCAACAAAAAGAATTTTAAGTGCAGGCAGGGTACAGAAAAAAAATGGGAAGCTGGTAATTAACAAATCATCATCTATTAGGCAAGACTGCCACTCAAATGTTATCTTGGCCATCATCTTAATCTCAGTCTTCCTCACAGTTGTTGGTGGCTAATGAGGCAATGAATCTGAGCATTAGCCACTTCCCTCCTTCCTTCCTGTGCCGCACCCCTCCCACAGCTCTTTTTCATGGGTCTGGAGAATCTAAATTTCAGATCAGTCTCTCCTTCTTCTGAGCTTGTCCAGGGACTCCACTACTTATCCCAGGTGATAGGAGCACAGGTCTAAACATGCATTGTGAAGTCCTTACCAGAGTATCTCAGGTAGTTGCTATTTTCTGCAGCTTTAGTTCAAGCAATATGTTGAGGTTGTCTCACAACTGCCTGATCTCTCCCCATCACTTCAGACCTCCTCAGCTCTGTGCTGACTCTTAGACACACACACACACACACACACACACACACACACCCAGCCTCTATCTCCCTTAAGGTATCCCTTACCACTAGAAAGGCACTCACACTAAATGTAAGAGCTCTCCATCCCTGTCTGCTGCCTTCTCCCTTTAATTCAGAGTCTACTACCCAAACTTGCCATGATGCTGTTTGTTGACCTGGGCTCCAAAAGTCCCCCTAGGCATGCCTGGGGTTGACCTGGTGCCTGGACTTGCTGCCGCCCGGTGCTTCACTCCCAAACAACCACCGGGAGTGCGGACGCAGGACCCACACAACCGCCAGGGGCTTAAGCCTCCATCAAGAGACCCTTCACTCCTCATACACTTCATGCAGTTCTTCTACCCTGTCAACACCCAACCAGGATAATAGTGGCATTAAGCCCAAACTCAATATTTAACTGTGTTTAACCCAAATGTCCCAAATGGTAGCATAACTGAAATGCAAATAAGCTCTGGCTCATTCAGTCTTTTCCCCTTGCTCACAAACAAATGGTAAAAGAGAGCAATCTTAAACTACTCTTTGTAGCAATCTGTGGTTCCTGCAGGTTGGGACACAAGTTGTAGTGTGGATGATTTTGAGGGTGATGCCAGGAAGCTCCATGTGTTTTGAGGATTTTGTAATACCTCCAAGCATACACTCATGGCTGCAAGTAGCAGCACAGAGCACACAGCACTTCTAACAAAGATTCAAGTTCTTGCAGTCCCAATAGAGTCCTTTTCTTATTGTAGCATTCTGTACATGAAACTTGCTTCTCTTCACTTACTAACAGAGGTCAATGGAAAACAAAACTGGACTAACTCCAGCCTATTTCTGAATAGCTCATAGTCTGGTGGTTAGGGGACTTGAATGGGAGATAGCAAATGGAGGTTCCATTCCCTAACCTGAATCAGCATACCAGAGACTTGAATGTGATTCTTCCCCATCCCAGGGGAGTGCCACAACCTCTGGACTACTGGCTACTCTGGGGTCTCTCATTTGTACCAGTAAATACATCCTGAACCAGCAATATCTTCCCCAGTAGACATTTTTTCAAAAATAGCATGTTCCAAGCATCAAACTTGACAATTTTTTCTAGGGGAAAAAAAGAACGTTTTCCTGAAAAGTTCCTAAGTAGCTGTACTTTGTACCAAATTTCCATCCTTCACAGCCTCTGATAAATATATGTTCCAAGCCTGTGTGTGAGAGTTCCTGTTCATGCCAGGTCTTTTAATCCAGAAGTCTAGGAATGTTGTACTGAACCTAAACCACCCCCCCTTCTTTTGCTATGAACAGGGTAGGGGGCTAACAAACAAATAATCTAATCCATTTAGAGGACTTCAATATATACTCTGGTGTCTATTATATTAGGGGTGGTTGACTATATCCAAACATTCAATATATGCAAAGAATATGTTGCATAATTTGCATTTGTAATCAATTCTGTGGCTAGTGAGAACATGTCTTCAGCAAAATGCTATACTGATTTATGTTGGCACCATTTTGCACTACTCAGACAAGAACGTTACAGATGGCATAATTTAGATGCACTTTCCTTTTAATTTCCGTTACCTCGTCAGACAGGTGTAAATCCACATGGGCTTAAATAAATAGCTGGCACTAAATAAATAATTGAGACATATATTTATGCAGTAGGCATCATTATAATTTTTTTCCAGCAGCACAAAAATGTTATATGTGGACTGGCAAAGTTCTGGGCGGGAAAGCAGAAACATAAATAGAGGCGGGTGACTGTGGCACAAGCCCTGGATACTAATTTAGAGGGAGCACAAGAATGACAGCTATCCCCACTGCTGGGACAGCTGCCACTGCCACCAAGGGCACAGAACCTTTTTGTTACACCTCTGGGTAAAAGGACCAATACAGTTCAAGAATCAATGAGGAAAAATAAAGCTGCATATTTTACTAATAAAATGACAAATCAGCCGTTCTAGTGCAGCAGTAGTATACTCTTCTGCCAATTTATGAATGTGAGCCATCATCACATGCAATTAGTCCCACAGAACTCCTAAGCCATATTCAGGACGGTAGTCCTGTTGGCTCCCAATGGTCCAAATCTTCGACTGAACACAGTGAAACAACTCTAGCATCAAGTACTTTAACATTCTAGAGCACACACAACTTAGCAAAAGGCACTGTTAGTGTTACATCTGTTTAAACTACGTTTTATTTCATAATATCTGAGAAATAGACATAGTTGGTTGGCAATTTAAAAAAAAGGATTTAGCTCTTCTGTGGTTTTCTGGTTTTGCACAATCTTTTTTTCTTTGGCATACCCTGGAACCACCCTTCATCTTGTCATTGGCACAGAAGATGCTGGCCTCTCTTTTTTTGGTTAATCTATATGAGAGCAGCTGGTGGAGTGGCTGAGGTAATAATAACCAACCTGAGACAAAAATAATTTGTTGTATTAAGGGAAATTACTTCTTGCATGAATAAGACAAATGGAATGCCTTTTAAACCCCAGAGAGGAACACTTTGGACCAGTTCAACAGGATCCTTACGCATATCACCTAGAGCAAGAATATAAACTGACAAGCTTCAGAGCCCAAAAACAAGCAGATAAGGGTTCAGCCTTGGACTATCAGGTCAGACGAATGGCCATATGAATATATCAGTAAGCTCAGAAAGTGATGTTGTGATGGGGAGGAGGAAGACAGAGCTGTGGCAGGGAAGGAAAACAACTAGAAGATACAGTTTAATCTAGGGTATAGAGCAAATGCTTTATTTCACAACATCCTGTTTTACCTGTCCTTTTGTCTCTCACCTGCTAATGCTCCCCAGTCTAATTTATGTCACCAGTCAAGTCACCTGTGAATTTCATAGATTTCATAGGCATTTGGGCTGGAAGGGACCCCGGAGGATCATCAAGTCCAGCCCCCTGCCCAGGGGCAGGAAGTCAGCAGGGATCATAGGATTCCAGCAAGATAAGCATCCAAATGTGTTTTGAATGCGTTCAATGTAGGTGCTTGAACTGCCTCAGGTGGCAGTCTGTTCCAAACCTTGGGGGCTCAGACAGTGAAGAAGTTCTTTCTTATGTCCAGCCTGAACTGGTCACAGTGGAGTTCGTGACCGTTCAATCCTGTCATCCCTTGGGGCACTCTGGTGAACAGTTGTTCCCCCAGATCCTGATGAGCACCCCTGATAAACTTATAGATGGCCACCAGATCACCCCTGAGCCTGCACTTTTCCAGGCTGAAGAGTACCATAGCTCTCAGCCTCTCATCATAAGGTCTGTTTTCCTGACCTCTGATCATGCGCGTGGCTCTCCTCTGGACTCTCTCAAGTTTCTCCACATCCTTTTTGAATCGCGGAACCCAAAACTGGATGCAGTACTCCAGCTGCGGCCTCACCAAGGCCAAGTACAGTGGGAGAATGACATCCTGGGATCTGCTTGAGAAGCATCTATGGATGCAAGCCAGCGTTTTGCTTGCTTTACTAGCCGCAGCATCACACTGAAGGCTCATGTTCAACTTGTGGTCAACCATGACCCCCAAGTACCTTTCATCTGTAGTGCTAACCAGTGTAGCACTACCAAGCCTATAAGCATGGTGCAGGTTTTTCCTCCCAAGGTGGAGAACCTTGCATTTTTCGGTGTTGAGCACCATCAGGTTCTCATTCACTCATTTCACGAGTCTGTCCAGATCTGCCTGGATCACCCTCCTGTCCTCAGGTGTGGATGCCTTACCCCAGAGTTTGGTGTCATCGGCGAACTTGGCCAGTCTGTTTCTAACACCAATGTCCACTTCATTGATGAAGATGTTAAACAGTATAGGCCCTAGGACAGAGCCTTGAGGGACCCCACTGGTCACAGTGCACCAAGATGGTTGACTCCCATCGACCACCACCCTCTGGGTCCTACCGCAGAGCCAGTTCCCCACCCAACAGCTTGTGGTGACGTCAAGGCCGCAGTTGGCCAGTTTAGCCAAGAGGTGATCGTGGGATACCAGATTGAAGACTTTTTTAAAGTCGAGGTATACGATGTCAATCTCTTCCTCCTTGTCCAGGTGATAAGTCACCTGGTCATAAAAGGAAATGGGATTGGTCAAGCAAGACCTACTCACAACAAACCCATGCTGGGTATCCCTCAGGATATTGCCTTCAGCTAGTCTGTTAAGGATGGCCTCCTTAATAATCTTTTCCAAGACCTTCCCCAGGATAGAGGTCAGGCTTATGGGCCTGTAGTTTGCCAGATCTACTTCCCTTTCTTTAGGCTAAGTTCAATAAAGCAAGGTTCAGATAGGCACTTGGGGCCATTTCAGTGTTCCAGCAATGCATAACTGGGTCTAATTTAGTAAAAAAGCAAAAATCTCAATGTCCATTAGGCCAAATACTGCTGGGCTTACTCACACAAATATCCTCACTGAAGCCAAAAGGTTTCGGGGGCTGGAGAAAGGAATCCACCTGGTGCAGGGAACCTTACAAAATAAAATCTATCAACAGTAAATTCAGGAAAGCAGAAACAATAAACTGAAATGTTTGAACTCATAAGCTGCAATAAGGCCATGAATTTGTACGGGTGAGGTACCTTTGCCATCTGGCTCAGAATAATCCCATTCCCCAGGGTGTGTACCTAGTCCCTGCCCCCTCAGGACTTCATACTGATACCACTCCTGTATTACAGTGCCCCAAAATTTGTTTGCCTCTTGATGTCGGTGTATACACACCTTTATTCCCTAGGGCTCTAACTGCAAGTTTCCCTAAATACCACAATGAACAGATGAAAGATTCAACCTATAAAGACAATCTGATATGGAGCTTCTCTCAAGCATGGGATTCTGCTTGATAATAGTACACAGTACCCAGGTGTGGTCTATTCTGACCATGCTGTTTCACATGAGCACTTACATTATCATTTATGCCAAAACATAAAGCTTACATCTTCCCAGGGAGGTATTATCGGTTTGCGTCCTGTATCAGTGGAGATACTAAAGCTGGGGGAATACCAAGGTCCCTTTGTCCTCAAAATAGTAACCAGACTATGAGTACAGCCACAAACAACTTTGCTGACTCCTTGCCTGCCCATACCATACCCTGGAATGCACCCAAACGATATTCTTGGAAAGGGGTACTAAATCAACACTGTACCTGCTAAAAAAAGGAACTGATACCTACTTTGAGGTCATTTATGTTATACTGGCACAGGCAAGGAAAAGTGACTGAATTACCATCAGCTGACAAGCGATCATTCAGTGTCAGTGACTGTCAATGTCAGTGAATGTCAATGAAGGGCAGTGAATAGCCCTTTCTTAAAGAGCTGGCTAGACTAAGGATCCCCTTTTGTTTCAATCTCTCAGCAGTGAGAGAAAACTGGGGACCCATCAGCTACTTACTACATTGGAAGAAAGAAAACTACATTTACCACTTACAAAAAATGGCCCTCAAGGCAATCTTTTTGTTGGACATTGCCAAATTTAAAAGGCCAGCTGACGAAAGACCTGCTGGCGTAAAGTTCCTATGACCTTAAAATAGAGAGAGCTATTAGGGAACTGTATGTCACCAAAAAGGTAAGAATATAATTTTTTCCCAACAGATCCCTCCTAAGGAAAGAAAGCTCTAAATATCTCAAGAGCCCATCTTCCCTCCCTATGTCATTCTTTCATAGTATTTGATGTGCAGGTTTCAGAGTAGAGAAATGTTGTATGGATTCTTCTTCAAAAGATACTGAAAACAATCAGGACCTCTTAAAGTTTGGAAGATGCTGGTGGTAAGTCAACAACTTCAGCTTGTCTGTAATGAAGGAATACTTGCTCCCCCTTGCCATTGCATTACTTAGATTGCTTGTCTTCCCTTTCAACACTTTTCACAACCTCCCCCTCCTCCCCCTCCCTGTCACCTCATTCATTAGTAAGATGTTGAGTCCAACCTCCAATCAGCTATGAATTCCAGACTCCATCACTCACCTGTTAAATTTTCAAAGCATCTTTAAGGTTTCTCCTGTGCTGCCAACAAGCTTGGAATGAGCTCCCAAAAACATCCACAAAGCACCGTCATCATCCTCCTTTAAATCCTTCCTGGTGCCCACAAAACTGACAGCAGTTATGCCACTGGTGGGCTGAGATCACTCTCTGCCATGTTAACATTGTCCCATTGTTTCATTGTACTCCTCCAGCTTTCTTTATCTATATGTTGTCTCCTGTTAGATTGTAGGCTTTTAGGGACAGGGACTTGGTTTTTATTCCGTGTATGTACAGCAACTGGTACAACAGGCTTCTGCTGCAGGATTGCAGCTACTAGATACTATGGTATAAAACAAAAGAATAATAATAGCATCACCTGGGTCTTAAGTTAGTTACCCTGATGCAAATATTGTCTGCACTCTCAATCCCTCCATGTGGTTTTTGTTTATCTTAAGCCAATGCACTATTTTGGTTTCTTCTGGCACCAGAATAGCTAAGTAACAATAGTGTACTATCAAAAACCTTTTTCCTCTAATGGCAGCTCTAAAATATATTGAACATTGATGCACAATGACATGATGTACCAAAACAGTTCTTTTACTTTATAAATATGTAAAGGTATATTTACAAATAAGCAAACAGCTAAAAATAAGCATGTTGAACACACAGGGAGTTCCACAAGTTTTAAGGTGTGGCATTTTAATATGAGGGTAAGAGCCAATAAACTGAAGCAGTGGTGTTCCCCACTAATGCTTGCATATAATAGTTTTATGTAAAAACAAAAGTCAGGAACACAATGCAGAATTGTAATAAAAACCACAATGCAGACTTATAATAAAAAGGAGACCTTTGGAGCACTATGGCAAAGTACAACTAGATTCATAACCATTTCAAGTTTTATCTGCAGGTGGGTATATGAATATTTGGTGCAGAACAGTTAGCATCAGGTGGGGGACAGAGTTCTTCATTCAGTTCTGAACCTGGTCAATGTTCCTTGGAAATAATCCAGGCTGCTTGACTTGGAGAGTTTTGTTGTTGGTCCTTTTGTATTACAAGCAGTTCTTCAGCAAAATGGCATAGTTCTTGTAAATGCATCAGTGCCAACATAATGTTCAGAGCACCACCTGCTGGTCTACCAGTGTAACTATAGTTATCCTTAGCCATGAAGACTACATAAAAGAAACCAACGAGACAGCTCTCTGACACCACCTACTATGAAAAACTAGAGGAAAATCCAGCTGCCCTTTTCACCTTAAAACTCAAAACCAGCATCACATCATTTCCATCTGAACTACAAAAGAAACTAAAAAACTGGATTCCACCACCACCTAATCCAGGGATGTTTTACATGCTCCCTAAAATCCAAAATCAAGGGAACCCAGGAAGACCTATACTATCCAACCCTGGAACGCTCACTGAGGAACTATCAAGTTTAATTGCATCCATCCTAAAACCTGTTGTCACCCAAAGACCGTGTTTTGTCCAAGACACAACAAACTTCCTACAAAAACTTAAAAACATAGACCACCTTCCCACCAATACCTTCCTAGCTACCATGGATGTGTACCAGCTTATATACCAACATCCCACACCAAGATGACATCCAAGCCTGCCTGCCTTACATACCTACAATGGCAAGATTACAACTCAGAGTGCAGACCAAAAGATATTACTGAACTTGTACAATTTATCTTCACCACAAAAAGTTCTGTTTTAACAACCAACACTTCCTCCAGACCAGCTACATTCACCAAAATGGCCCCACAATATGCCAAACTTTTTATGGCCCACCTGGAAGAAGAAAGCCTCAAGAACTGCACCATCAAACCCATGCTACATCTAAGTTATATAGATGACATCTTCATCATCTGGACTGAAAACCTGCAGTCTCTGATTGATTTCCATCAGAAATTCAATAACTATCACCTCTCCATCAGACTCTCTCTTGAATACTCCAGCACCGACATTTCCTTTTTAGACACTATGATCAATATCTAGAATGGTAAAATACAAACCACTATATACAAGAAACCCATGGACCAACATACATATATGCGTAGAACCAGCAATCACCCTTTACACACCAAGAAAGCTGTAATATACAGTCTAGTTGTCCAATACCACTACATTTGCACTGAGCAGAATACCTGTGATCATCACCTCAAAAATCTCAAAAGGGCTTTCACCCAATAAGGACGCTCCTTCAGAGAGATAGATCATACTTTTGAAAGAGCCACCCAGATACCACATGAAGAATTGCTGCAGTATAAACAGAAAGTCCCCACAAATTGCACACCCATTAGTTATCACATACCATCCTTCCCTGGAACCTATAAGGAAAATCCTCAAACAATTACAACCCATACTAGAAGAAGACCCAATTCTTAAAGAAATCTTCCCAGAATCACCTATCCTAACCTTTAAACAAGCACTGAACCTCACCAAACTCATCATCATAAACAAAGTTCCTATGGCCCAAAGCACACCAAATAGATCCGGACCATGCTGGGACAAAAAATATAAAACCTGCCAAACATTGCCACCTCTACAATAACTACACCCCACAACAGAATCATCACCAGTCCTGGATCTTATACCTGCACCCCGGGGTGACACGTAGGGGGTGCATGCAGGTGCACATGCACCCCCTGAGCGTGGCAGTGCACCCCCTACAAAAAGGCACCACTGACACTGTTGGTGGTGTCTGTGGGTGGTCCACAATCTCTGGTGGCCACCAATGATGCTGCCGGCAGCGTCTGTGGGTGGTTGCCTGGTTGGCGCTCACCACCCCTTTCCCCCCACGCTGCTGACAGTGCTGGCTACATCTGTGGGAGCTCCCCCGCTTATCGCTACCATGCTCCACCATGCCGCCATGCTCCCGCTGCTACCGTGCCCCCTCCAGCCACTGGGGGGACGTGTCGTGCATGCCTGCACCTCCAGAAATGTAATATACCTCATACAGTGCACTAAATGCCTGGATGGGAAATATGTAGGAGAAACCAAACAATAAATGCATACCAGAATGAATGCATGCTGAAAATCTATCAAAGACAAAAATATACATCTATACAAATATACATATATAACCCCTGTCACATGTACAAGCACTCCATCAGGGCTTATGCCTCCTGTGGGGGCACGCTTCTCACAAGACAACCACTCTTTCTCCGGTCTTTCAGTTCTAATCCTCAAAGGGCATTTACAAAACACCTTCTGTAGATGAGCCTACCAACTTCACTTCATAAATCTACTGAATCTAAAAAATCATGAACCAAATATAGACATTGGCATCATGGCACAGTATAATTTGCCTGCCACCTGAGAACCTCATGTAACCTGTCTGTATTTCACCAGCTCATTCTTCCCCCTTTCTCCCTGACACCTCCCAATTCTTACTTATTGTCCTTCCATACATTTATATTTTCACAGACCTTCATTTTACATACTGGCTTCCTTTCTACCCAGGAGAGGACACAAAGTAACAACAAACTCTCCCTGTTCCTGAAGAAAGGTGTTTGTACCCGAAAGTTTGCAAAGAATATTTTTTCCAACTATTTACTCGGTCTAATAAAAGACATCACATTTACCTAAAGAGCCTTCTCTACCTAAATTCAATTTGAAGAACATTTTTTCCTCCCATGAGTATTAAACAAACAAACAGAAGTGGGTTATTGACTTGCTTCCAGGCAAGGTGCATAGTCTCCACATGCTCACTACCAGGTGCAAACATTCCCCCTGGGTGGCCCTTTCTTACAAACACCAAGGGATATTGTCTCTTCAGTTTTTTTCTTCTTTTAAGAATATCTGAGTTGCTGGTTTGCAACAGTTTAGGAGGGAGACTTTGAGAAAGACTAAGTGAATTAGGCCTTGAATGCTTCTCTTGAAATTCACTCCTGTCTGGGCCTTTCAAAGTCTCCCTCTTGATGCGTAAGGTGCTAATGTAATTTGAGGGAATTCAGGGACTGTGGGTGGGATTCCTATATTTTCCATGCTTCTCCTCCACCCCTTTAAGCAAACCCATTCCTCATAGAAGTATGGAGGCACATTCAGAACAGGATTCTTCTCTGGGGTAAGCTATGTACCAATATAATGTTCATAGCAACATTACATTTGTCTCTGAGGAACATTACATTCTTCTCTGTGAACGTGGGAGACCAGTGGATGTGGTGTACCTTGATTTTAGCAAGGTTTTTGATAGGGTTGCCCACAACATTCTCACAGGCAAGCTCACGAAGTACAGGCTGGATGAATGGAGTATAAGGTGGATAGAAAACTGGCTGGAGCATTGGGTTCAAAGGGTAGTAATCAGTGGTTCAACATCTAGTTGGCAGCTGGTATCAAGTGGAGTGCCCCAGGGACAGGTTTTGTTCAATGTCTTGGAAGATGGCATAGAGTGCACCCTCAATAAGTTTGCAGGTGACACCAAGCTGGGGTATAGTAGTAGATATGCTGGAGGGTAGAACTAGTATTCAAAGTGACCTAGACACATTGGAGGATTGGACCAAAAGAAATCTCATGAGGTTCAGTAAGGACAAGTGCAAAGTCCTGCACTTAGGATGGAACAATCCCATGCACCAGTACAGGTTGGGGCCTGACTGGCTGGGCAGCAACCCTGCAGAAAAGGACTTAGGGGTTACAGTGGACAATAAGCTGAATAGGATCCAGCAGTGTGCCTTTGTTGCACAGAAAGCTAACAGCATACTGGGATGAATTGGTAGGTGTGTTGCCAGCAGGTCAAGGGAAGTGATTATTCTCTTCTATTCAGCACTGGTGAGGCCACATCTGGAGTACTGTGTTCAGTTTTTGGCCCCCCACTACAGAAAGGATATGGACAAATTGGAAAAAGTCCAGCGGAGTGTAACAAAAATGGTGAGGGGTCTGGGGAACATGACTTATGAGGAGATGCTGAGGGAACTGAGCTTATTTAGTCTGGAGAAGAAAAGACTGAGGGGGGATTTAATAGCAGCTCTCAACTACCTGAAGGATGGTTCAAAAGAGGAGGGAGCTAAACTGTTCTCAGTGGTGGCAGATGACAGAACAAGAAGCGACTGTCTCAAGTTGCAGCAAGGGAAGTTTACGTTAGATATCAGGGGGAAAAAATTCACTAGGGGGGTAGTAAAACACTGGAACAGGTTACAGAGAGAGGTAGTAGAATCTCCATCCTTGGAAGTTTTTAAGACCTGGCTAGACAAAGCTTTGGTTGGGATGATGTAGTTGGGGATGGTCCTGCTTTGAGCAGGGGATTGGATTAGATGTGACCTCCTGAGGTCCCTTCCAACCCTAATTCTCTATGATTCTATCTGATCAAATCTTGACTAGTCTGAAGTTAGTGCTTCCACACTGCACCATCTGGAGACAGTACATGAGGACTGGATTCAGATATTCATATCCGTAAGATTCTTGGCTGCTTCTGAGGCTGACACGGCACCGAGCATTAGAGAGGCTGTAGGGTGCTCTAATTTATGGCATTAGACTGCTTTTCCATCCAGAGGAGCAAAGAACCTCTCTAGTGTCATGCAGAAAACAAACAGTCCTCCTGCCTTCCTGAACACAACTTGCAAAAAGGGCAGGGTGTAGCTGTTTTTGTTGTTCACTGCAGGCCATGTACTAAGCAAAGACTCAAGTTCCAGTCCACCAGGACTAAGGCTGACAATGGTACTCTGAGACAAACCCTAATTCCTGCAATCGCCTCTTGAGCCATCTACCAGCTTTAGTCAACACCAATCAGTTGTGTTTCCTTGTAGGATTCATACCGTTATGTTGTGTGTGCTGCACTCCAAGATGCAAAGCTCAGTTTTAATTTATTTCTTCAACATACTTTACTCCTTTAGGGACAATTTTGCCTCCTTTTTTCCATTCTGAGCACAGGGGGTGCCTATACACAGGTAGCAAAGCTGTTCTGATGTGCTGTAATTACAGTATGTCAGAGCAGGTTCGATTAATTGAGTCTGCTGGAGCATGGTAATTACTGTGCTCCAGAAGACTCCAGCATAATGTGCATCAGCATCCCCATGCTGAAAAATGGCAGTGGGGGTGCTTTAACTAAAGCTCATTCAACAAACTTTAGTTAAAGCACCCCCACCACCATTTTTCAGCTCAGGGACACTAATACATGTGACGCTCCAGGTGCTTTAATTAGACCGCTGTAATTAAAGCGCCCCTCCCCTGCCGCCGCTCCGCCTCCCACCCCCGGCGTATGTGTATAAAAGCCCATAAGCTTTACAAGTCCACAATGCCCCTTCACTACCAGAATCCCTATGTCTGAGGACCTTGTTTCTCAGGTGGCTAATAGAAAGCAATCTGGCCTATCAGTATACTGCTGCTAGCTGTACTGTCTTTTTAACATCTATGGGGCATAATGCTAGAGAACAATGTCTGGGTGAGGACTCTGCCAGTTTTCTTCTCTTTGAGCATATTCTTTATAAGTATCTACTATGAACAGATCTATTGCTGGAATTTCATATCTGAAAGCTTTGTAGTGAATACCTGATTTCCAGTCACAAAAGTATCTTTCCACTGGGACCGCAGGCTGACTCTTTATGTTGCTTTATGTGCAGTGATCTGCAGCTCATGAAAAGAATCCTCGGGGCTCCCTCACGGAAAGCAAAGAGTGAAGCTGCAATACTGTGTACAAAGCTTTTGACATTTTTTGCCATTTCCAGACTTTCTGTGCACGACCAGTTTTTCCCATAGGCTGCATCGGTAGCAGAACTTCCTGCTAATTATTCTGTACACAAGTTGGTCTCACTGCTGCTTTGTGCCAAACTCAAATAGGAAAGCCAAGCCTTGTAGATATACTATTAATTCAGGCAGCATTTTCCTGCAGGTGTTGGCCAGCATCACTGATGCTCTAACTTCTCAGCTGAGACATTCTTGCAGGTGAATGACGATTTCACTTTAATGAGAAGGTTAAACACAATCTCAATGACTTCTTTCAGTGCCAGCAAGTCCTTTTAGCAGAGTAAAGTGGATTTTGTCCAATGCTCAATGACAGTCTTTCTTCATTAGAGAAAGATTGGTCTTACAGTTTAAGGCACTGAACTGGACTTCAGCATATCTGCACTCAGCTTCTGGCTCTGCCACACAATCCCTGCTGACCCTTGGGCAAATCCCTTAATAGTACCATGCCTCACTTTCATGTGTACAGAAACATGGGTTATACTACTGCCTTTCTGTTTCCTTTATTCAGATGGTAAGGTACAGACTCTGTTATGACATGTAGATAAAATGAGCCCTGTTTCATTTGGGGCATCTAGTTGCTATTGGAGTACAAGCAATTACAGGGGCACTGTTCCTTTCCTGTAGTCTTGTGCAGTGCTGTGATAATTGGGACCCTATTAGTGCTCAAATTATGTTCTATCTGCTTCTAAATACCCATTTCATTGCCTCTTGTATGCACTAGCAACAATGTTGCCAACTCTAGCAATACATTTCCAAAAGCCCCAACTCCCCCTCCCCCAGTCAAATGATTGTATGAGAATTTCAGCTTTCATTTGGAGAAAAAAAAAGAAAGTACATTTCCAGCAGTCATGTTTGTAGAGAAATAAAAGAAAAAGAAAAGCGGAGTGGGGGGGGAGAGCTTGAAAATGTAAATCACAAAGGCTCAAAAGACAGAAGGGAATAAGCACCCAGGAATTCATGATTTTTAAGGCCTGACTTATGATTTTTTAATACTAGGTATTGGTGACACTGTAAAACCCTGTGGATTCATGAAGGCACCATCCAACCTGACTGCTGAAACATGCCATTTTATTTTTCTGCTGTATTCCTCTCAACTATTTACTGCATTTGTTTATTTCTCCTCACCACCCACCTTTAAAATTCCCTGGGTTTTATCTTCCTCACTAAAATGTTGTTTGGAATAATAGCTGTAGTCCATAGCTACAGCCCAGAGATGAATCAGGACATTCAACAACTGTTTTATGAATGTAGGATGACTTCAACCCCATTCACAGGAAGAGATGACTTGTTCTCCAAGTTCCAGGTATCTTTTTCAGGTTACTTTCATAGCATTTTCACCCAGACTAACCCTAGCCAGGCCGAAACTGAAAGATTCCAGAATTTACTTCATCATAGCAACTGCTGGCTGATAAGGGATCCTGCGGGCATACCCTGTCATTTCTCCCAATTTCTGATTGCTCATTAACCTTTCAAATAGATGTTACCACATTAGGGGGATAAAGTTTGGAGGTCACTCCTGCCTTGTCTGTCTCAGTTCCTGCTTTGGGAAGTATAGATGATATCTGATGGCTCATGGAGCCAGCTGTTATATTTTCCCATACACAAAGGTCAAGCATACACTTTCAGTCTGAATTAATGTTACATTTGATGAAAGGAAACCAAAAAAAAGTGCCTGTTAGGAGAGCGCAGTGTGTTTGACTCTTCTCTTTGGTGCAGTATCAGCTATACTTCATACTTACTAGGAATATAAAAAGCACAGCCCACAAACAAAATTATAAACTACATACATGATTCATAGGACCACTTGTTGCACATGTTTGGTCAGCCTCTTACCAGCAGCTGAGTGCAATTTAGGAGCCCCAACTTTAGCCAGTACAAGAAGGGAATTTATATATAGCATTGCCCTCCACTCCAGCTTTTTGTAGATGCTGCAAAGAGACGGCTCCATTTTATGCATTAAATTTCTGGAGATGATTTTTACAGCGCTTTAACAGTCACTATAAATCAAAGTGTTCTCAAATCAAGAATCACTAGACCCTAACTCTTGTACTAGGTTCCCTTCCCTAGGCTGCTAACACTCCACTCCAGGGCCATTAATCAGTTCTTCAGGACTGCAATGAGAGGAATTTTCAGAAGCGGTCAACACTACCGAGTTCCAGTTGCTCTTCCTGGGGCTTTTGGTTTCGTGCATCTAACCCAGACAGGAGCCTCTTCTAAGAGAAGGCTTTTCAAAATAGGGGTCATTGAAAGGAGGTCAGGCAGTCACGATCATCCTGTCCTTCCCATAGTCCAAAGGGAGTAGAGATGTCAGCTGCAATAGGATGTTGATAGAGTTGTGCCCAATGGCCATGAATTGCCATAAGAAGGAATTATATGCCTTTGATTAAAATCCCAGAGGCTGGTTTAGATATTCAATAGAAAGGTTCCCAGTTTGCAGGCCTAGATGAAGCAATGATATCACACAAGATTCTTCCTCCTCTATCTCCCAAATCACCTTTAGGGAGTATAGATAAGCTGCATACCTACCAAGGGTAAGGGCAAGTAATATTGCCACCTCTCCATGGATTCTTCAGATAGTCTCAGTTTTGCCGAGGGCAGACAACATCCTGGAAGTACCACCCTCAAGATGTGTCCTCAGGTCACTTCTGGGACTGAAGAAGCATCATGTGGCAATGCTGTATGATGCAATATCACCATCCTGTATAATGATGCAGCAGCAATGTTGCCATGGCCTTGTTTGTCTCCCTGGGCCAGGCTAACATGATTTATTGCTGTTTATAATAATGTAGCACTTAAGAGCCTGCATCATGGATCACAACACCACTGTGCTAGGTAGAGTACAACCAGGACAAAAAGGCAGTCATGTTTCCCAAGAGCTCACATTTAAGTGGCAACAAACCTGTCAGTGCTCACTGAAGCAGCCCTTTTGCGAAGAAGAGAGACAGCAAGATACACTCAACAGCAGGTATAGTGAGTTTCACTTATCTGTGCTGGAAATCAGACTGCTTAGGGAGATCAGACAGGTGGTGGGAAAAGGAATGTTAGGATACGTCTACACCAGGGATGGGCATAATATGGCCAACCTGGCCATTCTATCTGGCCCACGGGGCCCCTTTAAAATTTAAACAATAATTATCTGCCGGTGGCTCCCTATCCAAAAGCTAATGAGGCACCAGCAGCATGAGCCGCTGGCTCAAGTAGCAAGTAGCTAGGGCTCTGGTTGCAAGACTCAACCAACCCAACCCCAACCTGACTGGCCCTGCCCCACTCCACTCCATGCCCCAGAAGCTTCTGAAGATCAGGAGCTTCTGGCTAGCAGAGGCTTCTGCCCTGGCACCCCTGTGGCTGTTCCCCAGTCCTCCCCCATCCAACAGCTGACATTCAGGTAAGAATGGGTAGGGAATGGTGGGGACTGCTGGCAGTGTGTTTGGGGTCATGGTGGGAGAGTGTGGGACTGTGTGGGGGGGTTGTGCTAAGGAATGGAGGGTGGGAGTGTGGGGGGGGGCTGTTATAGGGTGTGGATGTGTGTTGGGGGTATGGGACATGGGGAGCCAGCCCTGCCCATCCCATCCTGTCCTGTACCAGCTGTAGCACACAGTTCCCAGTTGCAAGGCTGGGACCCATGTGGTGCATCATTGGGCCAGCCCAGCCCAACCCAGCATGATGCAGTTCCAGCTGCAAGGCTGGGGTCTGCATGGCATGGCACGGAGCCAGCCCGGCCTAAGCTGTACCCTCCATGCCATGCCACATGTATCCCAGCCTTGTAGAGGGGAACCGCATGCTGCCAGACTGGGATGGGACAGGCCGGGCTGGGCTGGCTCCGTGGTGCATCACACAGTTCCTGGCTACAAAGCTGGGACCCACATAGTGCAGCACAGAGTCACCCCAGCCTGGCTCATCCTGGCTGCGGTGCATGGTTCCCCACTCCAAGACTGGGATCCACACAGTGTGACACGGAGGGGATGGACCACACCAGGCTGGCTCCATGCTGTGCTGCGTGGGTCCCAGCCTTGCAGCCAGGAACTGCATTCTGTAGCCAGGATGGGATGAGCTGGGCTGGCTCACCACCTCCCACCATATCCCCATCACACACCCACCCCCTCTCACAGCCCCCACACACACTCTGCCCCAGCACAGGCTGGCCATCCGCTCTAGCCACTGCCACACTCTGCCACTGTACTCTCCCAGCCCACACACACACTCTGCCCCCCCCACCATACCCTCCCACACACTTCCCCACCACCATTTCCACACACACAGACTCCCATACATCCCACTCCCACCATACCCCCAAACACACCCACA
Organism: Crocodylus porosus; assembly: GCF_001723895.1. Lineage (NCBI taxonomy): Eukaryota > Metazoa > Chordata > Crocodylia > Crocodylidae > Crocodylus > Crocodylus porosus. The sequence continues at coordinate 5,588,011 of NW_017728937.1, read as the reverse complement.
CCCTCCCACAGCCCTCAACACACTCCCACTCCCACACCCCACCCCACCCCTACCATACCCACATCCTCCCACACACCCCCACCCCAACCACATACCCCACACCCACCACCACCCTCCTCCACACACCGCACTCACCAGACCCACACCCCACATACACACAACCCAGACCTCACCACACTTTCACACCCTTTCCCCAACCACACATCCCCCACATACACCCCCTTACCACCCTCCACATAATATACAAGAGTAAGAGTGTATTTTGAGCTAGTATGCAATTGCCTCTGGATGCATGATGCAAGCATACATAAATCAGGACAATTTTTAAAAAAATAAAATTAAAATAAGTTATAGTAGATGTTTGAATTTTTTAGTATATGATATGTTTCTTTTCCAGTTTCAAGCTGGCAACCCCCCCTCCAAAAAGGAATACTTCTGGGGCAAGCGGAAGGTCTTCTGGTGGCAAAGATTAGGAGTTAGGGCAGGACAAGATGCCAAGATGGCAATGGGGGGGGAGGGGAAGGGGGAGAGAACTGTCAGGGTGTGGTGCTACCCTTGTGGGCCTTGACAGCTCACCAAAACTCATTAAGTGGCCCTGCAGCCAAAATAGTTGCCTGCCTCTGGTGTACACCTTACCATAGTTGGACAGTCCTCAGGAATACCACCACTAAAAACCCATCCCACCTGCTTCCAATCCACACACAAAGTGGGCTGAATGCATGTCACACAGCTGCTTTCTGGCATGTACTCAGGACCACTGTCAAGCTCATGGTCTCAGACATGCTTGTAAGAGCAGCAGTGGGCACACCAGTACCAATCACACAGTGGCCACCTAACATGTCTTTGCATTCCAGGAATGGGAGGAAGTGAACCAGATCTGCTTTCACAATGGCACTCTCAAGCACTCCCTGACAGTGGAATTTACTGAAAGCCATGCTCTTAGTGAAACTCATGGATGTGAGAGTTACAGACTCCCCCTGCCTCATCCCCCCAATTCTATTCTCAACCCACACAGCATACAAGTCTCTTGCAGCCCCCAGTTGCAAAGCATTAGCTCTAGTTGAGGCCTCTCATGCTTCAGATGTGGAGTTCTTTGGCTTGATCTCCAGGCCATCATCTAAGATGGCAGCTATCATATTAATACATATATGTGCATACACTTATTTACATACAGACACACAAAATCCTGCCCCGAATATCCTAATATATTCACATTCTATCAAAATCTCATACCCAGCATTTTTAGTCAATATTAATCTTGCAGTAGCTCCTAGAAGAGAACCAGTGCAGAGGCCAATTACACTAAGTGCTGTAAAAGCAGGAGTCCTGGCCCCAAAGAGCTTACATCCAAAAGACCAAGCATAATAGGTAACTGAGATGCATCAACTGGGTCAGGAAAGGGGAAACAAAGTAATAAAAATAGCACATATATAATTCACAGGCAATCAGGAAACCTAATTAATGTATAGGTGAGTATAGCCTGACTACATACTGATCACTCACCTAGAATGTTAGTATACACTCAGCCTATCCAAATCCCACCCCCAGAATGCTAACATATATGCATCACATCCAAAGGATGGAAGCAGAGAAGGGATATCACAATTCTATGAAGAGAATCCATGTGACAGTGACAAATGAGAGAGGTCCTGAGACAGCCAAGTCCAGGAGAGGGAAGAATGGTAGAGGGTCTGACAGTCAGACTCTGCTCTAGATGCTGAATCAAGGAGAAGAGAAGGACAAATTGTTGCTAGGGGAAATGGGACAGATGGTTGGAACAAACAACTTGCTGACTCTTGGGGACTTAAAACTCTCCGGATCCTGTTGGGGAAAAACAGGCAGCAGCCAAGCAAAAAATCCTGACCATGGGTTTTTTCATCCCATTCCTCCCCGTGCCCCCCCCCAACCCATTGTCACAACTGATGGCATCCTAAGGTGAAAGGTCAAGAAAGCAACAAGAGAGGAGACAGATGTAACCGTCCTGTTTACCAGGAGTCCTCACTCCAGCCATCATTTTTCCCCCTTTTCCCACCTTGCTTGCTTTCTCAGTTTAGTCCTCCTTCTCGTCCTCTCACTCTTCCATCACCACACACATCTCACCATTCTCTTTTGTCCCCTTTTCATGTAGACACCATGGATGATGCTGCTCTTCCAGGAGTCATGTAACCACTCCTGAGCTGCCATGGAGCATTTTCTATTACTCTTCCCCTAGCTTGCAAGTCACATTTGAGCTGTGTAATATCATAGCTCCAAGACAGAGAGGGGCTGGGTAATATCATGACTCCAGGGTACAGCAAGGCTGGGTGACGTGACTGGTTTGGAATCCTGAGTGGCTGTACAAATACCACGTCTCTTGACATACTGTCTCTTGGGGGCTCATTGACACCTCTTGCTGACATTTAAGACCATCTGATCTTTTTGGCTTCTGCTCTTCTCACTGCTGTGCCAGGCCTTCTCTGGCTCAGTAAATCTCAAACTGGAGAGAACTGTGATTGCATCAAAACCAACAGGTCTCAGAAATCTCTGTGGCAAAGCAAAGGGAGAACAGAGAAAGAGAGGGTGGGAGACACGGCTACTGTGCAGTTTGCTGGGGGCGGGGAGCCTGCCAAGAATCTGTCAAACCCTCTGAAGGCAACAAACAATCTTGGAAGGAGGGAGCTGAAAAACTTGGCCAGCAGGGAAGGCAGAGTTCGTAAACCAAGAGACACACCACCAGGGAAATGTGAACAGGCAGTCCTTGTGCTGGGGATTGTGGAAGTCTAGTCTAACAGGCAGGGCATTAATCTGGGCATCAGGAAAGCAGGTTCCTATGTCCAAATCTGGTTCCAACCTGTTGTGTGACACTGGGACAGTCCCTTTGCTTCTTTCCCTTCCTCTCCCACCCATCCAACTCCAAACCTTTGCTTGTGAGTTCTGTTACCTGTTGCAAACTGTTGTCAGCAAATTGCCAACATAGGATCTTGGAAAATAAGTGGAGACCTAGAAAATCCAAGCTCTACCTTCAGGAAAAGTCACAGGAAGCAATGACTTTCTCTTTAATCACTGTCAAGAAGCTAGCCAGATCCCAGCTCCTGGTGGGTTGTTGGTTGTAGCCATGTTGGTCTAAGGACACAGGCAGACAAAGTTGGTCTAATAGTTGGTCTAATAAAAGATATCACATTTACCCAAATAACCTTCTCTACCTAAACTCCTGGTGGGAAATTCTCAAGGATCTTTGGTAGTTAACACAGCTGTGAGCAACCAGTACCAGGTGCTCCCATTTCCAAAGACATGATGTGCACATGGGTATATACGCATAGAAGGCTAAGGAGGGGCAGGCACAGAACTGGCTACCTTGCAGGACTCATCTGTCAAGTCACCCAGAGAGACGAATGCAAAATGAGTTTCAGTTGCCCAAGTGCTCCAGGATCCATCTGCATTGCATTTATTCTTCCCCTCCTCATTGACTTAACTCAGGCATGGGCAATTATTTTGGGCGGAGGGCTGCTGACTGAGTTTTGGGAAGCCATCAAGGGCTGCATGCCAGGCAGCTGGGGGAACATAAATATTAATTTTGTAAATTTTTAGGGGCCTCATGGGCCATAGAGAATGGCCTAGTAGGCTGCATGTGGCCTACGGAGCACATTTTGCCCACCCCTGACTTAACTTCTGCCCTCCTGTAGGAGCCATAAAGGAGTGCTTTTCCTGCGTGGGGCTATATCAGGAGCCAGGATAATGAGGAGTGCTTCTGAATCAAGAATCACAACAGTCCTGCAACTGACTGTGGAAATGATCTCAAATGCTCAACAAAGGGCTGTAGTATGATGGCAGACACATGAAGTTGTTCATACCGGAACTGGTTGGAGGAAGGTACCCACCTTCCCATGCACTGCATTCAGGCTGAGGCACATCCAGTAGAAGACATTCCCTGTCTTGTGGTCCACTGTAGATGAGTTAAGACAGGGGAGAAGGACTTGTCATCCTATGAGGTGTCAGGTGCCAAATGGGATGTGTAATGTAGCTGGGACATCTGGTGTTTCCCAACAAGTGATCTCACAAGTTCTGCCTAACCAACTCTGTGCACAGTTAGAATTTAAAGAGATTCTTGTTTGTTTGTTTGTCAAAACTCTTCTATTAAGTTGCACAGGTCACCAGAGTGAACTAATACTTAGGTGTCAAGCTGTTGCTTACATGATGTACCCACACAAGCCAAAACATTTTTTATATTTAAACTTTCCATATTCCAAGCCAAATTAGCCAAAACAAATTCCAAATCTGAGAGTCAGTCCAGAACCATAAGTGGCCCTACTACCAGCAAACATCCTCCACCCCCATCTGGGGCTTCAGATGTTTCCAAAATCTTTGGCAGGCATCCTACTCGCAGGTCCAAGCCCAGAGGCTTCAGGTTCAGATGCCCCCAAGTTTTGCTTGCCCTCAGACATAAGGCTGCAGGAACAAGCTTGGGAGAAGTCTCCCCTTTCCATAAAGTAGACATAAAGCCAAGACCTTCCCACTCTAGCAGCTAAGTGGGGGTTTACTATACATTAACTTGGCAGGTACTATCCTTATGCCAGGAGAGTGGTCTTCCCCAGGTGCGAGTAGGTAGATCGTCTCAGTGGTCATGGTGTTTCCCTTCTCAGGTAAGCATATCACTACGCTTGATCCGAGCCAAAAAGAGGTTGAGAACATAAGCCAAAACATTTAGATAATGTCAAATATTACAACCTGTACTTTACCATTCCCTAAACCAGGGCGGGCAATTATTTGGGCTGGAGGGCCACTTAGAGAGTTTGGGTGAGCTGTCGTGGGCCAGGTCAGCACTCCCTGCCCCTCCTTGCCTTCCCCAGCAACAGCTCACCAAAACTCCCTAAGCAGCCCTCCAGCCCAAATGATTTTCCGTCCCTGATCTAAGAGCAGAGAGAACAAAGGTTAGGTACAGGGGTGTAGGGAGAAGTGGGGGAAACAGAACATAGCATCAGCCTAGCCAGGCCCAGATAACCTGCAGCTCTAGCCCCCTTCTCCCTGAACCCCGCCCCTGACCCTGAGTCTCCAGCACATGACCAAGCTGGTGCCACACTATGTTTCCATACACCTCTTCAGGCCATGTGGGTGCAGCTGGTGTGTCTCCTGTCTGACTTGGCTGCATGCGGGGGAACTCATGGTTGGGCAGGAGCCACACCAGCTGCTCCAACTGGACCCACACGGCACAGCCTGATGCAGCATGTGTGAACACAGAGCAGCACCATGTTAGCAGCACCCACACCCCTACCAGGCCCCAGCCTGGCAGAGCCCAAATAACCTGTGGCTTCTGGCCCTCTTCCCTTTGCACCCCCACCCCACCAGCAGGAGGAACTTTACCTGAATTTTACTCTCTGGGGGCTAGGCTGTCTGGTCTGCAAACAGCCACAGGGTTGGAGCAGCACACAGACAACCTCACTGGGCAGAAGCCTGGCCAGGAGTTCAGCACCCCCTACCTTAGAGCATACACTGGGGGCTGGGGGGCAGGGCAGGACAGCTGGGGAGGGGAACAGCTGCTGCTGCAGCAGCCAGCTGGCATGGGGAAGGGAGAAGGGAGAAGGGCGACAGTCTAGGGCAGTCGCAGGCTGGATACAATTGTCTTTCAGAGGGGCAGCCATGGGCTGGATAAAATTATTTGGTGGGCCAAATCCAGCCTGTGGGCTGCCCTAGACTGTCCCTCTGCTGGCCAATGCTCCAGAGCCATCTCAGTAGATCACTAATGGAAAAATCAGTTACTGACAAAGCTTATCCTGATATCCCAGGGCAAATAGAAGTATCCAAGAGAGCAGGCACAGCTATGAATCATAGAAAAGTAGAGCTGGAAGGCACTTCCAGAGGTCATCTACTCCAACCCCTTGCTTGAGGCAGGATCATCTCTATCCAAACCATTGGTTGCACATCCTTGTCTAACCTATTATTAAAACTACATAGTCAACCCTGTCATTACACAGTGAACCCTAACACACAGCCACAAGGCATAGCACTCCAACATGCCATAGGTAAAGCAGGGAGATAATGATGGCGAGCAGCCTGCTTCTGTAAGGGCTGATAAAACATGCTTAAGAGAGCCAAAAAAGAATACCACACCCCCGACCACATAGGAAGGCAAAATTCCTGAGAGTCCACATCAATCTGACCATGGAGTAAAAAATTGTCTTGACCCCAAAAGGTGGCAATCAGTTTCACCCTAAGCATAAGGGCAAGATCATTCCCAGCAGGAGCACTGACATAGTCCCAGTCAAAATCCCCAGCCCTGGATGCATCCACACCCAATACTTCTGGGGAAGGTAGAAAACAAAAAGCCAAAAACAAAAAAAAAAAACACATGACACATGTAACAACAGGAAGGGAGGAGGGGAAATCCTTTCTGAGCCCATGTGGCAACCAGAAAAACCCAGAAGCATAGGAAATACCCTTAAAGTAGCATAGGGATAGGTATTCCTAGATCATCCCTGACCAGTGCTTATCCAACTTCTTTCTGAATACCTCCAGGGATGGAGATTCCACCATTTCCCTAGGCAATCTATTCCACTACCTCACTGTTCCAACAGTAAAGATGTTTTTCCTGACACCCAACGTAAACCTACTTTGAAAGCTATATGAAGTATATGAGGGAGAAAGAAATGGTCTCCAAAGCCCTTGTTTTGTACTATACAGCAGAGGTCTAGCTCAGATTCATGCAAACAGATGCTGTGAGGTCAAGCACAGGTTTTGCATGGTTAGGTAGAAAGTCTAGAAGGAAAAGTTATGTTACTGTCCTCTGAAAGCCCTGGCCCCATCTGAAGAAAAAGAAGCACTGGACATTGAGGAGCTATGTGGTCCAGTCAGCTAAAAGGACAGATTGAGTCTGAAGATGCACAGCCCTTCAGCAGGCTCTGCCACCAGAATAAACCTCAGCTGAAACAGAGTGAGATCCCAAGCTGGTGAAAGTCAGGAAAGGTTTGCAAATTGTAGTGGAACTAGGCTGATTTACACCCACTGGGAAATCTGCCCTATAACTGTCCAGCTCTTCATGAATGGAAGCCCCCAGGCAGGATAAAAGTAAATGCTGCAGCCTTTCTTCAGGATGTATCCTTCCTCCAAAAAGGCAAGTAAAGTCAGACTGGCTCAGGAGAGGGGTCATTTACACTTCCCTGTAGCAGCTGCATTGCCCCATGCCTGATAACTCTCAGTGCCAGGCTCTCTGTAGGGTGAGGGCTTCTTGTGCTGTTTGGACATGATGCCTAAGACAAGTGGCTGAGGCTCTTGTTTCTGGTCACTCCTGCTGGTGGCAAAGGCAGGCATCTTGGAATTCACTTCCTGCAGAAAAGATATGGCATTGAGGCTTATTTTATCAACAATAGAGGCCATTCAGACATGCTGAGCAACTGATAATGTGCACCTGGCAAGGGGCCACTCTGTTGCCAAGGGATCCCGGATGCCTTCCTCATACAGAGGCTGCTACAAGGAGTTGCGCAGAGAACAGGGCCCTTATTCATGGCTGCTAATTTTGACAGCGGTCCAACAGAAAACACAGAGCAATATGTTGTCCCAGGGGCTTGGGGCAGTAGATGAGCTAGGCCAATGTGGCTATTAACTTCCTGTGAAGCTACAAAGCAAGTAAATGAGCATTCTCTTTGCCATGGGGCTTTACGGATATCCTGCAAGTGCTTATCAGAAAGGTCAGTTTTGTTTTCCAGACACACATTCCCTCTTTCTTCAACTCTTTGCCCCTCCACAGTCTATTTTAGGTCATTTTTGTGGGCACAGGATGATTTTGACTTGGCTGGTTACTTAAAAAACCTTTCCAAAGATAGGACAATGAACAGATTCACTAGCACACAAAATATGTGTCACCTTTCACCCTACCCCCTGCCCCCCAATGCACATTCATAGAAAGACTCAGTGGACTGTTCAGAGGGTTTTCCTCCATCTCAGGTTGATAGCAACCAGAACTAACAACCATCTCATGGTTGCTGCAACAGCCTGCCCAAAATACTGAGGGTCATGGTTTAATTCTTGAGAGACATCTGAAGGGCCAGGTCCCATATTGCCCCACTGTTGGCAGCCTGTGACAGGCCAGTAGAGGGTGCTCCTGCACCTGAGTCACCTACCTCACTGCACCAGATTCCAGTCTCCGAGTGCCTCCCTGGGGGTGCCTCACGTCTGGCCAACCCCCCTTCCTGGAGCACACCCATTAGTCTGGGGGTAACACTGCCGCCACCCAGGCTCTGGCCTGATCCTGGCACTGTGCCCCCTGGGAAACACAGGCCTAGTAGTCCTTGAGGGTACTCAATCCACTCCAAGAACTTGGGATGCTTCCCTCAGCCTGGAGCACAAATAGTGTTCTCCCTTAGTCAGCTGAACCAAAGGGACCCCAAGGCATAATCTAGTCCCTCTCCCAATCAGTCTCCCATGCTAGGTACAAAGGAGAAGTTTATTGGTTACAAGGAGTAGGTTTGGAATAGGGTACAGGGTAGAGCAATATCAAATAAATCCAATACAGCAAATAGGGTGGCTGGGTGCCTTTGATCATGCATCTGAGTTACTGCAAACTATATATCTAGTTAGATCTCAGGTAGCCTGCTCACGAGTATCATCCAGAGGCAGGTAGAGATTCCCTCTGGAGGCAGGCAGTTCATTGATCATGAGTTTCAAGAGAGAGAGCAAGTTTCAGATGGTCCAGCTTCTCTCTCTCTGAGTTTTCATGATGGCTACTGCCCCTCTTCCTGGGCAGTCCTTATCTTATATAGACCTTATTGACCTCATTTACCTGCTCCAATGGAGGCCAGCACCTGTTGGCTGCCAGCCAACCAATTTGAAATGTATCACTAGTTGCCAGGTAGACTAGCGTTGCTCAGAACAATAGGGAGCCCAAGCCTCTCACCCAGGTATGTGATGCCAGTCACGTAGGCAGAGGGAGCAGGTTTCCCGCCTCCCTCAGGAATGTATCCAACTCGGATTACAACTCAGGGTTACCTAAAGAGCCCATGAGATATCTGCCCTTTGCAGTGACCATGTTAACCAAATTGTCACATAGCAGAGTTTTGGGGGAGAGACAGAGGTGGCCTTCTGCCACACAGCCAAGGACCACTTGTGGCCTGGAGACAACATGCTCTTCTTACCCACAGTGATAAAAACCTCTGGAAAGAGATACAGGTTTGCCAATAGGGTAGTATAGAGGAAGTCAGTGCTGCTGTTATTGACAAAGGGAGAGTTCCTGTCTCCAGGTATGTTAACCCAGCACCTTTCACCAGCAATAAATTAGCTTTAAAAAAATAAGTTAAATATTTTAGAAGTCTCTGCACAGCAGGCTGGTTTTGCTGACATATGAGTGGTTCCTCACTCAAGTGCTAAAATCAAGACCAGCCAGAGTTGTGCACAAGATGCAAGGCCAATCAGCAGAGAGACAAATGGAGGAAACAAAAATGATGTAAGCTGCAGCTTTCCCCACCCCAGTACCCCATCAGACGCATTACTTACTTGCTGTTAGGAGTTAGAACATTACAGGCTGACTAGCCTCTAGCTGGCCTTGACAAACTGAGTGGGTCTGGCTGCCAACAGCTTTATCTCTAGCAGTCCTTAGTTACCTGTATTGGCTGCATATAAGCAGCAGCCCTTTTAGGATATAGATTAATGTACATTTGAAGCCCTTTCAAAAGGGGAATGTTGCAAAGGGGCAGCAGCTGATCTGTTCTAATTGTCACTGGACAAGCCAGGAACAATATAAATGTATTAAAACGGCTCTAACTTCAAGGTTGGAGGAAGCAGAGTTAAAGGTTAACCATTTTTTGATACAGTTGTTTCCTTCCCAGCATAATAAAACCACATGTAATAGAATCATATTGTCATAAAAAATAGAGTTGGAAGGCACCTCAGGAGGTCATCTAATCCAACTCTCTTCTCAAAGCAGGACCATCCCCAATTACATCATCCCAACCAAAGCTTTGTCTAGTCAAGTCTTAAAAACCTCCAAGGATGCAGCTTCCATCACCTCTCTAGGTAACCTGTTCCAATGTTTTACTACCCTCCTAGTGAGAAAATTCTTCCTAATATCTAACCTAAACTTCCCTTACTGCAACTTGAGATGGTTGCTCCTTGTTTTGTCATCCGCCATCGCTGAGAACAGTCTAACTCCATCATGGGCGACAGTGATCATCGCCTGCTGGAATTCACCATCCAGCGCAAGGTAGCAAAGGCCTGCAGCAAAGCAGCAGCCCTAGATTTCAGGAGGGCGGACTTCAGTGAGCTAAGGAGAATAGTCGGGGAGGCACTGAGGTCCTGTAGGGGAGGGGAGCCAGGTGTCCAAGGAGAGTGGTTGCTCCTTAAGGAGACGATCCTCCAAGCCCAAAGGGAGGTAATCCCAACATGGAGCAAAGGGAGCAGGAGGGCACAAAAGCCCCCATGGCTCACCAAAAGCATCCGGGAATGTCTTCTACCTAAAAGGGAGACGTACACCCAATGCAAGGGAGGGGTCATCACCAGGGGGGATTATACTGTGGTTGCTCGGGGATGCAGGGGGGCAGTCAGGAAGGCCAAGGCAGAGATGGAACTGGGACTAGCTTCCCGGATCAAGGACAACAAGAAGTCCTTTTTTAAATACATAGAGGGCAAAAAGAAGGTAATGTGGGGCCCCGGCAAGACACGCTAGGAAATTTGGTCGTCACACCAGATGACAAGGTTAACCTATTTAATGACTTCTTTGCCTCCATTTTCCTGAGCAGAGACTGGATCAGCTCCCCCCCTGAGCCCCCCTCAGGCCCCAGGGGAGGTGCACCCATGTCATGGGTCAGGGAGGATCTAGTCAGGGAACTTCTGGAGGGACTGGATGTATTGAAATCAGCTGGTCCAAATGATCTCCACAGCAGAGTCAGAGTGCTAAGGGGATTACCTGAGATCATTGTGGGACCCCTGGCATGGCTGTACAAGCACTCGTGGTGCTCTGGTGTGGTGCCAGAGGACTAGAAGATGGCCAATGTGGTTCCCCTCCAAAAAGGGAGGAAGGAGGGGGTAAATAGCACTCTGTTCAAAATTGTTGATGACACTAAGAGGTGGGGGGATGTGGGCATGTTAGAAGGAAGAAATAGGCTACAATCAGACCTAGATAGGTTATAGGGATGGGCAGATGAGAATGGGATGGGATTCAACACTGACAAGTGCAAGGTGCTGCACCTGGGGAGGAAGAACCAGCAGCTTACCTACAGGCCGGGGAACTCCTTTCTCGTCAGTGCAGAGGCAGAAAAGGATCTTGGAGTCATGACTGATGCCAAGATGAACATGGGCCGGCAGGGTGGGGATGCAGTCAGGAAGGCCAACCATACCTTGTCATGCCTCCACAGATGCATCTCAAGCAGGTCCAGGGAGGTGATCCTCCCCCTCTATGCGGCACTGGTCAGGCTGCAGCTGGAGTACTGCGTCCAGTTCTGGGTGCTGCACTTCAGGAAGGATGTGGACAATATGGAATCAGGGGGCAGCAGGGCAGGCCCTATGAGGAGAGGCTACGGGACCTGAACGTGTTCAGCCTCCACAAGAGAAGGCTGAGGGAGGATCTAGTGGCCTGTTACAAACTAGTCAGAGGGGACCAGCAGGCACTGGGGAAGTCCCTGTTCCCCCGAGCACTACCAGGAGTGACCAGGAATAACGGTCACAAGCTGACAGAGGGTAGATTTAGGCTAGATATCATGAGGCGCTACTTCACAGTCAGGGCAGCTAGGATCTGGAACGAACTTCCAAGCGAAGTGGTGCAGGCTCCTACCCTGAGGGTCTTTAAGAGGAGGCTAGGTGATCACCTTGCTGGGGTTGTTTGACCCCAGTACTCTTTCCTGCCATGGCAGGGGGTTGGACTTGATGATCTGCTCAGGTCCCTTCTGACCCTACCAACTATGAAACTATTTTGAACCTCCCACTAGTTAAAGTCTGCTATTAAATCCCTTCTCAGTCTCCTCTTCTCTAGACTAAATAAGCCCAGTTCCCTCAGTCTTTCCTCGTAAGTCATGTCTCCCAGCCCCCTCACTACTTTTGTTGCCCTCTGCTGGACTCTCTCCAATTTGTCCACATTCTTTCTGTAGTGTAGGGGTGCAAAACTGAACACTGAAGTCCAGATGTGGCCTCACCAGTGCTGAACAGAGGGGAATAATAACTTCCCTTGATCTACTGGCTACACTCTTAGCAATGCAGCCCAGTATGTAATTAGGCTTCTTGACAACAAGGGCACACTGCTGGCTCATATTCAGCATATTGTTCACTGTAACCCCCAGGTACTTTTCTGCAGAGCTGCTGCCCAGCCAGTCAGCCCCCATCCTGTACTGGTGCATGGGATTGTTCCATCCTAAATGTAGGACTTTGCACTTGTCCTTGTTCAACCTCAGGAGATCAACAAGTGGAAGGAACCAACAGCTGTTCACTGAAAGTGTTCTCCTTTTGAAACAGGTCTCCAAATGTGTGTGTGTCCATAACCTCAGTGTTCAGCAGGATAGTCAACAGCACAGTTGCCTCCTTAAGGAGTTTTTCTACATCTAGCCATGCCCCAATTTGGACCTTTAATTGCTTGCCACCTGCCTTATGACTCTTGCAGATCCCAGTTACCTGAACACTGGATCCTGAGCCCACAACATCTAGCCTCAATTGCTCATGCCCCCAGTCCCCTGACACCTACACATCCATCACCTTTGTAACATGAGACAGACCTGTGTCCTATTTCTGAGCCCAAACATCTCTCCTTGGTTAGGGCTACTTGGCACTCCCCTCTCATACTGCACTCTCCTTCTCATGCTTTCCCTATGGTTTATTAGCAGCCTAGTGTTCTACATTGGAAACACCTAGCCAGTTCCCATTCTGCACAGGAAACTACAGCTGGAATACCTTTTTTTAGGAGATGAGAAAGTCAATTACACATGGTCAAATCTATTACAAACTGGTCCCCATCAGGTCAACAATGGGGCGGCAGCCAGCTGTCTGGATCTAGGAACAGCATTTCAGGTTTTGATGGGGCCATCCCACAAATTGGGATGGAAGACATGAAGAGTCTGATTTCCAAAATTAGGTTCATGTAATTACTCATCCTAAACTACCAGCCTCATCTGTGCACAATTACTGCAATTATGCATACATTCCTGGCCAGTCAGAGAGCTGACTGGCCACTTGTATATTCAGCTACTGCAACTATATGGGGAGGGAGGGCCGGGAATCAGAGCACTGCATGACTATTTGTGCGCATCCAACTTTGACAATCAGGCCCTAAGAATTCCCAGAATCCTTTTCAACACTATTTCATGGTCGTCAGTCTCGGGCACTGCACTACAATGTGATGATGACTTGAGGCCATCAATTTATCAAGCAAACAGCCATGATGTTGCATTGTAACATGACTGCCTTGTAATGTGTGTCACAACATGACAGACTGTCAATATCATCAAGATACAGCAACACCAACATTGTTCTCACTTTGCCCTCCAGTATCTATCCCTTGGCTTCTATCCCTCTTCACTTCAGGCATGCATGGCATTGGGGTACATGCTAGAAGAGTTAAAATCATCAGAGTGCACGTGTCCTCCAAGGCCTGCTTCATGGGATCAGTCAAGTAGTTGCATCTTGCCTTATGAAGTACAAACTGGAGTCATAGCAAAGTCCCCTTGAAATAGCTTTCGCCTGGTCACTGGGATTCGTTATTGGTGACACTGAGTCATTCTCTGAAATGTGCTCTCTGCCACTTTCACTTCAGATCCTATCTGCCTGTAATTTGATCATATCTCCTGCCTACTCTCCCTCTGTCCTCTCCCAGCCTTTATGCACACCCAGAGCTAGAAATGTCAAGATCTCCATGTGTTGTCTTTTCCTGACAGCTTTCATCAGTTTGCTTGTGCCTGGAGGTGACGGAGACATGACTAAGTAGTAATTGCACCATAAGCCCCCCTGTCAGAGGGAGGGGACAGCATAAGTGACCCCTCTGGTAAAAGAGACACTGCTGTTTCATGGAAATACAAGTCCAGCTCAGATGTCATTCTCAGCTAGGATTAACCCTCCCCTCTATGATGCCACGACTTGGTTGGTCAGCAGAGGCAGCTTAGGAAACTGCTGCTATCTTGATATAGGCAGAGGAGTAGCCCAACTCCCTGAACAGGGCAAATAAAGCTAGGTTCTGTCTGCACTGGCAGTTAGGCACAGTTGGGAGACAAATCTGCTGCAAGACAGCTCTAGGGTAAATAGGACTTGACTGGGTCAGGCACCAGAGGTGGGAGGATGTCTTGGGAACCACAGTGGACAAAAGGAGCAGCAACACAAACCTTACAATAAGGTGATGCTGAAGGAGTGGGTGTAAGCTACAAAAATATGGAGAGGAAGGATGGTCGAGGAGTTAGGACACAAACAAGGGACTAGTTCAAATCCCTGCACTGCCACTGGCTGCCCATATAACCTGGGGCTAATTATGTAGCCTGGGCTGACACTGCAAACCAGAAGGGCAATTGTACCTCATGTAGGTCTTACCTGTGCTTGCTTGCATATTTAGCCACAGAGGTACAGCTTTCAGTCACCAAGTGCTTGCCCAGAGTCCAGAGTGGGTCTGTGCAGCCCATATTGAAACCCACTAGCTTAAAGCTCGCTCATATATGCCTGCATGAGCTGCAGCTGTACCCATGGGCTGAAGCCTAAACTGACGTACCCCTGTACCTCAGTGTAAAGTAGGGATAATGGCCCTTCCTTACCTCTGCCTCATGGGGACATTTACATAGGCTGGAGATCTGGCCTATGGTATCCAGATTAACAAAAAGGCATAAGATAGAGCTGTCTTCTCCCGTCTTCCACACACCACCCGATGCTACCAACATAATAAAAAGTGCATGCCTCTGCACCCAGCTTTGCAGGAAAGCTTCATTTCAAGGGAAATCCATTTTTAAAGGTAATGAACCCATCACCTGCTCAGAACACCCTAGTGTCATATTTTGGAAAATCAATTCATACCATCATTGCCAAATAAAATGAGAAGGTATTCAACATGCATGGGTCCATTGCCAAAGGTTACATTAAGAAAACATTGATGTAAAAGAGACAAGCACTGAAACGCAAGGAAAAGCTGAAGTCACACAACCTTAACTCTGCCCACTGGTACAACCTACAATTAGCATAACCACTCAAACAATACCAGGCAATTTCCCCTACAACCTTAGAATCAGTGGTAGCTTTTTGATCTATTTTTAACAGTCTTTTCACATTGGATCTGACTTCATTTTCATAATGTACCAGCCTGCTTTGTTTTTTGGCTTAGAGGTTTATATTCCCCCACTTTATGGGCTGTGTGTTATTAATGGATTCAGAAGAAATTAACACATATTCAGGAGCAGCCAGAGGCCATAATCAGAGTCGGGGACCCTTGTGCTGGTAAGAGAGACCCTATCCATCCATCCAGCAGCACCATGTCTCTTATGGACACTGAAAGGGACAAGCCAGCTAATTCTGAGGCTAATTTACATGCCCGCATTCCCACCTCATTTAGGTGCACTTAAGGGGAGGAGGCAGTTAACAAGGAAGCTAATTTAGCTGTTAACTTTGGTGACCTAGATATGCCAGTGAGTTTTTACTCTCATTCCATCTCCTATTTAATCCTAGGGCACTGGACAAGTACAGTTGTGCATTAGGCAAGACTCTCCATAGAAGCGATTCACAGGGCACATAAGTGCTTCTCTCAACATGGAAGTAAGGACACAAGCAATACCAACACGTACATTACTTGAAGGCACCTCAGCCACAGCAAGCCAGATCTGCTGTCTTCCCTCCCCTCTGCCCCCATACAAGGGCTACTGACTGAACAGGGAAAAGGGCAAGATTGACTTCTCTGTACCTGTATTGAAGCTGAACCACGTCTTCTGCACTTGGCCCTCTAGTGGCTGCTGGTGGCCATCGCAGCTCAGCACTGGAGCCAGACAAGAGGACACTTGCACCAGCTCTTGCTTCACCACAGAAGCCAAAGCACAGCTGGTGACGGCACAGACTTTGGACCTTACTAAACACCATCCCATCCTCCTTTGTCCGATATGTGCAGCCTCATGCTTCCCTTTCGTGTCCCATAAGGAAGCTCTGTATAGCGAAACCCATAGCCACCCCTCCAGGTGGCATTGCTGCCATCACTCTCTGGTACAGCCCATGGATGCCCATGAAACAGGGCAGCTAGAAAGCACTGCGTCCCTATGCTTCCATGATGGGGCACTCGAGTGCAACTGCATTGGCTTCAGGGGCACTGTTGGGCCTTTCCCCACCCCTGCTCCTCCCACCGCTCTTAGAGTTCCTTCACGGAGGTCCTCCATGAGGGGTAGAGATGCTGAGGCCTCAAAGTTCCTGAAAGCCAACTTTGCCTCCATTCCTCCTTCCCCTGCTCCCCTACTGGCTGGTCTAGCAGAGGAGATGATGAACAAGACCTGGTCTCTGAGCTCCTCAACCTCCACAGGAGCCAGAAATTCAACTCTTGGAAGATGTGCCCAATCCCCTATTCATCTATGCTAACTCTTGGTGCCCCTCCTGCCCCGTGTCCCTCTACTGGCCTTCTTTTGGAGTGGTACTGCCCGGACCCCACGGTAATCACATCTTGGGTGAGGGGACAGGGGCTTGCTTGACATATAAAGCCTCCATGCAGAAGTCAGTGAAGAGTCAGCACTCATTGACATGAGTTCCTTTGAAGCTTGCCTCAAAGCATCATCCTCTGGCCTCTCACCCAGGTGACCAAGTGGCAAATCAGGCTGCAGTGCTGCAGAGACAGAAACTGATACCTCCCAGATGCTGTGCCCTCTCCTCAGAAGCAGACGTGAGCATCTGGGCCAGAAATTGTCCCTTTGTTAGCTTTGGCAGGAGCTCAAGGTGTGCAAGTCACACAGGGGGAGAGATGAGATGGCCTTAGCAAAAGGAAGGAGAAAGAGAGCAAGTTCTGAGTGGAATATTCCAGTGTCTCCAGCACTCCCACAGCAGCTTTACCTTCCTGTCTCTCACTGCTGCTTTTTAAAGCCCATTTCCCACGGGACAGCACAGCTAATTTAACCAGAGGTCAGCTTCTCCGGGTCAGGGCTGAAAAGGATGCAAGCAGGACAGGGTTCTATAAAAAGATACTTGCTGCTGCTTTTTTTGTAGTCCTGCATTGATTTTTCCATGGGTATCTATACCCGTTCTGTGCGGCATAATGAGAGGGAGGGACACGGCTCCCAAGCCTTGCCCATACTGTAGCCTGCTCCTGTAATACAAAGCCAGGCTTCACCTAGCCCACATGAGACAAGCTGGGATTTCACTAGTCAACCAGGCAGCACAATCTTGTTCACATGGGCTGGGAGGGTTGTGAAGACAGGCTGTAAAGAAGGCACCCTGGCCACAGTTCTCCCAGCTGCATTTAACCACCAGCTCCCAACACTGTCAGTCACTGCTGTCACTCAACCCTGTGGCTCAGTCAAGGAATTTTCCTTCTTCATGAACACAAATCAGACAGACACCTTTTAACCAGTCTTCCCGTGGGCTCTCGATAGTCCCTTCAGTCTGCTTTTGTTTCCCCTTGCCAAATGAGAGCACATGTACTCTTCCACCTCCCCTGAACAGCAGCAGTCACAGCACTGCCTCAAAAGGCATCAGTGCAGTGGGTCCCCACCCCTCCCTGTACTCTGTCTCACTAACCTTACCCACCCCAGCTACCTACCGCCCTGCTCCTTTCCAGGATCTTGTCTCCTGCATGCCTACCCCTTCTGCTCTCAACAGAGTACCAACTGCAAGGCCTGCTCACCATCCCCTGTCTTTCTCCTCCCCCTGGACAAGTTGGCCCATGCCCAACTCAGCCCCAACTATCTGAAAAGACCATCTCTTTTAGTGACACTGACCATGTCCCAAAAGCCAGTGGCTCTGAGAACGTATTTAGCAAATGTACCACAGCCAGGCTCAAGGAGTGGCCTTTTTACTCAGCACCTAGCATCCCTGACATCCCTCACCAAGTGCTAGGTGTCAGTCCCAGGCCTACTCCGTCACTCATCAGCAGTGGGATATGAGAAGCCTATCATGGGATGCAGAGATTAGGACCAGAAGAAGGCCAGGAGGTCAGTCCAATGAAGGGCCAATGGACCAGAAGGCCCAGAGCTCAGAGACATGACTGTAAGAGGGAAATGCTGACTGGAAACAATTGAAATCATAGGCAGATAGCAACTGGTTTCCTCTTCGCCCTGTCTCATATTCCTTTGTTGCCAGGCTGGGTCCCCTGCACCGTAAGATTTTCCCCACCTTGTTCTCTGCTGGTGTAACACGTGCTTACCCTCTCGAAGGGCCCAACTCTACCCTGTCTTCATCTGTGCCTAAGAACCAACCCCCACCACACTGTAGTTCACAACCAAATAACCATTTCCAATTTGACAAATATAACATGGCCACAGGGAGGCTCCTGGCTCAGCTCCAACACTGGAGGAGAATTCAAACTATAGCTGAAAGGCCACTGGGAGGGCAGAGGAGAGGAGGTTGTCACCTTAAGCTGTTGTTCATATTCTCCTTCCACCCCCACTCTGCCTCTCTGCTCTGTCCTTCCTGACCTGACGCAGCCCCTTCTCCTTCCGAACATCACCCACCTCCTCATAGCAGGTGCAGGTGCAGGAGCTGTTACCATGCAATTCAGCAGTGAAGTTCCAGGTTTGTGCTCCTGGAAACATGGGGCACAGTTCATCAGAAAAGTCCAAGCAGCCAATAGCAGTGCAACTCTGGACAATCAGTGTCCCTGACCAGTCCTTGATTGGTTTAGATCATGGATGGGACTGGGCCTGCACTGGGGGGACATAGAATGGGCATAGAGTTGCTGTAGCACCCAGAAGGCAGTGCAACAGGTTTTCCATCAGCTACGCAGGAAGGATGCAGCCATGGACTCCCCCCCACCCCCACCTGCCCTTGGGGAAGCAGGCAGTGGGAAACAGGGAGCAGTACCTGTACCAGTGTGACTAAGAGAAACCTTTAGCCAAGATCTTTGGGCACCCCAAACACCTGCCTTAACCTGGCTGGCCCTGTTGCCTGCAGGAGAATAAAAGATGACAGAAGCACATCAGATGTGCAGAAGGGCCCTTGTGCTGGATGAGACTGACTCCTGGGCTCCCAGCTCTTTTTGGAAGCATTGAAGGAGAATCTCAAGGGTTTCCTTCCTCAGCAGCCTGGCTACAGACCAAGCCTCAGAGAGTACCCAAGAGACTGACAGAGCACAGCACTAAGCACAGCCTGTCCAGGGTGAGGAAGTGGGTGGATAGTGCTGTGATGCAGCAGAGAGCCACCCTCAGGGCACTCATTTTTCAACTTTAGATTCCTCCACCTTTTTTTGTCCATAAGCATTTGCCAGTGAGGAGGAATCTGCTGCCACCAGCACAAGTGATTTTCCACTCGCAGCTTCCCCTTAACTATCTACCCCTCCCACCTGCAGCTGAGCGGGGACTGCAGATTGAAATCATATTTCATGCATTAAGTTAATGTCTTACTGGAAGTGGCCAGAAATCTTATCCCGATGATGCAATGCGCGGCGGGTTATTCTGGGGTGGCGATGGTGTGATTTAGAAAACTAGTCCATCCTGGTAGGGCAGTCACAGGAAATGAACCTGTAGGTGTAGATATGTCCTCTATCAGATTTTGAACAGCTGGGCTGCTGGCTGATTGAGGGGCTGCATTTCCTCATGGGATACTATCTGCTTTATTATCACGGGTTGCTGACAGGTTGTGTACACAGTGCTGTAGGTGAGTTTCTTGATGTATTATACAACAAGCAACACAATTCCAGCAAGCAAAGGGTTGTGCTCTGTGCCACAATCTGATTTGCAGAGGCAATAATGCTGTCTGCCAGCCCCCTCCCCCCATTCCGTGCTGGTTCACCCATGTAGCAGTCAAGAGGTTTGGGGAAAAGAGGAAGCCTCTTTTCACTTTGTAAAATTCAGCTCGTTGATCAGATTCTTTGTGTGCGCCACTGTCTGACACCTGAAACATGAGGGCCCTGCCTTGGCTCAAAGCCCAGCTCCTTGCTGCACTTGGTATTCAGAAACCATGGGGAACGCACAATAGAGCACACTCCACTTCTTGTTTTACTTGAGGAGGATTTAGTACTAGGGAGCAGCATCTGGCAGCTGTAGACCCCAACAGTCCCTTGTCCTCCAACTGGCATGGCTTCCTCCTGTAGCCCTGCCAGTGAGCTGATCTCGACACTGCCCTGGGGTCACTGGCTCTGGTCAGCTTGCCAGGTCTGATCTCCAGTGAGGTCCCCTGGCACAGGAGATGCTGTTGGCAGGCACTGGACTGGCTAGCTGGCCCACTCAAGGTACTCCCAGGGCATGACCAAAGGACTTCCACATACTCCCTGTTCCTCACTACTGACAGCCCATGGGAAGTGCAGAGGCTGCATAACTCAGAGCCAGTGGTCACCCCTGCCACCTCCCGGCAGCATCAAACAAGTTCCACCTATGCCCCCCGCCCATCATGAAGTTCAGTCCAGCCCCAAGGACAAATCTCACCCACTGGGCTTCAATGATCTCTGTAGGGGACTCCTCCCCAGCTGGCTAGGAAGTCCCATCTCTATGACCCCTTGTCCTTGGCCTCCCTGTTGAGGCAGCCCAGCAACTACAAGTGCTTAGGAAAAAAATGGGCTCAGCTCCTTTCCCACAGTATGTGACTTGCAGAGCTGGGTCGGGTTTACAATGGCAACCTGAGGGAATGATGGGAAACAAGCCTGGCCTCTCAGTGTCTCATCTATTTTCCTCCCACAGTGATACAGCCTCATGGAGGTGAATTTAGGGGTGCATAGAAGGAGAACATAGAAGGTACACAGAAGGAATTATCACTTGGGGCTATTCGCCCTAAAGACGTTCTCTGGGGCAGTTCTCAGGTGCCCTGAAGCAGTTTGCTTGTCTCTTCACTGCACCCTTCCCCTTCATTTGTTCCTCTGCTGTCAAAAGGCTGCTGTAGGTGACCACACAGCTCCACCATGGCAGTCCTTTGCACAACTGGCCATGATGCCCGTGCTACAATTCTGGCACCCACATTCTACACACACCTTGTCAGCTCTCTTCTTCCATAACCAGGCTGTATGTGTGGTTGGATCTCTCCAGGAGTCCATAGGGGAGGCTGGCAAATGCCAGCTGGGGATCCATGCCTCAGAGCAGGTTGTCATAATGGCAGGTCTCAGTACTGTGTCAATGAACTTGCCCATATTCCCTATTGAGCCCCTCCCCTCTGGGTGTCTTTGGCTCACTCAGCCTCATGACCCCCTCACCTTCTGCTTCTGACTTGCCTCAGTGCCCCATTGTTCTATCACCCACCCCCAATCTCACCCCCATAGCAGTCCTGACAATCACCATGCCCTTGTCCCCAGCACTCTGCAGCAGCCAGGCACATGCTCGCCCCAAGACAGACCATTCAAAGAAGTAGTCAGTCAAGGGTGAGCATGGCTTTAGTTGGACCCTTTTCGAATCACAGGAGCCTGACCTCATTCAGTCACTCTCTGTGTATGTCACGTCACATATGATTATCCCACCAGCCGCCAGCCTGGGATTCAAATCACGTCACCTCCTTGTGCAGGCCCCAGTATCTCTCTCTGTCCCTCTCTCACAGCCAAGTCAGCTGCTTCCCTTGTTCTCATAATTGAGCTTCTGAAGACACTTAGCACAACCGGACTAAGTGGGAGCCACCAAGCCAGAGAGGGAGGGGGATAGACAGACAGTCAACTGTGCAAGAAGGAGCGCAGGCCATAAGCTTGCATAAGGGGACTCCACATGATAACAAAAGTTGCCTTGGGGATACTATCCCTGGTTAATCAGAGACACCAACACCTCATGCTGGGGATGAGGCCTCTTGGGTTTGGATGAAGATGGAGAATAGAGTCTCCTGCCTCGCGGGGATGAGGGGGATTCCACCATTGTAAAGCTGGGGGTCAAAGGCAGAACTAAGAATACAAAAGCCAGTGCTGTGGGCTGAACCGACATGGAGGGTGGACTTCCGTCTTGGCACAGGGGAGGAAGGCACATGCTGTACAGTGCACTGGCTAGTGTCAGGAGCTGGAATCCAAGTCTGGATTGAGCTATAGTGCTGTCTGCCCAAGGGCCATTTCTTTCCCAAGGACTTGGCCTCTCCAGCAGTGATAACAAGCTAGGATTGGCATCAACTACCCTCTTACCCAAGTGTTTTCCTTGCAGGCAGCCCTACCCCACAGCCTCACATTCCTGCCACCAAGCACCCTTGTCTCACTTTTCCTCCTGCACCAATGATCTCCCTTCACAAACAAGGCCACCCAGGCCAGCTAGTAGGTGCTGTGAGCTGTACCACAAACTGCTGCTGAATGCACTATCCCACAGGCCCCTCTGGAAATGATTGCAAGGACCCTGCCAGTGTCTGATCCTGACCCCAAAGGGGTGGCATCCAAAAGTTCCACAAAAAAACCACCAGGGGGAGCTTTCAGACCATTCCTACCAGCTTGCAGACCATCCTCCTGTCTAGCTTTACTCTCCATGGCTGCTACCTGCTCTGTCCCAAATACAGGTCCTGCACACTGATTAGGCTTCCTGAAGAACATCATTTCTCCCAGGTGTAGGGGCACTTCCAATCAGGGGTGTGCAAGGGAGTTGTATTACACAGAGTTCTGGATGAAGCAGTGTTTTCTCCCCTGCCCCCCCACCCGCCCTCGTGTTCAGTCACACACTCTGAAAACCTCTCCCAAGCTCTGACGTGTTCCACACCTGATTGTCACACGGAGGCAACTGTTTTGGGAAAGTCTGAATTAAAACACACACACACCAGCAGCCTCCCCAGCATCACCCTCCAGCCAGTCAGTACTGTGATTCACATGACTGCAGCAGTTGGAAGTAGTCATTGAGACCAGAGCTGCATCACACTGAACAAGCACAGCAGGAGAGATAGACTGTGACCCATAGCATCCCCAGTCCAAAGAGACAAGACTTCGTAACCCTAAAGGCATAGGAGGCTTCTTATCTCCACTTGCTGTCCAGAAAGCTGAGACACCACAGGACAGATTTTCTCAAGTTCACATTTAGACTTGGAGCTGGGTTTTCAAAATAGGTCAGCAACCATTTAGGCACCTAAACATAGGCCTGGGTTCAAAGCAACTCTGAGTAGATGCTCAAGAGAATTCAGCAGCCAATCTCTAGACCATTGTCAGAAAGGGACTTGCCCAAGGTCATTGAGCAAGTCAGAAACTGAACCGAGATCTGAATTCCTGCCTGGTGCATTTACCATAAGGCCGGGCTTCCTCCCCACAGGGAATGGCTGAGCACATACTCCTAGAGTAATGGGGCCTGTGGACATTTTCAGAGTTCAGCAGCACTCAGCAGTGCCAGCCCTCATACTATCTGGTTCACTATTCTTTTTAAAGTCCCAGCTCCAGAGTCAAGTGATTCATGAGACTCTGAGGTTCCCTTTTTGCAGAAAGCCTGTAGCGATTAAGCTACATGAAAAATGACTAGAAATATGGCACATAATGGCCCCAAAACTGAGTGGCCAATCCAAAGGAACAGACATGTGGTATTTAATAAATGTCTTTTGACTTATGTGAAGCCAACTTGTGATGTGGAAGGAGGCTGGCAATAGCAAGAGGTGGACACTAAGCTCAGCCCCATGGAAGACACTGAGGAAGACCACAATCCTGTGCTGAGCACAGATCCCCAGCTCTATGGACAGTGGGGCAGTCACAGAGTAGGGACTAACAAATCAGTAATGCTCATCTCCCCTGTGAAAGGAATGGCCCTCCTTGGAACTGTCTGGAGGTCTCCTTAAAAGCATGTTTGCATGTGTTTTGGGCATCCATCTGCTGAAAATATACTTCACAAAAGACTAGCATTGTCACTACCCTGGACCCCAGTTTACAGACAACCTGGCTCAAGCAGAGGCTGGTTATGGTCATGTCAACCCAGACTACATGCAAGTAGCACTAAAGCCCTCTGTTCCTAAGGGCTCCCCCAAATATTTTTACATAGGGCCAGTGGTGACCATGCAACAGGAAGAGGTATGAAAAGGAGGCTGCAGCAAGATGTAGTGGTGGAAAGAGATTGCCAGAGACAGGAGTGGAAGGGAAGTGGAACTGATGAACACTAAGGGATTAATTGGTTAATTCCTGGTACCACTCCCTACCCCATCACCATTGCTGCTGCCCCTCTCCCACCTACTGTATTTTGGGCATCTGAATCTATCCATTCTCTCCCTGTTGTTGCTGTCTCTTCCCCTCCTTCCCTCATCTCTAATTCTAAGGCTCTGGGAGAGAGTCTATGACTTAAGCAGAGGACTAGGCATTATACGCTCCCAGGTTCGAGGCCCCCAGTCTTCTGTAGCCAACTTCTAGGTCTCTGGGCCTTACTCCCCTTTACTTATGAAACAAGGATTGTGAGATTTTCCTTCCTGGCTGGGGCAGGGAAGATGCATTTCCAGTACAGTGCTCTTAAAGACCTACAAAGCCCTTCCCCAGAGAAAACTCCTCTCCCCTCTCGTCCGAGCAGAGGATTTATGAGTCAGGGGAAAGAAAGCTTCAGTCACGTTGCCAGGTCTCCTTCCCCAACAGGCTCTGCTCAGACATGAGGCTCATTGCACCCTAGCTCACCCGGAGTCCCACCAAGCAGCGTGGCTGCCACCCAGCTGTCTAAATTTAGCCAAGTGCTGGGATTAGATAGGAAGAAGCCTAATTAACTGTTGCTGCTTTAGTTTCCGGCTGCCACTTGTCTCCAGAGTGGCATCATGCGCTGCCCAGGAGGAGGTGGGTGTGTGGGGTGCTGAGAAAGAAGGAAGCAGGAAGTAGCTGCAGGAGGGGTCCCTTCCACTATCCCTGTCCCAATGAACCATTGGAGTCAGGCCAAGAGCTCTAGCTCCCATATTACCTATGACCCCTCTTGTCTCTAGATGTTTGTTTTTCTATATTGGTTGGTTCTTATGGGCTAGGGTTGGACATTACACATAAACCAGTTTAAGTGATCAGAAACTGGTTTAAACCTGTAACAGACCAGGTGTTTAATGCACACAAACCAGTTTGAAAATGGCTGAAACCAGTTTGAGATAAACCTGGTTGAATGTAGTATCACACTTAACTGATTTGGGTCAAACTGGTTTATGCAATGTCTGTCCCAGACCCCCCTTGCTAGCTTAAGATAAACCAGACTCCCCCAACATCCCAGCATGGTCCCCCAGCATCCCAGCATGGGCTTTGCTCTACAGTAGGGCACTTCGCTCTACAGTAGGGTTGACCCCTCCCCTCTGCTCCCTTGCTGCAGCTCTGACAGAGACCACAGGCATGTGCCTGGCTCTCCTTGCTAAGCAAGGATTATTCTCACCGCCCCTCTGCCTTACACAGACACATCATCATTAGCTAGAAGGCCACATGCTGGCTACAGTCCATGCTGTGGGAGACGACAAGGCAGACAGGCTTTTTGGAGCTAATTAACAGGTAGCTTAATGTCCTTGGAACAGCTGTTTAAGAAGAGCTTGGAGAGAGGCTCTGTTTTCCTAAGGGGTTGATAAACACTGAGTTAGGGGTGATAAATATTCCCTGCTGGGCTGTTCATGGGGGGTGGGTAGGGAGGGGGTAGAATAATCAGAGCATTCTGCCAGGGCCTGGCCATGTCTGCTCAGCTCAGGACTATGGAAGTGAAGTCCCCCCAGCTTCTAGCCTGAGCCAGTACAGGCATGTGCCTACATTTCTGGAATGAGAGGGGAATGACTATCCACCACCAAATCAGTTCAAATTTTGCAGGTTAAACTAACTTGCAAATATTGAATCAATCCAGGCTCAGGCTTTTTGAATGTCTGTCCCTAGCCATGAGGCCTGCGACCTGCAGAACTTCCTGGCCCAAAAGATCCCTACACATCTGTTGCTACAGGGCACACAAGTTTCTCAGGACCCAAACATGTGTATGGGTTGGTGTAGCAAGCCTTGTGGGTCTGCCACCTGGTGGCCCCTGGGGTCTGACCCACTGGCTAGCTGTCTCCGGCCCTGCTTCACCTCCAGACTCTTGCCTACCACCCCTTGATGTTATTGTTTGTTTAGTAAGGAGGTGGGCACTGAAGCTGCTGGCTGTCCTTGCCACCCTCACGCCTGGAGGTCTGTGTTTCCCTTGGGATGCACCCCTTCAGGTCTCCAAGCACCTGCCAGGGCTTCAGCCATCCTGGCCTTGGCCCTCTTTTTCTCACTGAGCTCTCAGCCTTGATCTGCTGTCTGAGACTTTGGTTGCTGGGCCTCAGTCCTGCCTTGGCTGCAGCCCCTCCTGGGCTCCCATTTTATTTCAGCAGCCTCAGCCCTCTCAGGTTATGATTTATTTCCAGTCTCTGATAGTGGGGAGTACCTCATGGGCCCCTGACCCATGGCCTCCTCCTCCCCTGTAGCCACATTCTAGTCCTCCAGTTGAAAAAACTTAAAAACACTAAAGAGTGACTTAACCCATCCTAACTCAAACATAATCCACTTGGGACTCTAGTGCTCCAGCCTTGCTTCTCAGCAGCAATCCTAGTTTCCTCTGTTTAAAAATTGCAAATTCTCTGATTAAAAAAACCACACAAATTCTCATATTAAAAACCCGCAAATCCACAATTAAAATGAAGTGCCACCCTGTGTGTGTGTGTGTGTAGGTATCGATTGAACACAATGTTTTTATTGATATATTTACAATTTGAAAGCAATTTGGAAGCCTGTCAGTGCCTCAATCACTATAATAAAATAAATTCTAAATATCTATAAATTTTGGTATTTGATTTTGGTGTTTTTATCATGGAAAAATCAGAGCTCCCCTTGTTCCCTTCACTCACCTGGACACAGGTCCAGGCCCCTCACTCCCCAGCCACAGCCCCCCAACCCTGCTGGTGCCCCTTACTCCCCACCCACAGCCCATGGGAAGCGGCAGCTGCTGTGACAGAGTGCAGAGCTCGGCTCCCCCTCCCCGACAGGCAGCATGGCTGGAGCAGAGCCTGTGGCAGGGGGAGGTGTGGGTTGCCTGCTGCAGGCTTGGGGCTCCCCGCCCTGCTGCCCTCCCTCCAGGACCACCATGGCCCAGTAGGTGGGACTCAGCGCAGCAGAGCAGAGCATGGCAGGGATGCTCAGTGCTGCTGCCACAAGCCCCATGCCTCCATGGCAAGGAGCCCCCTGCCCACCCAGCAGCAGCGAGGGGCACAACTCCGCACTGCCCACCCCAGTTCTGCTGCTGGGTGGGCAGGAGGCACTTTACCAGGGCACGTTAAAATGACAGTGAGGGCAATAACTAAAGCTCATTCAACAGGGGTCCTGAATACACAAGATGCAGAGGCTGCTGGAGTGCACTAACCAATACACTCCAGCAGACTTGCTTAATTGAGTCTGCTCTGATGCACTGTAATTACAGTGTGTGGGAGCAGCGTCCCTGCACATGTACTGGTACCCTCTGTGTCCTGCATCAGCCAGGGCCAAACTGTCCCATCCCTGATCAGAGGCTGGATTTATATGCCCCAAGCCCAGCTCTTGCTGCACCCAGGGCCCCAGTGCAGTTAATTCAGTCATTATCCGCCGGCCTTTTTCTAGCCTCTGGCTCAGTTCTTCAGGGAAGCTATTACCTGCAACCACTTGGCCTTCAGGTTTCCTGAACCCTTCCCCACCCCCCGCCTAGTAACAGGCCAGGATTCCCTGTTACTGTTGGTCCATCTCAGGGCCTTGCAGTTAGCACTGGAGAAAGCCAGTCCCTCCCACGAAGCACTCCTGTTTTAGGATACCTCATATGCCCAATCACCATGCTACCTGATGTGTGTCTTCTAGCCCATTGTCTCCCTGTCCTGTGCTCCTTCACCTGGCTGCAGGGCAGGGCCATCCAGCTAAAGTAGCTGGATTTGCACGCCTGTTGTCAGCTTTTGCTGGCCTTTGCTTGCTAGTTAACAGCTGAGGCCTTGCCTGAGTTGCCTCTCATTTATCTCAGCTCTGCTTTTGCCTCTGGTAGCCCTTCAAAAGACTGAGGTCAGAGCCACGACATGCCCATTTCAACAGAGAATACAGGGCTGACAGTGTCTGAGCAGCGGACACAATGGATTGTTCCAGACACATGCTACTTTAAGAAATGGTGAAGACATAGTAATTGGTTCTACTAACAACCTCATTAGAACACAGTGCCTTATTAAAAACCCAACATGCACCAAGCCCAGCAATGCTCAGCAAAGGTTAAACTTGTGATTTACAGCCTGGGTCTGAAAGTCTAGGAATTCAGGCCCAATTTTCCCCACAAATGCCTCAACCTCTGCCCTGCCCTGTTGTGCCCTAGCATGTGTGGTCTACATGTGACAGGTGTTTCAAACACTTGTCAGCTGCAGCCGCATCACTTCTTATAGCAAGCCCAGCCACACTGTCCCTGAGCAAACCCTCCTTGTAGGGCAAGCCAGGGGGATAAGTTTGCTGTAGAGGAGGTAGTGCAGGCCTCTGGGGTTTGCAGCTGAAATCCATACAATGGGTGGCACCCACAAGATTGGAACAAGACAGATTCATACAGCTTTGGATCAGGATCACATAAAAGAGCCCTGGTGGATGAGAGGCCATGAGTGTTAGTTCCATCATCCACTGGCTGTTGCCTCCTTAGTGATGGACCTTCCTGTTAGCCCAAGCAACTGAGGTTTGCCTAGATCCAGAGGTTTGGGGTAGATTTCTGCAGCAGAGCCACTGGGGGAAGTTATTACACGTGCACAGGAATGCCTCCACTTTGTATAGAGGCTGGTCAGTGAGCTGCACATGAGCAGGCAAAGCAGTGGTCTCTCCTGGCACACAGCCTTTAATAAGTAGATTCATCTTATGTTCATTCATTGTTGTTATGGGTCTAAATGGAGGCCCCAGATCTGAGTCTTTCTGGGCTCAAGAGTCATAACAGTGACATTTGCACTGAGCAGTATTACTTATGATGGACAAGGTGCTTTCCAGGTGCACAAGAAGACACAGTGCCTGCCTGGAGGAGCTCACAACCAAAGGACAAACAGAAAAAAGGTCAGCGTTTTTTATTTGAGTCAAATCAAACCATCATAGGCAGTAAAGAAGATATTGGATTTCCAAGAACTTCATCTGTCAAGGTTTTGGTGGTGGAGAGGAGAGGGGGCTACTCTACGTGGAAGACAGCATAGGATAATTATAGAGAAGACTCAGGTGGGCAAACAAGGGTCAGAGAGATCCAGGCTTCAAGCCCAGCCCTTCATGTTGTAGGTATGTATCCACTTCCTAATCAGAGATTCGGGCTAGTTGCTACCATTAGGCACAACAGGGGCAGAGAGAATCAGCTCTTAATCTGTCCCCCTCCTCTGGAAGCAATGCAACAAGGCAGAGGAGCCCTCTGACTGCCCAATCTGGGAGCCCAACTTGACTTTCTCTACAGCATCTTCCAGCTCTGCAGGGAGGCCAGGAGGCAGAGCATTTAGTACGGGGCAGTCCAAAATTTGGCAGGCCCCCGAGCTTCTTGCCTGCTCCTGGGTGCGTGGGAATTTTATGTAAAGTGGTGCTTTCCAGTTCTATAGCGCTGCTTGGCAGGCGGATGGAACAAGACTAATTACCCTTGTCACCAGCTTCTCTTGCTACCTAGAAGTGAACCAGAAGCATGTAATCTGCCCTGTCAGAGAGGAGCCTGGGTGGGGTAGAAAAGTCTGCCTCCTCCCCACCACTGCCCTCCTACAGCCCCACACACTTTTCCCCAGGCTGTCACCACCAGACGCCACTCAGTGACAATGAATATTACACCAGGCAAAGGAAAAGGGAAAAGCTGATTAGAGTAGGATGAGGCACTGTGATTCACGGGATTAACTGCCAGCTCTGAGGGACAGCTGATAAAGAACAGCTGGCTCCCTGTGGCCACGGACGGGCCAGGATGTGCTGAGAGCCAGTGTGGGCCTCAGGCTCTCCTTGCTCCTGGCCTTGACTCCCCTGGGACCAATGCCCACTCCTACTCCTGGGCCCCAGGCCCAGACAAAGCTTTTTGGGGCTGTAGGGGGTGGAAGAGGCCATGAAACCAGCTTAACCACTATCCATACAGCTCCCCAGCTCTGATCATGTGATCCCAACCCCTTCTGAAAGGACAGCACTGTGTCTGGGCTAATATACTGAGCAGAGGTGCAACGTTCATTGCAACCAGGTAGCACTGCTTTGCTGCTCCAAACTCATTTCAGCCGGCATAGAGTTGATTCTTGCAAAAGACACTGAGATACCTCCTTTCTGAAGAGCTGGATGAAAACCTGGTACAGGATAAATGCTTAACACCTGCATAAGAAAGACATTATGGTTCCCCAATACCACCTCCTGCACTGAGCTGTTATCACTGCCTCTCTCCAGGAGTCTTGGGCAACACATTGCCTCTGACACACCAGAAGATCATGGGGACTAGGCCTCAGGGTGAAAGCTCCCACCCCACCAGCACACAGAACTGTCCTCTACTGCTCTGCCAACTCCATCCATCAGCCCACGTAACACATTCTCCCCCCTCCAACACCAAGGGCCTGAGCTGGCCATGACCCAGGGAGTGCCACCTACCCCGCTGCCTGGTGAGGCAGCAGGGAAGGAATTGCTGGAGTGAGACAGCAGCCCATCTCCAGCATCTGGGGGCGTCTGATTTCTCCCTGATGCCGTCAATAAAGCCCTTCTAAATCTGTCTCCTTGTTTTTGAGGGTGGGAGGACTTGCGTCAGTGGGTGACACTTTTAGCTGGGAGAGTAGAAAGGGGGGACTCCTGGCAGGGGAAGCAGCTGCTGCTTGAGTCACGCCTGGAGAAGGCTCCCTCCCAGGCAGGCTGGGGGGATTTTCAGGCATGATGGGAAGGGCGGGGAAACTTGTCATTTCATTCAGGTATGTGAGGGGCAGGTGGGTGAGGATTTCCACTGATGCATACTCAGAGAAGTTTCCTTCGTCGCCCACAAGGCTTAGTTGACTCCTCATTTGAAGGCAGTAGCAGCAACCAGATGAGAGAGGGAAGTGATGCAGGTTCTTCTCGTCCCTTCCTCAGCCCCTTCCTGGGTTGCTCCTCTCCTGCACAGCTTCGTGTAGGGCAGGGGAGTCAGGATGAAGCTCCAGGAGCTGTCCAGAAGCACTATCACTTCATGTGTATCCATCAGGAGCTTGGAAATCACCTGCAGTGACCTGCCTGTGGTTCAGGTGGAAGGGAATCCAGCTTGAAGAAGCACCAATATCACCCAACATGGCCCCTTGGAAAAGTTTCTGGGTATCCAGCTGACATTCACTTTGGGCTGTTCCAGGGGACTGGATGCAGCTGACCATTAATTCATTCTGCCACAGCTGGGAGTTACTGCCTGTTTTGTTCAGAGACTCTCCAAACTCCTGCTCACCCACCACAGCTGAGGCCTGGTGTTCCATGAGGAGCCTCATCCACTGCAAGAACACCCCAATGTCTGGGGAATGCGCTTACCCTGCTATCTCTGCTCGCTCTGTGCACGGATAACGCACAACCATTTCTCACCCCAGCTGGATCCCACCAAAAGGCACGTGTGTCCTCAGTCCTGATTGCAGAAAGCACACATTGTGCAGGATCCAAAATAAAGCCCCATTTTTACTAAGCTGGCTCAAACCAAGGACCTCAGTGAGAGCTGTGCAAGTCTAGAGCACCACCTGGAAAACAATGGTCTCTGTGTCTGCTTAAACAGGGTCAGTCTCACCCTACCTGAACAGTTTGGCTGGCCATTTTGGATCAGGTTTGGCTGCTTTATATGGTTGGGACCATTATCAGGATGGAGGTTGACTTATCCCTTTCTAGGGTTAGCCTGAGCCATGCCCACACCCACAGACAGAGCTATCTTAATTAATCAAGGGGCCTTCCTCAATGAGAGGGTTAGCAATACAACAGACAAATGCTCCTCCTCTTGCCACTCCATTTATATGTAATCCAGTTCAGTCTTCTGTGTCTTCATACCATCTCTTCCTTGACCAGCCACTCTCTCTTCCCTGGCATACGACCTTCTATTAAATCCTTCTCTAGACTGTCTCTTTCTGTTCTTAAGAGTGTGTCCATAGCATTTCAGTTCCCCCTTTTTACCATTTGCATCAATTAAGGCTTGGTGCCAATCTTCTTAAGCATCCATTTGTTGGATTTTTTTAGGAGTCCAGGAAACACTCGCTTTGCTTTTGCAGCACATCATCTTACACTTGTAATTTTCTAACTCCTTCCTAAGCATCCAAGTGACACAACTGGATGTTGCTATCAAACGTATCAATGCTTTTAATCACTTTGTCTCTGTTTTTTTTAGCAATCTGCCCACTTGTCCATGTCACATTCAAATGATCTATTATTGCATAAGTTTTGCCTAGCCTATGTTGTACTACATTTATGCATTTATTGTCTTCTGTTAACGATTGCACCCAGTTATATAAAGCTTGAGATTTACTCCCAAGGGCTTATGCCAGCTGATTCTTTCTCCAGCTGTAGTCGTCACTTCAGTCTTTGGAATATTAACCATGGTACCATGTCCTTTACCACCCATCACAACTAATCTTTGCACTAGGCCTTTCACCTTTTCAAGGAGAGTGGCTATCAAATTAATGTCATGATGGACAACTGGGTTTAAGCCCCAGTGCAAATGGGTTGTGTGTGTCTAGGAATCCAGATCCTGTTTGCCCAGAATGCACTAATGACAGATTTCAAGGCAGCATTGCACGCTTCACTGGAATGGGTGCTCCCAAAAAGAATCCACCGAGGCATGTATACCAGACTGGGAATAGGGAGATCCGGCTTCCACAACTGGCTCTGCCACTGACTCTGAGCTTGGCCATGCCACTTGCATAGGGAAAATAAGCAGTCACTTCAAGTAACTTGACAGGTGGGCAGCTACAAGGAAGGGGCAGCAAGCAGTTTTTTGTTCTACCTTTTCTTCAGCCAGGAAGGGTTGTGTGAAACCCTCATTCTTCTCCTTGAGACTTTCCCTGTTTGGTTTCTGTCTGAAAGTTCCACTTTGTGAGGACTGTTTTAGCAAGAGTCCTTCAGCTGCTTTGGAGTTTTAGGAAAGTTAAATAAAGGTATTTTCTACAGCTGGTTGAACCATTTTTGTCAACACTTGACAGAAAATTGGGTTTTTGACAAAAAAAAATTGCATGAATAGTGTTGGTTTTCCACAGAAACTTTGACTTTTTCTTTCTTCTTTTCTTTTTTTTTTTTTTTTTACAAAGTGAATGCCTAGACCTCTCCCAGAAACACATTTTTTTTTCTTATGTGTCTGCCATGCCTTCTGGCCAGAGGACCTGGTCGGTTTCCTGTCCCCAGTCTTCTCTATAGTCTCAGGACAGACTTCCCATGAGGCTCCACCAATAAAGACTTCCAGGACGCAAAGTCTCCCCACAACCTGGGGTAAGACAGTGGTGAGCTAGGAGTTTTGCCTTCAAACCAGGGATCCCTGCCTACACTGGAGGAAGTAGAGAGTGGTGCAAACCATGGGAAGTACAACCTGCTGGGGCAACTGGATTGCATTTTAAATGAGTATTTCTCAGCATTTGTCCAACATATTCTGGTATATGAATTTTCACTGAAAAAGTCAGGGTTTTTTTTTCCATGGGAAAATACATTTTCCAACTAGTTTAATATGTCTCCCCTCAAAAGAAAGAACCATGATTGTTTTTAGGGGGCCAGTTTTTAAATATTGGAAAGGGGGAGGTGGACAAGCTGGGCAAGCAGTTAATGTCTAGCATGGTTACTGATAACCTATAGCAAACAAAGACTCTTTGTTTGCCTTCTGCTTGTTTTGCTTTCCTGGGACAGGATGCAGTCATCTCTTTGGCACATCAAATAACCTCAGTGGAGCTTTCCTTTACCTAATACCTTTTACACAGAAGGCAACATTTCTAGTGGGTCTCTTGTCCTATTATAGTCTTTTTTTATATTGTAGAAAGGGCCTAAAGGCCTCATTATGCCAGCTATGAACATTTTTTGTTACCCCCGTAGATGATGAATAGAAAATGCTACACATGATCAGTTATGTATATCCTGTCTCCTAATGACAGGTCTAGGAGGTAGAGAGGGCTTACTATCTGCAATTTATAGAAGGAGAACTGCAGAGAAAAACTAAACAACTGGCCCAAGGTCATGCAGGGACCTGGGTGTAGTGTGGGAGTCATAGACTAGTTAAGGCAAACCCAGGAACAAAACCTTCATTTCCTAAGTCCTATACTAGTGCTTTCCTCTCCAATGAAGTGGTTAAAAGTCTAACTGGTTAAGAATTTCAGCATATTTTTTTCTGCAGGACTGCATGAGCTCTTCAAAGCCATCAAATCCTTTGGCAGGAGCTGTCACATGGTTATCCACCTCATTAATTTTGCTGGACATGGTATTAACTTCATTTTCCAGCCAGACCAGAGTGTTTGGCTGGAACAGAACGTTTCCAGGAATAGGCAGAAGCGTATCTTAACTCTGCTGGTAGCCGCAGGTTCTCTCTTTCTGCCTTTCTAACAGGGCTCATCTGGAGCCTTCGCGCCTTACAGGGAAAGGTGATAATGAATGCTAGGCATACAGGAGGGTGTGTTTTAAATTAGTCCAATTTGGCAATTTTATACTGTATTTTTCTTCTTGGTGTTTTGCCTTTTTGAGTTCCACTGGAGATGGGAGATAAAAGCAGGGAGAGAAAGAGAAAGATTTGCTTCCCGAGGAACAGAATGCTCTGTTATCTGAGGACTAGTACAACATTTAGAGAAACCAATTCAAACCACACACACTCGTTGCGCCTTCAGGAAAGATGCCCAGGAACACAAGTCTGGAAGAGGCCGCCTAGGCCATCAAGTCCAGGCTCCTGCATTCACAATCAAGCATTTATCCCCAAAGTCCTAAAAGCCTCACAGACTCCTTCAGCTCCTCACACACTCCACACTTCAGTGCACTGCAGGCAACAAGCACAGAAGACTTGGATACTATCAATGCCTTGCCATTGGGATGACAGAGAAGTTATTTGGTTAAGTAGAAGGTAGGTTAGGGTGGCACCTTAGAGACCAACTGATTTAGAGAGGCTTGAGCCTTGGTAGGCCACAACCTAATTCATCAGATGGTTAACATATGCTCAGGAGAACCTAGGAAGATGACTACGCTCTACATACTTGTAGTAGGAGGCTTGGAGCTGCTGCTACTTTAAGAGCAGGCAGGCTTTGACTGAAGCAGGCTGCAGGTGTGGCAGGATGCCAGTTAGGGACCATGCCTGAGAAGCAGCAGTTTAGAGATTTGGGAAGGAGCCAAAGGGGTGGAGGATGCTCCTGGGGACCCAGTGACTGAGGGGTACAGAGCCTGGGGAAGGGCCATGTGTGAGACCAGAGCCTAGGGAAGAGCTGAGTACAAGACAGGGCCTAGAGAGAGGCTGAGTGTGGGGGACCCAGGGTGTCCAGAGCCCAAAGAGTGGGGCTAAGTTTGGGGACCTATTGTGGGGTCCAAGTGAGCCCAGAGCAAGCAGGGCCAGAGCTGAAAGAGGCCAAAGGTCCGAGAGGACCACTGCTGAGACTGGGGGTCTCACTGGTGCAAAGTGGGGCCAGGAGCAGGGGCTGAGCAAGTCTGGGCCAAGGGGCCTGGAGGTGAGAAAAAGTCAGGGCCAAGGGGCCCAGAGGTCTGCAACCCAAGAGGGGCAAAAAATGGGGCTAGAAGCCCATGGCCCAGGAGGGGCATGTGACTGAAGCTGTGTCACTCAGAAATAGCCAGGATAGGTAAAGTTTCCAGGCAGGACAGCTAGGCCCTAGGGGTGGAAGCAATGACATGTGGGAGTAACCATCGGGGGGTGAAGTGCTCAGGTAGGAGAGCTAGGCCCTACAGACTGAGGCCAGGGCCTAAGGGATGGTCCTGAGTATGACCAAAAACTGCACCCTACTAGGGCTTGTGGTCACAGTGGTAGGACTGCTTGTGGCAGGGCAACCCCTAGAAAGTACCACTGGTGCCAAAACCCAAGGAAGGGCGAGTATGGGGTGCCCTAAAATCCTAGCTCCCACTGTCTTGTGGGCTACCCCTTGGCAGGGAAAGGCTAGGAGAGATAAAAGCATGAGAAGGAGGTTCTAGTGGGACCAGAAAGGTCCAGAGGCCCAGAGAAGAGCTGGGAAAGAGCAGGACCAGAAAGGTCCAGAGGCCCAGTGAGTGTCTGGACCAAAAGGGCTCAGAGGCCTGGTGAGGCACTGGGAAAGAGCAAGATCAAAAGGGTCTAGAGGCCCAGAGAGGGGCTGAATGAGAGAGCAAAGGGCCTGAGAGACCAGAAAGGGGCTGAATGAAAGATTTGAGGGGTCTGATAGTCCAGAGGGGCCAAGTGAGTCTAGGAGAGTCCAGTGTCCAAGGAGGACTACTGGGTGGGACCAGCGAAGGTCCAGGAGCCTATAGAGAGGCTGGAGCATGTAGAGACCCCGGGGGAAGGCTGAGTGTGTTGGGAGTCCAGAGAAGGCCTGAGGGAGATCAGGTAAATAATAAGAGTGTTAACACCCGTGAAGAATGGGGCATGGTGTAGGGCTGGATTGGAGTCATGCAATTAACCCATAAGGCACTGACCCCAGACACATGAGACTAAATGAGGTCCTAGAGAAGGCAGACTCGCCTCAAGGACCCCAAGCTCAACTCCCCTACCAGCACCCTCATCCCCACCTCCACCCCAGGAAATCATTTATACCTTAAAAACCATTTCTCCAGCTCCAGTCTCTGTACCCTCAGCAAGATTAAGATGCCTCAGATCCCATCCAAGACTTGTCAATGGGGCAGACCCTCTCTGTAGAGGAAAAAAAGATGGAGAGTCAGAGGGGGCACTGGAAATATTTAAGGACCAGTACTTTAAACCTGATGAATCCAAGTTTAGGTACCTAACTCAAAGGCTTGTTGTCAGATGTGCTGATAACTCAATAGACCAGTAGAAATCAGGGGCAGATCAGCACTGCAGAAAGTCAGGTCCCCTTTTCTGGTACCTAAATATGAACATAGGCAGACAATTTTAATCAGCCGCCTATGAGGAAAAAATGGGCCAGTACCTGCCTAAGATACCTACTTGCCTGTAACTTGGAGGTGTGCTGTGATGATTAGTTCCATTTATAGATTTTTAGGCCAGAAGGAATCATTAGATCATCCAGCACGACCTGCATAAAACTCTACCCCAGTGGTTCCAGCCGTGGAGGGAGTTGTTTTCTTCTGCTGTCTACGAGACTGTCAAACCCAATAGCTGACAGCTATATGGCGCTTTGCATGTGCTCAGCTGTGAGACACAACAGAAATTCTTGGGGTAAAGGTAGGAGGGATGAAAACCAAAGGAGAAATGATACTGGATATCCGCCACAGGCCTCTGGGACAAGAGGAGATTGAGAATGACAGTGACCCAGGTTGGTTCTCAAGATACTTGAAGCTACAGGGTACTGAAATCCTGCATGAGTTCAACTCCACAGACATCTGTTGGGAAATGAGTTTAGCCAATAGTACCCCATGCAGGTTCTTAACACACAAAGAGGACAACTTTATGATCTAGCAAGAGGTTACAGCATGGGAGCAGCCCTCCTGGGTCTGCTGGGAGAAGATCTGAGAACACCACTGTGCTAACAACCTCAATCAAAGCCACCTCCTCCCTAGAATGAGCTCCCTTCTTACAGCAGAGCAAGAGCATGCACTCTGCTGCAACACACTGGAAATCAGGAAGAATCACATAAAGTGAGGAAGCAACAAACAGGACACACTTGCCCTAAACTAGCCAGGAGCATCCCTGTGTCTAAACTTTGTTCTCCACAGGGAGTTGAGTTCAGTCCTGCTGGGTCACTTCATGTAGGAATGCCCAACTGTAAGGGATCACTTGGGGTATCAGGGCTAATCCTCTGCAGTCATAGGCAATCATATATTAAACATCACCCAAGAGTCCACAAGAATATCTGCTCCAGCCCCTCCTGTAAGCCACAGCCACAAAGGGTCTCCTGAGACTGTGAGGATCTTGAATGACAAAAAAAACTATAAAGTTCTGCTGGAGATGATCAAAACAAATAGGAGCACCTCCTGGGCCTTGGGCCCCTACAACAGCAGATTCTCAGATGATCCTAGGAAAAGCACCGTGCCTCATGCTGCAGATGAAGCCAAAAAACTCCCCATCACCTTTTAGCTATCTGAGCTGGGGTCAAATTACTTCCCAACACTGAGTCAGGTGATCAGTTTGACCCCAAGTGTGAGACTCATGAGTCCAGTACCCAAGAACTTTCTCAGTGTTCCAGCCACCTGCAGAGGGTTCAGAGTGAGAGTGTGGTCAGGGGTAGAAAGGGAAGAAAGATTTATTTACTTAAGAAAAACACAACTACGCGTAGTAACAAGACAAACGATGACAGACAAAAGCAATTCACATTGGCGACTTATCAGCAATCCCTTTGATGCCCGATCACAGCAAGCTTCTCTTTCCACAAAGTTCAGCGAGGTTAAGCGTTCCCGGACAACGCTGTCTGAGGGGTGCCGGGAAGGACCCTGGAATGCATTTCTTGGGCTCCTTGAGGTCCATAAGCCCACTGATCCAGGCAACTGCTAACTAATCCTTTTCACAGAGCTGCAGTTTCCTTCTGAATGGTTTCCAAATATTTCAGATAATTTATAGCTTCTGAAGGACACTGATAACGTACGACCACTTAGATTTCATTTTCTTCAACTGTCCATAGACTGACCAATAGCAGTACAAGCCTTGCATTCTTTTGATAAGGTAATTTTAACTGTACCACAGGGCCTTACTACTTCTAGGCTTTGCTAAATTTACCAGGTCTTACTTTATACAAGGCCTCACTACATCTTAAACTATAATTAGGCTTTTAGCAACAACTTACAGCTTAATATATAAACAAATACAGAAAAACACATAAACAAATACAGAAAAACACTTGGTCTAATCTTCATAGAGCCTTCAGCAAGCACTTTTATCACACACACATACTTTTCAGCTGCCACACTCAGTACCTTCTGGAGCAGCCCAGCCCAACTCCCATCTCTAGTACTGACTA
Source organism: Crocodylus porosus (assembly GCF_001723895.1). Lineage (NCBI taxonomy): Eukaryota > Metazoa > Chordata > Crocodylia > Crocodylidae > Crocodylus > Crocodylus porosus. The sequence continues at coordinate 5,549,143 of NW_017728937.1, read as the reverse complement.
ATGTCCAAAGTTTCAGACAAAAAAAATCCCAGAACCCAAGTAATGCAACTCAGGGGGGAACACGGGTTCTTTCTGGCTCCTGCAGACAACAACAGATCTCCTGAGAAAGGTCAAGGATCGTCCCAAGCCTGGTGGCCTAAAGGGATGGCATGGTCAGGGACAACATAGTCTGTAGCTCCTGGCACACAAGGAAGCCACATGACTAGAATTGCATCCAGCTACCTCTGACTCCCCAGTCTAAAGGGCTAGGAACCCATTTACAGCTGAGCTGACTGGGAGCAGCTTTTGCCTTGAGTCTGGAACAAGGCTTGAATTCTTGCCACTGCACCCCCAAAAGCCAGAGGGATGGAGTTAATACACAATAGGGCTGTGAGGGGCTTCCACCTCTGCAGCAGAGCAGTCTGGCCAGTGGAGATAGGCTCCTGCTGCACAGGCAAAGGGGCTTCATCAGCATGGCAGGGAAACGTCACCCTCTCCTCCTCCAGTGACATCCTCAATGGGAAGTGCAGCCAGAAAGAAATCCCCAGGTCAGGGCAGACACCAGCACCAGAAGGAAGCAGCTTGAGCCCTCCCAGGTGGGGCCTGCCCTGCACCTCCGCAGCAATGAACCCTTTGGGGGTTGCATAGATTTGTCAGAACATAGAAGCACCTTGTTTGCACCCCCTGTCTATCCCTTCTGGCTCATTTGCACTTCCAGTCTTACCTCCAGCCTCTGGAATAGCTCCTGCAATGGAAATGGTGCTGAAGAGGTAGTGTACAGCAGGCTGCCTGCCCCTTACTCCAGGGCATTCTCATGAATTGGGGATGCCTTTGCTGATGCAGAGCAGTGCTGAATGGTGGCCAGAACAGGGTGGGAGCAATGGCAGGACCAGGGCACATGACTAACCTTGTAAGACATGAAACAAAAATAGAAGCATTTTACAAAGAGCCTTCCCTATTATAATCTCCTACTAAACACGTGTCAGGGTGCTGCTTTGCAATGCCAGCAAAAGTTCTCCCAAGGTCCCTTCCCCCACAGCTACATGCAACTACAGCAGAGCAGGTTTCACACTAGGTCTCTCACCCCCCAAAGCAAACTTTGGGGCCCTCTCTAAGCCTGGTTAAAGGGGGAGAGGACTCCCAGCATCCCCTGTGATTTTAAAGGGAATTAAAATCCCTTTGTCACTGCTCACACATTTACAGTCCTCAATACAAACAGGAATCTGCTGTACTAGTCAGGAGGCTGTAACTCTGAGCCCATAGCAGACTCCCCCTGTTGCCAACACAGAGGGGAGTTAACTGTAAAAGGGGACTTTCCTGGCTCTCTCATGCTGTAGTCTTCTTCCTGAGGCTGACTTTTCTGGAGCAGTGCTCTGGAAAGGGAGGCAGGAAGACAGGTAGCAGGGACATGAAGAATAAAGTGCAGTGAGCCAAGCAGGTTCACATGGCTCCCCAACCCTACAGTGCAGCTTGGGGGAAACACAACATACTTATGAGGCAAAGAGTCCTTCTCCCTTAGGAAGCCAAGACCACGGCTAAGGGAGAGAGGTGACTGCTCAAAGCTCCCAGAGCCAGAGAGGATTACCAGCCAGAAACTGAAAAAAGAACCTGGGAAGAAAAAAATGGTACCTGCTACCTTCCCTAAACTGGAAGGGGAAAGGAGATGGTGTTTCTGAGTTCAACAGAGGTAACACAAGAAGTTGCTGTGCCTTCTGCTTCAGCATCTGAAATTCCCCTGCGTGTCTTCCCTCTTACTACAAGATACTCTTCAAGCACCATGAAAGCCCTTTCAGAGGCCAAGTAGGACAGCAGAACACTGTCAAAGCCTGAGCAAAGAGAGGAACTGGAGGAGGAGCAGTGGACCTGGCAAAGAGGCTGAATGAGGGGAGGTTAGGATGCAATGCTCAGCCTGGAGATGTTGATGCACATAGTGGGCTTGCAGATACCCAAGGAGCTCACCATAAAGGGCAGAGAGGAACCAGCTAGTGTGGTCCCAGAAGAAAGAGTGAGATGTTGTGGGTTGGAGCTGGACACTGACAAGTGCAAGGTGCTGCACCTGGGGAGGAAGAACCAGCACCATACCTACAGGCCGGGGAACTCCCTTCTCATCAGTGCAGAGGCAGAAAAGGATCTTGGAGTCATGATTGATGCCAAGATGGACATGGGCCAGCAGTGTGGGGATGCAGTCAGGAAGGCCAACCGTACCCTGTCATGCCTCCACAGATGCATCTCAAGCAGGTCCAAGGAGGTGATCCTCCCCCTCTATGCGGCACTGGTCAGGCCGCAGCTGGAGTACTGCATCCAGTTCTAGGCGCCGCACTTCAAGAGGGATGTGGACAACTTGGAGAGGGTCCAGAGGAGGCCACTCGCATGATCAGGGGGCAGCAGGGCAGGCCCTACAAGGAAAGGCTGCGGGATCTGAACCTGTTCAGCCTCCACAAGAGAAGGCTGAGGGGGAACCTGGTG